>NC_139664.1:4188555-4463555 GCF_951799395.1 Argentina silus | reverse complement strand
AGAGGGGTTAACAGAGAATGCATGTGGTGCCTGAATTGCTCATGTGTTTGTGAGTCAGGGAGAAGGAGAGGGGGAGGGAGGGAGGGAGGGAGGGTGAGAAAGATAGTGAGAGAGGGATAATGTTTAACTCATTAGGGTGATTCCTTGAAGGGGGATAGAATGAGTTTCCCATTCTCAGCCAGATATCTCTGCTACTGTGCTCCCGATCATAACCATATGGAGCTGCCATCACAATGTGCTCCCAATTCATGGTCAATCTGTCTTGTGACTACAACCCGTTTCATGTCCATTTAAAACTACATTCCTCTCACATATTTACATTGTATTTATGTCTTTTCATGCCTAGTGTAAGCTTGGACACACCACACCAAGTGCATAACAATCGCACCTCTCTCATCAGATTCTGAAAGAGAAAAAGCCACTCAGTGATTGGTTAAACATCACTGGCTCTGCCCCTTGCATGATGTCACTCTCACCACCGACCATTCACAAATCACCTCAGGTACGCCGGCCCGCCGTGTTACCATGGACACCGTTTGCTAAGCTGAATGTGGTAGAATCTAGATTGACTCTGATTCAATTCTCTTGTTTTTCTCACAGTATGTACAGCACAGCACAAACATGACAGTGTTCTCCCCTCTGCAGGAACCATCCAAAGAATCCACCAGTTTGCCAAGGAGACGGAGCTCACACCGCAACAACAAGCTCAGTGATCGCCCGCTTTCTGTACAAGGTGCGTTACGATTGGAGGTCAATTATGAAGCTCTTTTGTTTGTGTGCTTGATTTGTTTTTAGTTTTTTTTCCTAGACCATTAATACAATACAAGCTCTTTCTCTCTGTTGTTCCCCTCTGTCTTTGTCTCTCTGTCTGTTTGTTCAGTTCCTCCCCAGCTCTCTCCCTCCCTTTCAGTGGAATCGAAGGCGTGTCGGTAGATTTAGCAGGGTTATTACCTGGAAGCAGGATTTACCTGTATGAACTGGACAAGCCAGTGGAGCCACTAGAGTCTGTCGAAATGTTGGCCCCTCCGCAGGCTACAACCCCTCCCCTAGCATTTGTTTCCCTCTCATGCGTGTGTGTGTGTGTGTGTGTGCGTGTGTGCGTGCTCATACCTGTGCCTGTCTGTGTGTGTACCTTTGCATGGATGCGGTTTGTGTGTGTTTGTTGTGTGCCAGCGTTATAAATTGTACTCCGGATAGTACTGCCCATTTGAATTCTCTCCCTTCACTCTCCATCCTCTCCCTCCTGTCTTGCTCTCCTTCCCTCTTCTTCCCTCTCCTTCTCACTTATGTAATACAACAACTTCTCACCATGGTTCTGTGTCTCCTCCTGTCTCCTCTTATCCCAGGGCTGGTGAGGATGGCTCCACTCAGCCAGAGCCCAGAGGCCTTCACACCGCCCCTCTCCTCCCACAGACACAGCAATGGGCACAGACCTGGCCATAGCAACGGCAGTGGCGGTCTCCTCACCCCCTGTAACAGTGCCAGCAGCTCCCGTGCAGCCAGGTCAGAGGAAGGGATACGACTCTCCGTTTCTCAGTTTGTTTTGTAGAGCCGTGTGGTTCGTGTGGTTGCATTATCAGGGAATGGAAATCATCAGATGGGCTGGTGTACTTGTGGAGGATGTGATTGAGTCAGATTGGGGATGTAGTTAATGTGATGTAGTTGTTGCAGTGGTGAAGTGTCCGTCTGTCCGTCCGTCCGTCTGTCTGTCCATCCGCCTATTGGTCTGTCTGTCCGTCAGTCCGTCCGTCCGTCTGTCTGTCTGTCTGTCCATCCGTCTATTGGTGTGTCTGTCCATCCTTCTATTGGTCTGTCTGTCCATCATTCTATTGGTCTGTCTGTCCTTCTGTCTATCTGTCTGTCCATCCGTCCGTCCGTCTGTCTATTGGTCTGTCTGTCTGTCTGTCTGTCTGTCTGTCTGTCTGTCCGTCCATCCATCTATTGGTCTGTCTGTCTATCTGTCTGTCCATCCGTCCGTCAGTCTATTGGTCTGTCTGTCTATCTGTCTGTCTGTCCGTCCGTCTGTCCGTCCGTCTATCTGTCTGTCTGTCTATCTGTCTGTCTATCTGTCTATCTGTCTGTCCATCCGTCCGTCTGTCTATTGGTCTGTCTGTCTATCTGTCTGTCTGTCCGTCCGTCTGTCCGTCCGTCTATCTGTCTGTCTGTCTATCTGTCTGTCTGTCTGTCCGTCCGTCTGTCCGTCCATCTATTGGTCTGTCTGTCTATCTGTTTGTCCATCTGTCTGCATGCTTATGGGTACCATGCTTGCGTGTGTGTGACAACAACAATAATGCATGAAAAGTGAAGGATGCTGACAGTGCGTCTCTTTTTCTCCCCCCCCCCCCCCCCCCCCCCCAGCCCGTGCCTGGGCCTACTGGACCTGGTAGAGATTGAAAGGAGACTGAGGGAGGCCAAGGCAGAGAGAGAGAGGCTGCTCAGGGAGAGGGTGAGTCACAGGAAATACTAGCATCCCTAATCACCCCAGACACACAGCTTTAGACATGCCTGTCTGACCACTGACTGACTACCATAGAACACCGACATGACCAGAGTCAAACAGACACTGTGACAATGGACCACGTGGCGTTAAACTAAATGAGCTCTGGCATCACTACCAAAGCCCACATTATCATATTCCCATATTTGTCTTCGTCGTAGAACTAGGGCTCTCTACTGTCTCGTTTACGGGGCTAGATTCTTTTTTGGTGTGTTAAAATGAATCAAAATATGGGGCTGTAAATAAATGGGCCTGAGAATGATGATGGTTAGTAATTAAAGTGTGTGTGTGTCTGCGTGTGTGTGTGCGTGTGTGTGTGCGTGCGTGTGTGCGTGTGTGCGTGTGCTGTTGGTACAGGAGGAGAGGCGGTTGTTGGTGGAGGAGAGGAGACAGGGAGAGCTTGACTCACCCAAACCAGAGACCCAGACCAAGCCAGACCCAGACCCTGAGGTGCAGCCTGAAATCAGCCCTGTCACCCCCCAGCTGCCCCAGGTAACTCTCCTTACCTCCCTCTATTGCTCAAAGCCAAATTAACCCCTCTGCGCAATTATTATATTATTGTAGATCAGAAATAAAACTATTAGATTGGTATTAGCAATTGGCAGAAGGTAATTACTACTGTGAATAGATAACATCATTTAGGGAAATGAAAGGGCACAATTTATGAGAATGTTACTGTATATGGATGGACTTAATACAGACTCTCCCCTCTGTCTCTCTCTCTCTGTCTCTGTCTCTGTCTCTCTCTCTCTCTCTCTCTCTCTCCCCTCTCTCATTTCTCCAGCGCTGCCTCCCCCTCTTCCTCTCTCCAAACTTTGACCTTCGGGCCCACGTGGAGTCGTTGGGTCACGGCGTGACGGGGTGCGTGGGGCTGCGTATGAACCCGCGGCGCTGCGCTGGCTTCCTGACCAAACGAGGGGGCCGTGTCAAGACCTGGAGGAGGAGGTGGTTCCTGTTTGACATGGACCACCGGCGACTAGCCTACTACACAGGTGAGGGGGGGCTGACAGAGGTGTGCCTGCGTGCGTGCCTGCCTGCGTGCGTGCGTGCCTGCATGCGTGCGCGTGTGTTCATCAGTCATGCATATGCATGGATTTACTCTTAAATTGTGGGTAAGAACAAATTCAAGAACTTTTCAGCATTCATCAATTTCTTCTTAGGTGAAATATGTTCTTGAGATAAGAATACATTTTCGAGTGGTCCATACGCCCATGTCCTTGATGTAATGAGTCACATCAGATTGACACATACATATGGGGTGATGGACATCCTGAGCAGAACCTATAGTACACCATGATAGGCTTATAAATGTATTAATTGTAATTTCAACAACTTTGATTTATGCATTGATTTATTTTAGTTCATAACATAGGTTATATCAATACTGATAAGTAATTATGCAATAACTTGTTACAATTAAGCTGTGAGCATTCTTGATTACATATTGATTAGAGCAAATCAGCTCTAAAAAAAACTGCTCTTGAGCTGTTTTTTTCCGGGCATCGTAAACAGCATGGGACTTACTAAACTGGGAACTGTCGTTATATGGGATATTTGGATGTATACTTATGCTAATTAACAACTACCAGCACGCGCATCCAATTTAAGAACACGTGGTATTTACATGGAGATTAAGAACAAAAACAAATGTGAGCGTTATTTAAGAACATATTGATGAATGAGGCCAAAGGCATGTCATTAAAAAGGTGTCATTCTGACCTCTGTTTGATGTTCCCGTCCTCCCTGTTGTTGTAGAGTGTGATGAGAGGAAACTGAAGGGAGTGATCTACTTCCAGGCCATCGAGGAGGTTTACTATGACCACCTGCGCACCGCCACTACAGTGAGTCCCCATACCGGACAACTCAAATAGAGCAGTAACAGTTGACTAAGGTCACATAAACTGATCAAGCCCTTATTCTCTCTCTCTCTCTCTCTCTCTCTCTCTCTCTCTCTCTCTCTCTCTCTCCCTCTCTCTCTCTCTCTCTCTCTATCTATCTCTCTCTCTCTCTCTCTCTCTCTCTCTATCTATCTCCCTCTATCTCCCTCTATCTCTCTCTCTCTCTCTCTCTCTCTCTCTATCTATCTCCCTCTATCTATCTATCTATCTATCTATCTATCTATCTATCTATCTATCTATCTATCTCTATACATTCCTCTCTCTCTCTATCCATCTCTCTCTCTCTCTCTCTCTCTCTCTCTCTATCTCTCTCTCTCTCTCCCTCTCTCTCTATATATCTATCTCCCTCTCCCGCAGTCTCCCCGGCCCAGTTTAACGTTCTGTGTGAAAACATACGAGCGTCTGTTCTTCCTGGTGGCTCCCAGCGCAGAGGCCATGAGGATCTGGATGGACGTCATCGTCACGGCAACAGACGAGCACAGCCGGTATTGACGGTGACCCCACCCCTACCCTCTGTGTGTTTCTGACCCACCGGTGGTGCTAAACTTCTAACGACCCGGCTCTACTCTGAGCGGTTTACATTATGTGGCGGGAAACTCCAACCCTCAACTAACACCACCACCTGATGACACATCTCGGCAGCCATTTTGTGCCTGGACGCATAATGAGACATTGAAGTGGGGAGGTGAGGAGTGCTGAACAGAGCATTGATATGATTGAAATACAAATTAACTGAATATCAATTCAGGGGGATTTCTGAGGAGCTCTGACGGAGCGGAAGAAACTGTTACATGTTCTGTGTGGTTGGAGGACGAACAAGGGTGTGGGGACATTAAGACATTGAGTGCAAACGGATACAGCTGAATCACGACCAATCTTGATACTGACAGGCATCTATTTTTTGGGGTCTCAAATCAGGATTCATTTGTTGCTCTTACTTCAGCAATGTTGGACTGCCCTCTGGTGGCTACATTGGAGTATTGAAGCACAGCAGCTTCCACCGAAACAGAATATGATGTCGATCTGTCAGAAGGGTTATTCAGATGTAATAAAAACACTGGCCGTGCACTCAGTTCCCCTGTTTTAAGTTATTATTATATACATCATCATGGATGTAATATACTAATTGATTAAAATATGTTGTGTTAATGTATTATTAAAATGTGTATCTTTATGTACTTGGTGGTCTCTTTTGTGGAAACAAAATGTATTTCACCATGTATTTTACATTGCTTCAATATCTTTGATTCTTACAGGACAGTTGAAAATGCTTTGATGTAATGCTTCCTAACCAAGAGAGGAGGCCGAATCATTTGTTGAATGTATTATAACAATACAATGTACGGTATCTGACAATGTAATGGAACACCAGTATTACACCAACGTAATTACAGTGTACTACTTACCACAGTTTAAGCTATCGCAACCCCTGGTTGCAAAAGAGCCTGTGTGCCGAATATGTTGATATGAGGAACAACTGAGAATTACCGTGACTTGGGTACCCTGTTGCTCATAAGGTAAGGACTGGAAATTATTAGGTATCTTATGTATTTGTTCAGGGGATTGGAACAGTTCTTACAGTAAAGGCATAGGCACATTTGAAATGATCAAACGGTGATATTGATTTGGATAACCATAGGTTATGGTCATTTGATGTGCATTACAGATACAGGCATAAAGACTAAGAGTTATTTGCATGTTAAAAAAAAGAAGTAATGGGATGCATTTTTTTTGTTCGTGGTATATTTTTTTGCTGGTATGCATATCTTAAGGAGTGTGACTTTAAATTCAGTTTATATACTGTACACTTTGAGAAAAAAAAAGTTTCAAAAGGGTTCTTCAAAGGGTTCTCCCACAGAGACAAGCCGAAGAATATTTTATATTCTAGGTTTTTCGCCAAAGTGGGCTCAATAGCTCGTTTAGCTATATACTGCTGTGCTATTTGGCAAGCCCCAAAAATATGACCCCAAAAAGTGAATGTTGCATTTGCTCCTATACAATTAAGTACTTTTCTTTAGGTATGACTTGTTAAAATTAATAAGTAATACAGTAATGTGAAGACCTTGGGTATCCTCATTGTATGTCTTTGCTTGGGAGAAAAAGATCGCAAAGACTAATCCTTACGTGTCTGAATGCTCATACTGCAACCTATTTCGTAGGAGTTTTCTGTATGTAAGATTATCACTTCACTCAACTGCTTTATTTGCCATACAATCTGATTGTTAGGAATATGTTATTTATTGCACCCTCCGAACACACGCACGGGGAGATCAGAGCACCCCTGGAGCAAGATATGGAGTTAGATATGGAGTTAGATATGGAGTTAGATATGGAGTTAGACATGATGCCAGCAACCCTCTAGTCACCAGCTCATATCCGGCTCCTTCCTGGGGTGGGGATCAAATCAGCGACCTAACGATTGCTGGCCGTCCTCTCTAAAGTTTTGCAGTATACGAAATGTACCGAATTTGAGTATGTATAAAATGCCAGGATGCCACACTATGTCCATATTTCAACTTTCCATGTAGCATGAATTCACTGCATAATATTCATGAAGTCCTTTCCGATTTTAGTCCCACACTTGAACAGATAGGGCGGCGGCCAGTACAAAAATTGAACAAATCAACTACAGTGTCTCAGGTCAGTCATTCATTGGCACCAGTAGATGGCGTTTTACACCTGAAAGCCAATTTACAATCTACAGTATAGATAAACCTATTGAAGAAAAAGACCATGCGTTGATCCAATTGCCTTCCAACTCATAGGAAGTCCACAGCTTTTTCTCAATTGTAAGGAACATGACTCCTCGCGTCCTCCACTCGCTTCGTTCCCAAAAAGCGTTTTCAGTAGGACACGAGTGGAGGACGGAGGCTCCACTGTAGTTGATTACATGGCGCCCCTCATGGCGCCCCTCATGCTGTCACAAATACAATGAATGGGAAAGATGGCATGTGTCTACTATTTGCATCTCTATGACTGGAGCATATCCATATTATATATATACTTATATATACTATTATTATATAAACTGAAAATGTATGCACTCATTACAAGTCGCTTTGGATAAAAGCATCAGCTAAATGGCATTGATATATATACATTTATATATATATTTATACCAATACTGGAGTACTGTCAGCAGCTCCTGTGCTACTATTTCTGCTTTACTCAAACAGATACACACACTACAGTGGGGCTTAGCGTGTGGATCACTTGGTTTTCATCAGACCCATAGGTCCCATGTCTCAAAAATGTCTTGAACAGTTGAACAGTTCCGCTATTTGTCTTTTTTTCAGTTCATCAAGGATTTTCCACCAGGTGCCCCCGTTAATCACCATCAGAAAGACATGAATGGTGATGGGTTGTTGATTTTCTTTGGCTGCCTGTTGACAGGTATGTGGGGATGTACAGTATTTTAACTTATTTTCTTTTACCATACACACCTTCAGAAAAACCTTTGGATCATTGAATAATAAAGCTCAGAAAAGCCAGAAATGTATTGGTATACACGACTTGTTTGTTTACTACATAATTCCATATGTGTTCCTTCATAGTTGTGATGTCTTCAATATTAATCTACAATGTAGAAAATAATAAAAAATAAAGAAAAACCATTGAATGAGAAGGTGTGTCCAAACTTTTGACTGGTACTGTAGATAAGATGCCCTCTAGTAACAACAGCACTGTGTGTGTTCGAGGTGTTCTGTGCCAGTGGAGAGCCATAGTTCCAGATCGTATAGAGGCTTTGAGAGGATCCTGCGTGATCATTCCCTGCAGATTTGAGCTTCCACTCAGCTTTGATGAAGAGATGGTGGACCAGACCTGTGGAAGATGGATCAAACAAAAAAATATTTTTTTGGATAAAGAGACCAGCAAAAAGATTAAACCAGAAATTCTGGGAAACTTGTCAATGAAGAACTGTACCACTGAGATGAAGAGTCTACAAGTCTATGATACAAATGTTTACTTCTTCAGACTAGAATGCTTACCCAGTGTTACCTTCGAACAATCAGTTTATATTAGAGTCACAGGTAAAACAAAATTATTATACCCATGAATATTAAATCAAAGAAACTATGTAAAAATCCAAAGCACAACATGAAAATTAAAATGCCTTTATTAAATTGCCATGTCTGCAAGGAATATTAAAGTCGTAGCACACGTTTAAAATTGTGCACGCGTTTTGGCTGAAGACTCGCTCACTTACTATGTGTGCTGGAGATAATGAATATAAAAGGCTGAACTGCTTCTTTAATAATGGTCTTACTGTAATATGTTTCATTGTGCTACTGTCCTATATTGATTTCAGACACTCCACCCAGACCCATACTACTCCCATCTGTAGTGGAGGTGATGGAGGGGGTCTCAGTGAGTCTGACCTGCTCTGCTGCAGTCCCCTGTCCCTCTCTCCCCCCAACCCTGACATGGACCCCCACGCTGAGTGACAGTAAGGAGAATCTGCAGGAGAATCAGGATCACACTAAAGTCATGACCTCTGTTATGATCTTCACTGCTTCAGCCCTCACCCATAAACGGATTATCTCCTGCACTGCTCTCTACAAACTCCAAGACGGCAACAGTGAATTGTCAACAACAAGTTCAAACATCTTTGTTTTATGTGAGTTTATTTATTTTCCATTCGTGGTCATATATATAAATAGGTTAGGCTACATTAGTTTAGATAATGAAGCAACATGTTTTTAATTGCTTTTAGATCCTCCTAAGGACACCTCAGTGTCAGTCGTCCCCTCTGGTCCATTGGCAAAGGGCAGCTCTGTGACCCTGTATTGCGACAACAATGCCAACCCTGAAGCTAGGAGGTACACCTGGTAAAAACATTTTCTTCCTTCCACATTTATCTACCCAGGTTCGTCTAATTGAGATAAAATGGCATCTTTCTCATTATGGCCTTGTAAATTAACACACTGTACATACTAATTTAACATACTGTAAATTAAAAGGTACAAGGTCAATGGAGGTCAGGTGACATTACTGACCGGTGGATATAAGCTAAGTCTCCGGGCGTCTGAGGATTATATCAGTTGCTGGTTCCTCTGTGAAGCTTTGAATGAGTACGGAGCCCTTAACTCCACCCTCATAAAACTCGATATCCAACGTAAGGACAACTGTTAATACGCAAGTACTGTACCAGTCAAAGTTTGGACACACCTTGCCAAGAGTGTGCAAAGCTGTCATCAAAGCAAAAGGTGGCTGCTTTGAAGAATCTAAAATATAAAACATATTCTGGTTTGTTTAAACACTTTTTTGTTTACTACATAATTCCATATGTGTTCCTTCATAGTATTGATGTCTTCAATATTAATCTACATTGTAGAAAATAATAAAAAATAAAGAAAAACCATTGAATGAGAGGTGTGTCCAAACTTTTGACTGGTACTGTATGTCCAACAAAATCTTATATTGTTAATTGGCATAGAATGATCTATCCTCTTTATTTCTAGATCCTCCGAGAAACACGTCAGTGTCAGTCGTTTCCTCTGGTTCAGTGATAGATGGCAGCTCTACCACTCTGATCTGCAGCAGCAATGCCAACCCAGAAGTGGAGAGCTACACCTGGTACAGAGTCAATGGGAGTGAGATGATCCCTATTGGGAGAACTCAATCACTGATGCTACAGAGCATCAGTGGTATCGGACTGTTCTGCTGTGAGGCACAGAATCGTTATGGGAAAGAGAGGTCTGATATTGTTCTGAATCTGCAAGATTCATATTTTGAAGGTAATTTTTAACTATTAAAGTAGATAGGCCTACTCTAATTGTGCACACTGTCTTGTCAACAGGCACACTATTTTGCATCATGCATGAAATTGCATAGATGTATTTTTATATGCTAATAATGCTCTTCCCTTTAAAACCCATACATAGAATTTCAGATAAATATAAAAAAAAAAATATATGAAATGAAGATTGTGAATTTGGTAAAAAATAATAATAATAATAATAAAAAAAACCTCTCTTGCAGCAGACCAATGTCCGTCAGCTCCATACATCCTCTGTGGGGTAGTTATCGTCCTGTGGATTCTAACGATTGTATTTGGCGTTTACAAATATACCAGGTAAGATTTGAATTATGTAGCAAGTAGGATCTTAGTTAATAGAAATTGTAAAAAAGTTGCTTTCTTTTGGACAAAATATTTCAACTTGAAATCTTACGTGTTTTAGTCAATGTATGTTTTCACTGTTCAATTAGGTGGTGTAGCAGCTACTGATTTAGTTTTACTCCAAAATGTCAATATGACATATTTGTCTTTGCCTTTTAAGATCTGTCACAGTATGTATCCTTTGATGAACATCTAAAAATATCTTTGCACTGACCCAACTTTAATCTCTGTCTTAACCTCTATTCACACACAGCTTATCCAAGGAAGTGGAGGTATGTCTTGAAGTTCTCGGTTCCATTGTGCTGTATGTGTTGAATAAAGTTTTGTGCCGCTAATTGTATTACCTTTCTCCATGTCAGACAGGAGCAGGTCGAACATATGCAACCCTGCAGATCTCAAATGTGGCATTTGATTATGATGTCATACAGGTGAGTTGACAAGGGAGCTATGTCAGAGCAGAGAATACAGGAGAACACCCACTCCTCTGCAAAACATTATATTTTGTACCAACAAGGGAAAATACATTGGCTCCAATGGAGATTTTAAAAAGAACCGTCTTTTGAAAATTATTTAAAATATTAAAAGGCAATCTGACATATTTTCAAGGAGGAAAATATACAGTGCCTTCGGAATGTATTCAGACTCCTTTTTCCACATTTTGTTGTGTTATAGACTCAATTTAAAATGGATTAAATTAAAATAATTTGCCATCAATCCACACACAATACCCCAGAATGACAAAGCGAAATCATGTTTTTTTAAATTTCAGTACATTTATTAAAATTGAAATACAGAAATACCTCATGTACATAAATATTCAGACCCTTTGCTATGACACTCTTAAAATTAGCTAAAATGCAAAAATGTCATCAACAAATCACTCAATAAGTTGAATTGAGTCTATCTTAATGCAAGGATAATAGTTCATGTAATTTTGGAATTAATATCTTTGTTTTTATAGGGTCTCTGATTTGCATAGGAATCAGTTACACACTGTTTAGATTAGAATGTCACATTTACTATGAGGTTAACATAGAGATTCCTAGCTTTTATTTGACGGTATTCGTGTACATATTGGTTTCACCATTCAGAAAACACTTTTTATGCATCATCCCCCTATTTAGGGTACCCAAAAGTAATGGGACAGATTTATCAAATGTCCAAATTAAGCACTCGTGTAGTATTTGGTCAACAATCCTTTGCATGAAATACCAGTTTGAAGTCTGCGACCCACTGACCCCACCAGACGCTGGGTATCTTCTCTGGTGATGCTCTGCCCGGCCTGTACTGCAGCCATCTTCAGTTGTTTTTTATTGTTTTTTTTGTCTTTTTTAGCTTTTTGCCTAGAAACTAATCAACAGGAAATGAAATGCATGTTCAATTGGATTTAAATCTGAATATTGACTTGGCTAGTCAAGACCTTTCCACTTTTTGAGGATGAAAAATCAGAAAAATTTGTCATAAGCTATGGCAGTATGTTTTCGGGTCATTATCTTACTGAATGATGAATCACCATCCAATGAACTGGGAGGCATTTGCTTGCACACAAGCAGACAAGATGTTTCTGTATACTTCAGAATACATTCTGCTGCAGCAGTTACAATCTTCAATTAAGACAAGTTAGCCAGATCGATTTTGAGCTTTTTAGCTGTGAGTGTTAACTGTCTTAACTGTCTGTTCCTTACTGAGGTGCTCACTCTGCTGCCATTGCCATGTTTTACTCACTTGAATGGGAAAGATGCAGTTTGGAGTGGAGCGGCTGTCCTTAGACAGGCTGTGGTCAGAGTCATATACAGAGGCCTTCCGCTAAACAGAAATAACAGATTGAAGAGTTATATAACTATACTTAACAGATTGGTGTTATCTACTGTGTGTGTGTGTGTGTGTGTGTGTGTGTGTGTGTGTGTGTGTGTGTGTGTGTGTGTGTGTGTGTGTGAGACAGACGAGACAGAATGGAGGGCAGATTGGACTCGGTGACTATGAGAACGCAGGACAGGTGAGAGTGACCACAACACGACCATTGTAGTTCTGGATTCCAGTTTTCAGCTAAAGGCACATGCACTCAGGGACTGTGAGGATATTTTGAAGACCTCAGTAGAACTCGGTTTATAATCTGTCAGACAAACATGAAAATAGGTTTTTACTTTTTAAGCTTTGAGCAGAAGAATATAAAGCAAGTTACATTTTTGCACTTAATCATGTGTTATCCTGTAGAGAGAGAAAGAGAAAGAGAGAGAGAGAGAGAGAGAGAGAGAGAGAGAGAGAGAGAGAGAGAGAGAGAGAGAGAGAGAGAGAGAGAGAGAGAGATAACCCATACATTACCTGACACTCTGCAAGTGAATAGGTGGGAAACACCACAGTCTGCTGAGGGAGAGTCCATTTACTGACTGGTCTCTCAACAATGTCAGATATACAGTATAATTATCATACCCTGAAGAAACAATGAGCTGTGTTTGATTAGTTTTCCAATTTTGAAAAGGTTAAAGGTCATCGTCCAGACTGACGATGGTGAATTACCAATAGGCCTAAGGTTTACTGTAAAATACTGGTTGTAAACTACCCACTGACCTACAGATGGCCTAATGACTGGAAAAATCTGCTGGGGCAATATGCTGTTCTATAAACTGGGGTTGTGGGTGTATCATATAAGTAAGCTACAGTAAGTAAGGCCCGGGGTATGGGATATTATACAGGGTGCAGGTTTGTCTTCATACTGTCTGTAATTACAGGTGCGTAGTCCATCATAGGAGCTGAAGAAGCAAGACCTCTGATTCTAACTACACTGAAAATTGAGGAAGAAAGGCAGCTTGTTTGAATGTACAGGTTCTGTACAAAAGAAGTTAGCCACAGTGCAGTTCATAAGCATGTCTTTAAAAAAAACAAAAAACGTTTTATACTTGCACAATGTGTCACATTTCTGTCACATTTCTGCTTTGTATGTGTATGTTAAAAATGCCATAAGTATTTTTGAAAGCCATGGAAGATTTTAAGATTTTGTTGATCATGTACTTCTTTATTAACCGATTCACATAACCTATAGCTTGATTATTTGTTATTATGATACCGTACATGATATGATGGTATTGTGTATTAATGTGTAGGATGTGATGGATGACATGATGCTTGTTTTGTTTTGTTTTTTACCGTTTTTGCATAGTGATGCCAAAGGCAGTACGGACATTACAGTTATATTCTATTCTATAAAGTCATCTCTCACCTCACAGATTTTATCATGATAGGCTAATACAGATGGATTGATGAATGTATTGTAGTCTATAAAAGGTGTTTCTCCTATGTAGGCCTACATGTATGTGTTGGATAGATGTTTTTATTTTAATGTAGCCGAAGTTGAACTGTAGATGTATTATGTGCACATTAAAGTCTGCCTGATTTTACATTTTTAAAGAGCGATATTGTGTAGTTGCTTTGGAGAGCAGATGTTCATCAAACTCTAATATGTCATACATGCCTTTGTGTCAACATATTTCCGTATGCTATTAAATTTCTTTCTCAGTCAGTGGCTTTGTTTGGTACAAACACAACAATATAATATCGCGGAGAAAAGACAACCGATTGGTCAGCTCGAGAACTGTATATTATCGGGTTATCAGTTTTAGAGTAGCGGCCACCCATCAATGCGGTTCCCTTTAGCTGACCAATCGGTTGTCGTTTCTCCATTACAAGGCACAGAGTTTTGCGCAACCGTTCAGACAGGATATCATAACGCAACAGAAGACCACTTGCGTCGTCATTTGGAAAGCCCGAACTCAACTCCGAATTTTAACACAAGACAAGTCGTCAATTCTGGTAAGAGGTCCCTTGCACCTTTTCTGTATATTGAATGTGATTTCCACAACTTTTAACGCATTAATAATTACACCTGATACGGTATTTGAATACAAGGCACTCACATCTTCACATTTTTGGAGTGTTTAGAGATCATGTGTTCATAACAGCCCCCTTTGTTTGTACTGTATGCTCAATTATAACGCTCGAAAACAAGTCTAATTGTCCTATGGTCAACAACGAAATTCAGCTTTTTGTCCAAATATATGATTGTGTTTTAAAAATATCGATCACGACTTCTTGAAGGCGTACACCTCAAATTGAATTGTTTTCTACAATTTAAGTATTTACAATGGGAACGGATACATGTTAAAAAGATAGATGTTGTATGATTTTTTTAAATAATTATGCCATGTATGTCATTTATCCAGAATCAACACACTGCACTTCATCATTGGCTATAAGGTGAGAGTTCAAAAGAATACAGAAAATGTAATAACAATATTTCCAACAATTGGACATATTGCCATATTATTTTAACTTAAAGTACATTCTAATTATTGTACATGTCAAATAGAGGAGCAGAGAAAACATTTTCACACCTGTCTTATGGCCACATAATGATGTTGCACTATGGATGAATATCGTCCTCCAAATGGTCTCTGTGACCTCAACTAATCAATAGGAAATCTGTGAATCATTGAATTCATGATTAATAAAATTGACGATTACTGTATATCAAAATGGAGCTCTTATATCTATGTATAACTGATTTTTTTAAGAAACAAAGATAAAATATGTATACTATCTATGTGTCTGTGTACTTTTCTGTCCGTCTGTGTGTCTATCTGTGTTTTTGTCTGTCTGTCTGTCTGTCTGTCTGTCTGTCTGTCTGTCTGTCTGTCTGTCTGTCTGTTTCCAGTGTTTGTCATCAGGTTTATCTGTTCTTTTCTGGCACAGAGACATGACAGGGGCTGAAAGACTTATCCTCATTGGCTGTCTGCTGCAAGGTGGGCCACTGTTGGGGCGGTGTTAACTGGGTTCGGGGTAAAGCCTGGGTCTGAAGCATTGTTGTCATGTGAATTTTACTGTATGTAGCAGTTTTATCTTCAGATGTATACATACAAGTTATTGTTTTGATCAACCAATCAGACATATTTACTACTGTCCTTCTGTCCTCCAGCACCTAATTTAAATGAGCTACAATGACGACAAAGTTTACATTTCAGAAGTCTGCTTGCTTGTAACAATAACACATCCGTTGTGTGTGTTCTTTAGGTGTTCTGTGTCAAGAGTTTAAAGTCTTGCTGCCTCAACGTCTAGAGGCTCTGAGTGGATCCTGTGTGATCATTCCCTGCAGATTTCAGCTTAGAAATGGATTTGAAACGTATCTAGATTCCTCATGTAAAGGCATATGGATACGAGGCAGTCTCACTGGGACAGATGTACGCTTCAACACCATTCAAGGAAATCTGACTGGGGACTTGCTTCAGAAAGACTGTACCACAATCCTGAACAACCTTACGTATTACCTCGGTGATTATTACAACTTCAGACTAGAATGTGACAGTCGTCTGAAATACGGTTTTGGTGAAAGCGTCAGGATTGATATAAAAGGTACAATATGATAATTTCCAAGAATTTGATATTTGTATTATGCTGATTTAATTTAGTAATTCATTACACATGTATACTGTAGATTGTGGTTTTAAATCAGCTCAATCCATATATTTCATTTGAACTGCTTGTGTTTTGAAACATTTGTGTCTTTAAATCCCTCAGACTCCCTCAAACCCAAACTCACACCGGACAAGGTTGAGGTGATGGAGGGGACCTCAGTGAGTCTGAACTGCTCTGCTGCAGCCCCTTGTCCCTCTCTCCCCCCAACTCTGACATGGACCCCCACGCTGAGTGACAGTGAGGAGAATCTGCAGGAGAATCAGGGTCAAGTTGTGACCTCTGTTCTGAACTTCATTGCTTCACACATCCACCATGGTCAGAAGATCACCTGCACCGCTCGCTACAAAAAACAAATTGGCGACAGTGACAAATCATCTAAAACAAGTTTGACAGTCAATGTTCTTTGTAAGTTCTTCTTATTTATTTTTGTCACATATATTGCTCATGTATTTCTTCTTACACGCTTTTCAAGCTTGGTGTATGCTCTCTCTCTCTCTCTCTCTCTCTCTCTCTCTCTCTGTCTCTCTCTCTCTCTCTCTCTCTCTCTCTCTCTCTCTCTCTCTCTGTCTCTCTCTCTCTCTCTCTCTCTCAGATCCTCCCAAGAACACCTCAGTGTCAGTCAGTCCCTCTGGTCCAGTGTTAGAGGGCAGCTCTGTGACTCTGACCTGCAGCAGCAATGGCAACCCAGCAGTGAAGGACTACACCTGGTACAAAGTCGATGGAAGGAAGAGGGTAGTTGTAGGGTTTGAACAGGACTTCACCTTCAATGCGACAAAGCTTTCAAATGAACAGTACCACTGTGAAGCTGAGAATGACCATGGAGAGACGATTTCAGAATCCATAAGCATCGATGTAAAATGTAGGCTATGATGCAAATATTGAACTGTTTATGTATTACAATCACATACTGTATATTAATTATCCTGTAACTTGTGAGTGTGTTCTCTGTAGTTGCTCCTGAGATCCTGTCTTCCTTAAACTGCATCAGAACTGCAGCTCAGATCAGATGCTCCTGTGAAAGTCATGGCAACCCACCTCCCACACTGGAGTGGCAGTTGGCTGGACAGTCTGTCAGTCACTCTGCCGACACCATCATTAGGGAGGAGCCTCTGGGCAGCACAGGCTTGAAGAGCTCCATCACCATTCACCAATCACAGCAGGAGGACACGCCCATTTTGGTCTGCCTCAGCGCCAACTCTGTGGGATCTGACAGCCTCCAGCTCCATGAGGTGTCAATAGTGAATCAAGAAGGTAGTGTTTATGTGTCAGTGACTCAGTAATAAAGGGTATTTGTAGTATGTTGCATACATGAAGTTCATACTGTATTAGGACCGAATGCGTGCTTGAGGCAGGTGTGTCACTCAAACTAAACCTATGTTAATCTACGTGAAACTTTGAGTACTGCATGCTTGTCAAGTTAGGATTACAAACAACCACATCTGGAAAATGAGTGTTGGTTTTTATTTGATAACTTTTTATTGTCAGCATTATCCTCCTCCTCCTCTCTTACAGAATGTCACAAACCTTTGACCTTGTACGTCATCAGCATACTGGCAATGGTTTGTCTGAACATCATAACTGCCGGTGTTTGTTTGTACAAAAACAAACAGTAAGTACAGGATTATGAACTGCGCTGAATCGCATGAGTCATGATATCGCAAAATAGACCAACAACAATTAACTAGCACCTTTCTAACTCAAAATGTGTTTGTTGTCTCCAGGTTATCTAAGAGACTGCTGGTAAGTTTTGCAGTGCTCAAAATGTTATGTTTATTGTCACTGTTTTTACCACTATGGCTCCATACTATAGTGTATATACTTAGATGTTACTGTATGTTTGCATCACATGTTTTTTTTCTTCTTCTGTTAACCCTTTAAAGGAGAGGAAGGAGGAGGACACCTACGCCACCCTGCAGTTGTCCAACGTGAGTCCTGAGTATGACACTCTGCAGGTGCATTAGGTGAGAAACAAATCAGTCTGCTGAGAGAGAGGGACAGAGTGACAGAGAGACAGAGTGACAGAGAGACAGAGTGATAGAGAGACAGAGTGATAGAGAGACAGAGTGATAGAGAGACAGAGTGATAGAGAGACAGAGAGACAGAGAGACTATTTACTGACTGGTCTCTCAACAATGTCAGATAAGCAGTATAATTATCATACCCTGATGAAACGAAGAACTGTTATTAAACAGTTTAACCAATTGTTCTAAAAAACAGCTTTGTACAGAGTGACGATTGGTGACTTATCAATCAGGTTTACTGTGAAATAATAGTTGTAGAACTTGAAGAAAAGTTCCCATTGACCTGAAGATGGTCTAATGACTGGATATTTCCTGAAATATCTCAAGGGGGAATATGCTTTTTCATAAACTGGGGTTGTGATTGTATTACAAGTTCGCTCGAGTAAGTAGTGTACAGTAAGGGTATGTGTTATACTGGATGCAAGTTTACTGTTATGTTGTCTGTGAATTACAAGTGTGTAGTTCATCATAGGAACTGAAGCAAGACCTCTAATTCTAACTACACTGAAAATTTAAGAAGAAAGATGATGTGCAGCTTCAAATGTGTTTGAATGTATATTTTTTTATCATGTTCTGTAGATAAGAATAATGTAAGCTGGCCTCAGTGCAGTTCATAAAGCATGTCTTAAAATATTGAATTTTTCACACTTTTGTATGCTTAGTTATCATTTATGTTTGTATTTGTAGGTTTAAAAAGCCATCCTAATAAATGAGTTAGGCTTTTGAAAAGTCATGAAAGATTTTTAAGACGTAGTTTTATCATGAACTTCTTCTATATTAATCAATTTCACATAACCTATGGTTTGATTATTCGTTGTTATCATACTGTACATGATGTGATGGTATTGTGTATTAATGTGTAGGATGTGATGGATGACATGATGCTTGTTTTTTTTTTTACCGTTTTTGCATGGTGATGCCAAAGGCAGTACGGACATTACAGTTATATTCTATTCTATAAAGTCATCTCTCACCTCACAGAATTTATCATGATAGGCTAATACAGATGGATTGATGAATGTATTGTAGTCTATAAAAGGTGTTTCTCCTATGTAGGCCTACATGTATGTGTTGGATAGATGTTTTTATTTTAATGTAGCCGAAGTTGAACTGTAGATGTATTATGTGCACATTAAAGTCTGCCTGATTTTACATTTTTAAAGAGTGATATTGTGTAGTTGCTTTGGAGAGCAGATGTTCATCAAACTCTAATATGTCATACATGCCTTTGTGTCAACATATTTCCGTATGCTATTAAATTTCTTTCTCAGTCAGTGGCTTTGTTTGGTACAAACACAACAATATAATATCGCGGAGAAAAGACAACCGATTGGTCAGCTCGAGAACTGTATTGTCGGGTTATCAGTTTTTTTCCAACTAGAGTAGCGGCCACCCGTCAATGCGGTTCCCTTTAGCTGACCAATCGGTTGTCGTTTCTCCATTACAAGGCACAGAGTTTTGCGCAACCGTTCAGACAGGATATCATAACCAACAGAAGACCACTTGCGTCGTCATTTGGAAAGCCCGAACTCAACTCCGAATTTTAACACAAGACAAGTCGTCAATTCTGGTAAGAGGTCCCTTGCACCTTTTCTGTATATTGAATGTGATTTCCACAACTTTTAACGCATTAATAATTACACCTGATACGGTATTTGAATACAAGGCACTCACATCTTCACATTTTTGGAGTGTTTAGAGATCATGTGTTCATAACAGCCCCCTTTGTTTGTACTGTATGCTCAATTATAACGCTCGAAAACAAGTCTAATTGTCCTATGGTCAACAACGAAATTCAGCTTTTTGTCCAAATATATGATTGTGTTTTAAAAATATCGATCACGACTTCTTGAAGGCGTACACCTCAAATTGAATTGTTTTCTACAATTTAAGTATTTACAATGGGAACGGATACATGTTAAAAAGATAGATGTTGTATGATTTTTTAAAATAATTATGCCATGTATGTCATTTATCCAGAATCAACACACTGCACTTCATCATTGGCTATAAGGTGAGAGTTCAAAAGAATACAGAAAATGTAATAACAATATTTCCAACAATTGGACATATTGCCATATTATTTTAACTTAAAGTACATTCTAATTATTGTACATGTCAAATAGAGGAGCAGAGAAAACATTTTCACACCTGTCTTATGGCCACATAATGATGTTGCACTATGGATGAATATCGTCCTCCAAATGGTCTCTGTGACCTCAACTAATCAATAGGAAATCTGTGAATCATTGAATTCATGATTAATAAAATTGACGATTACTGTATATCAAAATGGAGCTCTTATATCTATGTATAACTGATTTTTTAAAGAAACAAAGATAAAATATGTATACTATCTATGTGTCTGTGTACTTTTCTGTCCGTCTGTGTGTCTATCTGTGTTTTTGTCTGTCTGTCTGTCTGTCTGTCTGTCTGTCTGTCTGTCTGTCTGTCTGTCTGTTTCCAGTGTTTGTCATCAGGTTTATCTGTTCTTTTCTGGCACAGAGACATGACAGGGGCTGAAAGACTTATCCTCATTGGCTGTCTGCTGCAAGGTGGGCCACTGTTGGGGCGGTGTTAACTGGGTTCGGGGTAAAGCCTGGGTCTGAAGCATTGTTGTCATGTGAATTTTACTGTATGTAGCAGTTTTATCTTCAGATGTATACATACAAGTTATTGTTTTGATCAACCAATCAGACATATTTACTACTGTCCTTCTGTCCTCCAGCACCTAATTTAAATGAGCTACAATGACGACAAAGTTTACATTTCAGAAGTCTGCTTGCTTGTAACAATAACACATCCGTTGTGTGTGTTCTTTAGGTGTTCTGTGTCAAGAGTTTAAAGTCTTCCTGCCTCAACGTCTAGAGGCTCTGAGTGGATCCTGTGTGATCATTCCCTGCAGATTTCAGCTTAGAAATGGATTTGAAACGTATCTAGATTCCTCATGTAAAGGCATATGGATGCGAGGCAGGAATAATGTGTTTGATTCCAGTCTCACTGGGACAGATGTACGCTTCAACACCATTCAAGGAAATCTGACTGGGGACTTGCTTCAGAAAGACTGTACCACAATCCTGAACAACTTTCCGTATTACCTCGGTGATTATTACAACTTCAGACTAGAATGTGACAGTCGTCTGAAATACGGTTTTGGTGAAAGCGTCAGGATTGATATAAAAGGTACAATATGATAATTTCCAAGAATTTGATATTTGTATTATGCTGATTTAATTTAGTAATTCATTACACATGTATACTGTAGATTGTGGTTTTGAATCAGCTCAATCCATATATTTCATTTGAACTGCTTGTGTTTTGAAACATTTGTGTCTTTAAATCCCTCAGACTCCCTCAAACCCAAACTCACACCGGAGGTGGTTGAGGTGATGGAGGGGACCTCAGTGAGTCTGACCTGCTCTGCTGCAGCCCCTTGTCCCTCTCTCCCCCCAACTCTGACATGGACCCCCACGCTGAGTGACAGTGAGGAGAATCTGCAGGAGAATCAGGGTCAAGTTGTGACCTCTGTTCTGAACTTCATTGCTTCACACATCCACCATGGTCAGAAGATCTCCTGCACCGCTCGCTACAAAAAACAAAGTGGCGACAGTGACAAATCATCTAAAACAAGTTTGACAGTCAATGTTCTTTGTAAGTTCCTCTTATTTATTTTTGTCACATACATTGCTCATGTATTTCTTCTTACACGCTTTTCAAGCTTGGTGTATGCTCTCTCTCTCTCTCTCTCTCTCTCTCTCTCTCTCTCTCTCAGTTCCCCCCAAGAACACCTCAGTGTCAGTCAGTCCCTCTGGTCCAGTGGTAGAGGGCAGCTCTGTGACTCTGACCTGCACCAGCAATGGCAACCCAGCAGTGAAGGACTACACCTGGTACAGAATCGATAGAGGTCAAGTACTGGCGTTTAGATATTGGTTGAGGGTAACCACCCAGGTGTCAGAAGACAAGAGTCAGTTTTACTGTGAGGCCAGAAATGAGCATGGAACCCAGATCTCAGCTGTCATTCAAGTAGATGTGCAATGTAAGTGCAAAATGAGAACAACTTTTTAAGTAATATTTTAGCTTCAACTGGTATGGTAACATCCACTACATTCACTCATGTGTTTCTATTTTTCCAGACTCCCCCAGGAACACCTCAGTGTCAGTCAGTCCCTCTGGTCCAGTGGTAGAGGGCAGCTCTGTGACTCTGACCTGCAGCAGCATTGCCAACCCAGCAGTGAAGAACTACACCTGGTACAAAGTCAATAAGGAAAATACAGTTACTCCTGTTCAGTCAGGACAGAATTTCACCTTAGACATTGCTGAACAAAGCGACAGTGGAAAGTACTACTGTGAAACACTGAATGACGTTGGAATGGCCAAATCAACAGTTGTTCAACTGGACATCCAATGTAAGTTCTGTATGAGATGTGTTCATTTGTATGACACTGTGTAGCTACAGTACTAGTAGGCCTACTGTAGTATTTACATGAACAGGATGCTGATAGAAAGTCTATGTATGAATTAGTGAATTCAACTCTGTCTTGAAGCAATAGTGACACAAGTCCAGCTGTGACCAACCACACTTGGTTTGGGGCCAACAGCTCGTTCATGGGTTCATACCAGTGCACAGTGAGTGTCTAGACCAATGACAGGGAGCTACCATAGGGTCAACCCAGCGGTCGAGAACTACACCTGGTACAAAGTCGATGGAAGGAAGAGGGTAGTTGTAGGGTTTGAACAGGACTTCACCTTCAATGCGACAAAGCTTTCAAATGAACAGTACCACTGTGAAGCTGAGAATGACCATGGAGAGACAATTTCAGAATCCATAAGCATTGATGTAAAATGTAGGCTATGATTCAAATATTGAACTGTTTATGTATTACAATCACATACTGTATATGAATTATCCTGTAACCTGTGAGTGTGTTCTCTGTAGTTGCTCCTGAGATCCTGTCCTCCTCAAACTGCATCAGAACTGCAGCTCAGATCAGATGCTCCTGTGAAAGTCATGGCAACCCACCTCCCACACTGGAGTGGCAGTTGGCTGGACAGTCTGTCAGTCACTCTGCCGACACCATCATTAGGGAGGAGCCTCTGGGCAGCACAGGCTTGAAGAGCTCCATCACCATTCACCAATCACAGCAGGAGGACACGCCCATTTTGGTCTGCCTCAGCGCCAACTCTGTGGGATCTGACAGCCTCCAGCTCCATGAGGTGTCAATAGTGAATCAAGAAGGTAGTGTTTATGTGTCAGTGACTCAGTAATAAAGGGTATTTGTAGTATGTTGCATACATGAAGTTCATACTGTATTAGGACCGAATGCGTGCTTGAGGCAGGTGTGTCACTCAAACTAAACCTATGTTAATCTACGTGAAACTTTGAGTACTGCATGCTTGTCAAGTTAGGATTACAAACAACCACATCTGGAAAATGAGTGTTGGTTTTCATTTGATAACTTTTTATTGTCAGCATTATCCTCCTCCTCCTCTCTTACAGAATGTCACAAACCTTTGACCTTGTACGTCATCAGCATACTGGCAATGGTTTGTCTGAACATCATAACTGCCGGTGTTTGTTTGTACAAAAACAAACAGTAAGTACAGGATTATGAACTGCGCTGAATCGCATGAGTCATGATATCGCAAAATAGACCAACAACAATTAACTAGCACCTTTCTAACTCAAAATGTGTTTGTTGTCTCCAGGTTATCTAAGAGACTGCTGGTAAGTTTTGCAGTGCTCAAAATGTTATGTTTATTGTCACTGTTTTTACCACTATGGCTCCATACTATAGTGTATATACTTAGATGTTACTGTATGTTTGCATCACATGTTTTTTTTCTTCTTCTGTTAACCCTTTAAAGGAGAGGAAGGAGGAGGACACCTACGCCACCCTGCAGTTGTCCAACGTGAGTCCTGAGTATGACACTCTGCAGGTGCATTAGGTGAGAAACAAATCAGTCTGCTGAGAGAGAGGGACAGAGTGACAGAGAGACAGAGTGACAGAGAGACAGAGTGATAGAGAGACAGAGTGATAGAGAGACAGAGTGATAGAGAGACAGAGTGATAGAGAGACAGAGAGACAGAGAGACTATTTACTGACTGGTCTCTCAACAATGTCAGATAAGCAGTATAATTATCATACCCTGATGAAACGAAGAACTGTTATTAAACAGTTTAACCAATTGTTCTAAAAAACAGCTTTGTACAGAGTGACGATTGGTGACTTATCAATCAGGTTTACTGTGAAATAATAGTTGTAGAACTTGAAGAAAAGTTCCCATTGACCTGAAGATGGTCTAATGATTGGATATTTCCTGAAATATCTCAAGGGGGAATATGCTTTTTCATAAACTGGGGTTGTGATTGTATTACAAGTTCGCTCGAGTAAGTAGTGTACAGTAAGGGTATGTGTTATACTGGATGCAAGTTTACTGTTATGTTGTCTGTGAATTACAAGTGTGTAGTTCATCATAGGAACTGAAGCAAGACCTCTAATTCTAACTACACTGAAAATTTAAGAAGAAAGATGATGTGCAGCTTCAAATGTGTTTGAATGTATATTTTTTTATCATGTTCTGTAGATAAGAATAATGTAAGCTGGCCTCAGTGCAGTTCATAAAGCATGTCTTAAAATATTGAATTTTTCACACTTTTGTATGCTTAGTTATCATTTATGTTTGTATTTGTAGGTTTAAAAAGCCATCCTAATAAATGAGTTAGGCTTTTGAAAAGTCATGAAAGATTTTTAAGACGTAGTTTTATCATGAACTTCTTCTATATTAATCAATTTCACATAACCTATGGTTTGATTATTCGTTGTTATCATACTGTACATGATGTGATGGTATTGTGTATTAATGTGTAGGATGTGATGGATGACATGATGCTTGTTTTTTTTTTTACCGTTTTTGCATGGTGATGCCAAAGGCAGTACGGACATTACAGTTATATTCTATTCTATAAAGTCATCTCTCACCTCACAGAATTTATCATGATAGGCTAATACAGATGGATTGATGAATGTATTGTAGTCTATAAAAGGTGTTTCTCCTATGTAGGCCTACATGTATGTGTTGGATAGATGTTTTTATTTTAATGTAGCCGAAGTTGAACTGTAGATGTATTATGTGCACATTAAAGTCTGCCTGATTTTACATTTTTAAAGAGTGATATTGTGTAGTTGCTTTGGAGAGCAGATGTTCATCAAACTCTAATATGTCATACATGCCTTTGTGTCAACATATTTCCGTATGCTATTAAATTTCTTTCTCAGTCAGTGGCTTTGTTTGGTACAAACACAACAATATAATATCGCGGAGAAAAGACAACCGATTGGTCAGCTCGAGAACTGTATTGTCGGGTTATCAGTTTTTTTCTGACCAATCGGTTGTCGTTTCTCCATTACAAGGCACAGAGTTTTGCGCAACCGTTCAGACAGGATATCATAACCAACAGAAGACCACTTGCGTCGTCATTTGGAAAGCCCGAACTCAACTCCGAATTTTAACACAAGACAAGTCGTCAATTCTGGTAAGAGGTCCCTTGCACCTTTTCTGTATATTGAATGTGATTTCCACAACTTTTAACGCATTAATAATTACACCTGATACGGTATTTGAATACAAGGCACTCACATCTTCACATTTTTGGAGTGTTTAGAGATCATGTGTTCATAACAGCCCCCTTTGTTTGTACTGTAGGCTCAATTATAACGCTCGAAAACAAGTCTAATTGTCCTATGGTCAACAACGAAATTCAGCTTTTTGTCCAAATATATGATTGTGTTTTAAAAATATCGATCACGACTTCTTGAAGGCGTACACCTCAAATTGAATTGTTTTCTACAATTTAAGTATTTACAATGGGAACGGATACATGTTAAAAAGATAGATGTTGTATGATTTTTTAAAATAATTATGCCATGTATGTCATTTATCCAGAATCAACACACTGCACTTCATCATTGGCTATAAGGTGAGAGTTCAAAAGAATACAGAAAATGTAATAACAATATTTCCAACAATTGGACATATTGCCATATTATTTTAACTTAAAGTACATTCTAATTATTGTACATGTCAAATAGAGGAGCAGAGAAAACATTTTCACACCTGTCTTATGGCCACATAATGATGTTGCACTATGGATGAATATCGTCCTCCAAATGGTCTCTGTGACCTCAACTAATCAATAGGAAATCTGTGAATCATTGAATTCATGATTAATAAAATTGACGATTACTGTATATCAAAATGGAGCTCTTATATCTATGTATAACTGATTTTTTAAAGAAACAAAGATAAAATATGTATACTATCTATGTGTCTGTGTACTTTTCTGTCCGTCTGTGTGTCTATCTGTGTTTTTGTCTGTCTGTCTGTCTGTCTGTCTGTCTGTCTGTCTGTCTGTCTGTTTCCAGTGTTTGTCATCAGGTTTATCTGTTCTTTTCTGGCACAGAGACATGACAGGGGCTGAAAGACTTATCCTCATTGGCTGTCTGCTGCAAGGTGGGCCACTGTTGGGGCGGTGTTAACTGGGTTCGGGGTAAAGCCTGGGTCTGAAGCATTGTTGTCATGTGAATTCTACTGTATGTAGCAGCTTTATTTTCAGATGTATACATACAGGTTATTGTTTTGATCAACCAATCAGACATATTTACTACTGTCCTTCTGTCCTCCAGCACCTAATTTAAATGAGCTACAATGACGACAAAGTTTACATTTCAGAAGTCTGCTTGCTTGTAACATTAACACATCCGTTGTGTGTGTTCTTTAGGTGTTCTGTGTCAAGAGTTTAAAGTCTTCCTGCCTCAACGTCTAGAGGCTCTGAGTGGATCCTGTGTGATCATTCCCTGCAGATTTCAGCTTAGAAATGGATTTGAAACGTATCTAGATTCCTCATGTAAAGGCATATGGATGCGAGGCAGGAATAATGTGTTTGATTCCAGTCTCACTGGGACAGATGTACGCCTCAACACCATTCAAGGAAATCTGACTGGGGACTTGCTTCAGAAAGACTGTACCACAATCCTGAACAACTTTCCGTATTACCTCGGTGATTATTACAACTTCAGACTAGAATGTGACAGTCGTCTGAAATACGGTTTTGTTGAAAGCGTCAGGATTGATATAAAAGGTACAATATGATAATTTCCAAGAATTTGATATTTGTATTATGCTGATTTAATTTAGTAATTCATTACACATGTATACTGTAGATTGTGGTTTTGAATCAGCTCAATCCATATATTTCATTTGAACTGCTTGTGTTTTGAAACATTTGTGTCTTTAAATCCCTCAGACTCCCTCAAACCCAAACTCACACCGGAGGTGGTTGAGGTGATGGAGGGGACCTCAGTGAGTCTGACCTGCTCTGCTGCAGCCCCTTGTCCCTCTCTCCCCCCAACTCTGACATGGACCCCCACGCTGAGTGACAGTGAGGAGAATCTGCAGGAGAATCAGGGTCAAGTTGTGACCTCTGTTCTGAACTTCATTGCTTCACACATCCACCATGGTCAGAAGATCACCTGCACCGCTCGCTACAAAAAACAAATTGGCGACAGTGACAAATCATCTAAAACAAGTTTGACAGTCAATGTTCTTTGTAAGTTCCTCTTATTTATTTTTGTCACATACATTGCTCATGTATTTCTTCTTACACGCTTTTCAAGCTTGGTGTATGCTCTCTCTCTCTCTCTCTCTCTCTCTCTCTCTCTCTCTCTCTCTCTCTCTCTCTCTCTCTCTCTCTCTCTCTCTCTCTCTCTCTGTCTCTCTCTCTCTCTCTCTCTCTCAGATCCTCCCAAGAACACCTCAGTGTCAGTCAGTCCCTCTGGTCCAGTGTTAGAGGGCAGCTCTGTGACTCTGACCTGCAGCAGCAATGGCAACCCAGCAGTGAAGGACTACACCTGGTACAAAGTCGATGGAAGGAAGAGGGTAGTTGTAGGGTTTGAACAGGACTTCACCTTCAATGCGACAAAGCTTTCAAATGAACAGTACCACTGTGAAGCTGAGAATGACCATGGAGAGACGATTTCAGAATCCATAAGCATCGATGTAAAATGTAGGCTATGATGCAAATATTGAACTGTTTATGTATTACAATCACATACTGTATATTAATTATCCTGTAACTTGTGAGTGTGTTCTCTGTAGTTGCTCCTGAGATCCTGTCTTCCTTAAACTGCATCAGAACTGCAGCTCAGATCAGATGCTCCTGTGAAAGTCATGGCAACCCACCTCCCACACTGGAGTGGCAGTTGGCTGGACAGTCTGTCAGTCACTCTGCCGACACCATCATTAGGGAGGAGCCTCTGGGCAGCACAGGCTTGAAGAGCTCCATCACCATTCACCAATCACAGCAGGAGGACACGCCCATTTTGGTCTGCCTCAGCGCCAACTCTGTGGGATCTGACAGCCTCCAGCTCCATGAGGTGTCAATAGTGAATCAAGAAGGTAGTGTTTATGTGTCAGTGACTCAGTAATAAAGGGTATTTGTAGTATGTTGCATACATGAAGTTCATACTGTATTAGGACCGAATGCGTGCTTGAGGCAGGTGTGTCACTCAAACTAAACCTATGTTAATCTACGTGAAACTTTGAGTACTGCATGCTTGTCAAGTTAGGATTACAAACAACCACATCTGGAAAATGAGTGTTGGTTTTTATTTGATAACTTTTTATTGTCAGCATTATCCTCCTCCTCCTCTCTTACAGAATGTCACAAACCTTTGACCTTGTACGTCATCAGCATACTGGCAATGGTTTGTCTGAACATCATAACTGCCGGTGTTTGTTTGTACAAAAACAAACAGTAAGTACAGGATTATGAACTGCGCTGAATCGCATGAGTCATGATATCGCAAAATAGACCAACAACAATTAACTAGCACCTTTCTAACTCAAAATGTGTTTGTTGTCTCCAGGTTATCTAAGAGACTGCTGGTAAGTTTTGCAGTGCTCAAAATGTTATGTTTATTGTCACTGTTTTTACCACTATGGCTCCATACTATAGTGTATATACTTAGATGTTACTGTATGTTTGCATCACATGTTTTTTTTCTTCTTCTGTTAACCCTTTAAAGGAGAGGAAGGAGGAGGACACCTACGCCACCCTGCAGTTGTCCAACGTGAGTCCTGAGTATGACACTCTGCAGGTGCATTAGGTGAGAAACAAATCAGTCTGCTGAGAGAGAGGGACAGAGTGACAGAGAGACAGAGTGACAGAGAGACAGAGTGATAGAGAGACAGAGTGATAGAGAGACAGAGTGATAGAGAGACAGAGTGATAGAGAGACAGAGAGACAGAGAGACTATTTACTGACTGGTCTCTCAACAATGTCAGATAAGCAGTATAATTATCATACCCTGATGAAACGAAGAACTGTTATTAAACAGTTTAACCAATTGTTCTAAAAAACAGCTTTGTACAGAGTGACGATTGGTGACTTATCAATCAGGTTTACTGTGAAATAATAGTTGTAGAACTTGAAGAAAAGTTCCCATTGACCTGAAGATGGTCTAATGACTGGATATTTCCTGAAATATCTCAAGGGGGAATATGCTTTTTCATAAACTGGGGTTGTGATTGTATTACAAGTTCGCTCGAGTAAGTAGTGTACAGTAAGGGTATGTGTTATACTGGATGCAAGTTTACTGTTATGTTGTCTGTGAATTACAAGTGTGTAGTTCATCATAGGAACTGAAGCAAGACCTCTAATTCTAACTACACTGAAAATTTAAGAAGAAAGATGATGTGCAGCTTCAAATGTGTTTGAATGTATATTTTTTTATCATGTTCTGTAGATAAGAATAATGTAAGCTGGCCTCAGTGCAGTTCATAAAGCATGTCTTAAAATATTGAATTTTTCACACTTTTGTATGCTTAGTTATCATTTATGTTTGTATTTGTAGGTTTAAAAAGCCATCCTAATAAATGAGTTAGGCTTTTGAAAAGTCATGAAAGATTTTTAAGACGTAGTTTTATCATGAACTTCTTCTATATTAATCAATTTCACATAACCTATGGTTTGATTATTCGTTGTTATCATACTGTACATGATGTGATGGTATTGTGTATTAATGTGTAGGATGTGATGGATGACATGATGCTTGTTTTTTTTTTTACCGTTTTTGCATGGTGATGCCAAAGGCAGTACGGACATTACAGTTATATTCTATTCTATAAAGTCATCTCTCACCTCACAGATTTTATCATGATAGGCTAATACAGATGGATTGATGAATGTATTGTAGTCTATAAAAGGTGTTTCTCCTATGTAGGCCTACATGTATGTGTTGGATAGATGTTTTTATTTTAATGTAGCCGAAGTTGAACTGTAGATGTATTATGTGCACATTAAAGTCTGCCTGATTTTACATTTTTAAAGAGTGATATTGTGTAGTTGCTTTGGAGAGCAGATGTTCATCAAACTCTAATATGTCATACATGCCTTTGTGTCAACATATTTCCGTATGCTATTAAATTTCTTTCTCAGTCAGTGGCTTTGTTTGGTACAAACACAACAATATAATATCGCGGAGAAAAGACAACCGATTGGTCAGCTCGAGAACTGTATTGTCGGGTTATCAGTTTTTTTCCAACTAGAGTAGCGGCCACCCGTCAATGCGGTTCCCTTTAGCTGACCAATCGGTTGTCGTTTCTCCATTACAAGGCACAGAGTTTTGCGCAACCGTTCAGACAGGATATCATAACCAACAGAAGACCACTTGCGTCGTCATTTGGAAAGCCCGAACTCAACTCCGAATTTTAACACAAGACAAGTCGTCAATTCTGGTAAGAGGTCCCTTGCACCTTTTCTGTATATTGAATGTGATTTCCACAACTTTTAACGCATTAATAATTACACCTGATACGGTATTTGAATACAAGGCACTCACATCTTCACATTTTTGGAGTGTTTAGAGATCATGTGTTCATAACAGCCCCCTTTGTTTGTACTGTATGCTCAATTATAACGCTCGAAAACAAGTCTAATTGTCCTATGGTCAACAACGAAATTCAGCTTTTTGTCCAAATATATGATTGTGTTTTAAAAATATCGATCACGACTTCTTGAAGGCGTACACCTCAAATTGAATTGTTTTCTACAATTTAAGTATTTACAATGGGAACGGATACATGTTAAAAAGATAGATGTTGTATGATTTTTTTAAATAATTATGCCATGTATGTCATTTATCCAGAATCAACACACTGCACTTCATCATTGGCTATAAGGTGAGAGTTCAAAAGAATACAGAAAATGTAATAACAATATTTCCAACAATTGGACATATTGCCATATTATTTTAACTTAAAGTACATTCTAATTATTGTACATGTCAAATAGAGGAGCAGAGAAAACATTTTCACACCTGTCTTATGGCCACATAATGATGTTGCACTATGGATGAATATCGTCCTCCAAATGGTCTCTGTGACCTCAACTAATCAATAGGAAATCTGTGAATCATTGAATTCATGATTAATAAAATTGACGATTACTGTATATCAAAATGGAGCTCTTATATCTATGTATAACTGATTTTTTAAAGAAACAAAGATAAAATATGTATACTATCTATGTGTCTGTGTACTTTTCTGTCCGTCTGTGTGTCTATCTGTGTTTTTGTCTGTCTGTCTGTCTGTCTGTCTGTCTGTCTGTCTGTCTGTCTGTTTCCAGTGTTTGTCATCAGGTTTATCTGTTCTTTTCTGGCACAGAGACATGACAGGGGCTGAAAGACTTATCCTCATTGGCTGTCTGCTGCAAGGTGGGCCACTGTTGGGGCGGTGTTAACTGGGTTCGGGGTAAAGCCTGGGTCTGAAGCATTGTTGTCATGTGAATTTTACTGTATGTAGCAGTTTTATCTTCAGATGTATACATACAAGTTATTGTTTTGATCAACCAATCAGACATATTTACTACTGTCCTTCTGTCCTCCAGCACCTAATTTAAATGAGCTACAATGACGACAAAGTTTACATTTCAGAAGTCTGCTTGCTTGTAACAATAACACATCCGTTGTGTGTGTTCTTTAGGTGTTCTGTGTCAAGAGTTTAAAGTCTTCCTGCCTCAACGTCTAGAGGCTCTGAGTGGATCCTGTGTGATCATTCCCTGCAGATTTCAGCTTAGAAATGGATTTGAAACGTATCTAGATTCCTCATGTAAAGGCATATGGATGCGAGGCAGGAATAATGTGTTTGATTCCAGTCTCACTGGGACAGATGTACGCTTCAACACCATTCAAGGAAATCTGACTGGGGACTTGCTTCAGAAAGACTGTACCACAATCCTGAACAACTTTCCGTATTACCTCGGTGATTATTACAACTTCAGACTAGAATGTGACAGTCGTCTGAAATACGGTTTTGGTGAAAGCGTCAGGATTGATATAAAAGGTACAATATGATAATTTCCAAGAATTTGATATTTGTATTATGCTGATTTAATTTAGTAATTCATTACACATGTATACTGTAGATTGTGGTTTTGAATCAGCTCAATCCATATATTTCATTTGAACTGCTTGTGTTTTGAAACATTTGTGTCTTTAAATCCCTCAGACTCCCTCAAACCCAAACTCACACCGGACAAGGTTGAGGTGATGGAGGGGAGCTCAGTGAGTCTGAACTGCTCTGCTGCAGCCCCTTGTCCCTCTCTCCCCCCAACTCTGACATGGACCCCCACGCTGAGTGACAGTGAGGAGAATCTGCAGGAGAATCAGGGTCAAGTTGTGACCTCTGTTCTGAACTTCATTGCTTCACACATCCACCATGGTCAGAAGATCACCTGCACCGCTCGCTACAAAAAACAAAGTGGCGACAGTGACAAATCATCTAAAACAAGTTTGACAGTCAATGTTCTTTGTAAGTTCCTCTTATTTATTTTTGTCACATACATTGCTCATGTATTTCTTCTTACACGCTTTTCAAGCTTGGTGTATGCTCTCTCTCTCTCTCTCTCTCTCTCTCTCTCTCTCTCTGTCTCTCTCTCTCTCTGTCTCTCTCTCTCTCTCTCTCAGATCCTCCCAAGAACACCTCAGTGTCAGTCAGTCCCTCTGGTCCAGTGGTAGAGGGCAGCTCTGTGACTCTGACCTGCACCAGCAATGGCAACCCAGCAGTGAAGTACTACACCTGGTACAGAGTCGATAGAGGTCAAGTACTGGCGTTTAGATATTGGTTGAGGGTAACCACCCAGGTGTCAGAAGACAAGAGTCAGTTTTACTGTGAGGCCAGAAATGAGCATGGAACCCAGATCTCAGCTGTCATTCAAGTAGATGTGCAATGTAAGTGCAAAATGAGAACAACTTTTTAAGTAATATTTTAGCTTCAACTGGTATGGTAACATCCACTACATTCACTCATGTGTTTCTATTTTTCCAGACTCCCCCAGGAACACCTCAGTGTCAGTCAGTCCCTCTGGTCCAGTGGTAGAGGGCAGCTCTGTGACTCTGACCTGCAGCAGCATTGCCAACCCAGCAGTGAAGAACTACACCTGGTACAAAGTCAATAAGGAAAATACAGTTACTCCTGTTCAGTCAGGACAGAATTTCACCTTAGACATTGCTGAACAAAGCGACAGTGGAAAGTACTACTGTGAAACACTGAATGACGTTGGAATGGCCAAATCAACAGTTGTTCAACTGGACATCCAATGTAAGTTCTGTATGAGATGTGTTCATTTGTATGACACTGTGTAGCTACAGTACTAGTAGGCCTACTGTAGTATTTACATGAACAGGATGCTGATAGAAAGTCTATGTATGAATCAGTGAATTCAACTCTGTCTTGAAGCGATAGTGACACAAGTCCAGCTGTGACCAACCACACTTGGTTTGGGGCCAACAGCTCGTTCATGGGTTCATACCAGTGCACAGTGAGTGTCTAGACCAATGACAGGGAGCTATTGTCCTGTTGCGTGACAACCCCAAATCCTTACCATGTCAGTGGCAATCTATCACTGAAGCCTGTTGTACAGTTTGAGGGCCAGTGTGAATCTGTCTATGTATGGATGTTTTTGTTCCCTGTTTCCATTGGTGTCTCCTGGTCAAGATTTGTAGTAACAACACTCTCCCCTCAAACAGAGGATGTTTTATCTCAAATGAAGGGTTTTCAAAGCTCACAGAAGACTAACAACTAATTTGACAGACTTTTTGCGCAGGCGGCATGAATAATGTCTGACAAACCTTGATTTTGGAGTCATTAACCTTTTCTGAAAATATTGATGAAATAATAATTTGTGTACATAGAACATTTGAGATATGTGGCATGGGTATATGGATATTTACACTGAGTAACACAGTTTACAACTACAGGTACAGTATATTACTTATGTATATTAATAGCACTGAATTGTTTCCGTACAGATCCCCCCAAGAACACATCAGTGTCAGTCAGTCCCTCTGGTCCAGTGGTAGAGGGCAGCTCTGTGACTCTGACCTGCAGCAGCAATGGCAACCCAGCAGTCGAGAACTACACCTGGTACAAAGTCGATGGAAGGAAGAGGGTAGTTGTAGGGTTTGAACAGGACTTCACCTTCAATGCGACAAAGCTTTCAAATGAACAGTACCACTGTGAAGCTGAGAATGACCATGGAGAGACGATTTCAGAATCCATAAGCATTGATGTAAAATGTAGGCTATGATTCAAATATTGAACTGTTTATGTATTACAATCACATACTGTATATTAATTATCCTGTAACCTGTGAGTGTGTTCTCTGTAGTTGCTCCTGAGATCCTGTCCTCCTCAAACTGCATCAGAACTGCAGCTCAGATCAGATGCTCCTGTGAAAGTCATGGCAACCCACCTCCCACACTGGAGTGGCAGTTGGCTGGACAGTCTGTCAGTCACTCTGCCGACACCATCATTAGGGAGGAGCCTCTGGGCAGCACAGGCTTGAAGAGCTCCATCACCATTCACCAATCACAGCAGGAGGACACGCCCATTTTGGTCTGCCTCAGCACCAACTCTGTGGGATCTTTCAGTCTCAATATGTCGTCAACGGAAATTCAACAAGTCCCAGGTATACTGTAAGACGTCTTCTGCATCCAGTCCCAAAACCAGAATGATTCCTACCGAGCCCAACCGCGTGCCACGATTTTGTACAAATAATAAATGGTAACACTTAATTCTACAGTCCTGATACCCAGTTGATATTTACACCGTTTTTACGGAATAATTTTTGGTACTTGCTTTAAAGAATTAATTAAATAACTTTACCAAGTTAATTAATTAACATTAATTAACATTAATTAACTTGGTACCCAATTGTGAGTAATAGGGTTTGTTTGTTTGATTTCCATGGGAGGATAATGCTTTATGTACCGACAGTTGTTCTTTTAGGAGTGTGAGTGTCAGGAGGAAGCTTTCCTCAAAATGGAAAATGTCTGATTGAGTGGCTGTCCTTTGTGTTGACATCCACAATCTCCTCAACAGACTTCAGTGCAGCAGTTCTCCATTTAAGTTTTGCAGACTTTAATTTTAATGACAAGTTATTCCATTATCTGGTGTTATTACAGTACATTATCTATTGTTCCAGGGCTATATGCTTTACTGTGTGTTGCTCTGTGCTGTACAGGTTTCCACATCCTGTCTCTGCTGATTGGGGTAGCTGTAGGGGCAGTAGGGATGATGCTCCTCTGCCTCCTACTGAAAGTCATCCTCAGGTGGGTGATACTCATCCTCAGGTGGGTGACACTCATCCTCAGGTGGGTGATACTCATCCTCAGGTGGGTGATACTCATCCTCAGGTGGGTGACACTCATCCTCAGGTGGGTGATACTCATCCTCAGGTGGGTGACACTCATCCTCAGGTGGGTGATACTCATCCTCAGGTGGGATCAGTACTAATACCAGTACCATTGGTAAAAACAATAACGAACACACAAAAATCTTTAGCATTTTTTTTATCATTATTTGGATGCAGACTGTTCATACAGTATCAAAACATTTGAAGTGTTATGTTGTTCTCAGGAAAAAGAGAACCACGCCGTCACCAAACCAAAGATTGGAGGACACAGCGGAACTCATATTGACTGATGGGGTGAGTGTAAGTAGTACGCACGTACACACACACACACACACACACACACACACACACACACACACACACACACACACTCAAACAGTTTGCTTGAATATGCATGACATGCATTTCTGATCATTTAGGACGTGATACTTTTGTTACAACGACAGGATAGAGGTATCAAAGTAATCTAAAATAAAATCTAATCTAAAATAAATGTGCCAAAACAGCAGTGGCTATAAAGAGGAACTCTACCACTAGGATGTTTGCCCCAGATGTGTTTGTGCTGTGTAGCCCGACAACAATATTTGTGGTTGGCTATGTAGAGCAAAAACAGGTTTGGGTTGACCAGCAACCAGCTAGTAAACCAGAAGCATACTGTAACATCAGAAATACATACCACTCAAGGGAAAAACCTTATTCAATGTTAATAGTCACTCAGTCACTCAGGGCAACTTTTATTGATGTCCAGTAAATCTCTTCTCGTGACAGTTTGAGCTCATTATTCTCCGTATCAATCTCCTCCTCACGACGTTTTGTATGCCCTCTTACATCCTCTCATGCTCACATTAAACTCATGCCTCTCTCGTGACGTTTTTTTTTTTTCTCTCCAGATTCCCTCTCAGGAGGACTCGGTCTACGCCAATAAAGCCATGCTGGAGGGACCCCAGTGGGCCGGCGGGACGGAGGACGACGGAGGCGACGCCGACACCCTCCACTATGCCAATGTGGACTTTGCCAAACTCCCGGCCAAAATGGGGGGCAAGCAGGGGGAAGGGGAGATCAGGGGAATGGCCTCCAAGACATCTGAGTACGCCATGATTCGCATGCGCCCCAGTGGCAGCATCGGGGAGGAGGCTGGGGAAGAGGGGGTGGAGACTGACACCGATGTAGGGCAAGGGGATCACACCAACGGCCCTGAAAGTGAAACCGAAGATGAAGTCACATCTGCAGTCAATAGTGATGGGAGGATAGAGGATTCTGGACTCCCAGAGCCGCAGGACGTGCCTACTTCTCATCTCAGTGTCCAGTCTACTATGGAATCACAGCAGGAACAATCTGAGTGGGACGGAGCACCACAGATTGCAGCTGATGAGATGACACAGCCGTTCGAGGAGCAACCATCTAACGTTGAGGAGGAGGCTACTTATGGGACCATATGGTGTGGCCAGGGCAGTTCTGGGGAGACAGCCTGAGGAATCAAATCAAAGTGTATTTAATTTATTTGGAGAACGTGGGTGAGAAGAAAGAGAGAGCTGACTCAGAGAGGTAGTTTAGCCTGTACACAGATGTGTTATATCCAGTTAATAATATAAGCCATTTAGCTGCATACATTTTTCAGGATATATGGTCCCAGTGGGAATTGAACCCCCAACCTAAGCATTGTTCACACCATGCTCTACCAACTGAGCCACAGAGGACCACAGTTAAAGGGAAGGGAGGGGTTAATGGGTATGAGATGAAGGGAACGGCAACAATAATCATCAGAGCCCCTGATTTGTGACTTGTTTTCATGTGTGTGTTTTTAAGAGAGATTTGTGTGTTTTTAACTTCATTGTTTTCATGTTTCATCAAATGAGGTTGTCTATTTGTAATTCTATTCTGTCTTTTTAACAGTGTGATTGTAAAAGGCTTTATTGGTCAGTCTTACTCACTTCTCAACAGTGTTTGTGGAGATACCATCATATTTCTGATAGTTTACTGAGAGTTTTCCTTGTACTGTTCTGTAAAGTTATTATTGCTTATTGGCAACGTTTGCAGAAAATGTGTTTTTATGAACTTGCAAAAGCATTGAAAGTGAAAGCAGTGCATGCTACAGTACATTTTGCAACTTGTTGTTTAATTGTTTTCTTTGTCCACGTGAATGCTTTTAGAAATTAAGAAATTGTAAATTGTAAATGTCAGTTTCATTAGAACAGACAACGTATCTCTTTCAGATTATAAGTCATTAATAATGCACAATACAATATTGAAAACAACATACAGTAGTAGACCTACAAAGCAGTTTTGGGGAAGCAAGCTGTTGCATAACATCTACATCATGATGTTCTGTAATATGTGAAATTCCTCTACTTTCCTGTTTTGACACACAAAGATACATCGATGTACGTCAAGGTGTAAAAAGCTGCTTGAAATAACCTCAATAAACTTTGTTTTCTTCCACTCACTGGCTGTTGAGACACAACTGGCTGTTCTCAGTTCACTTATTGAGTGGCTGTTCTCAATTGCAGGAAAAAGGCAACGACTAGAATTTGCTAACCTATGTGCTAACAACTAGCTAAGAGCAATGTGGCTATGAATGCTAAATAAACCCAAATGGTCCCATAGACTTGAATTAAACGTCCATCCTTCTCCTCTTCGATTTTGACGTCAGAGTGTCCCATCCTGTAGTCTTCCTCGTCTGAGTTGCTATGTAATGTCCTGTGGAGGCGGTGGCGGTGGCGGTGGCGGTGGTGGTGAGCACGGCGGCCTCACTGATGACCGGCCTCACTGGTGACCCGGCTTTGCCTTGAAGTTCACCACTGAATAGCTCAGCTCCACTTCATCTTCGCTGGTCTCTGTCTCTGTGTCCGTGTCAGTCTCAATGGCTTTCCCAGGAGCAGACGCTCCCTCAACGTTCTCATAGTCCCCCAGTCTCCCTTGCTCTGCCTGTGAACAGAAAGGGGTTACAGTGACACCATGTCACACCTGGAGGTAGTCAAGAGGGTCCTTTGCCATTTACAAAAGTTACATCAAGCAGGATATATTGTCCAGTGACAAACCTTGTTCAAACAAGATATACTATACAGTATTTCTATAATTTCACCATCAACTGAAAGACAATGTGACAAGTAATTTATGATTGATGTCCTATTTAGCAATCCAAAGTGAGTCACTTGGTGTATATTTAGTGCATAAGGCTGCGGTTACACGTGGTATTAACATGCATTCTGTGTCTGGATCGTGCCCACATTCTGTTTGTGGCCCACAATTTTGGCTTCCGAAAGCACACACAGTCCATTAAATAAAGTGGGGGAGAAACAAATGTGAACAATGTGGGCACAGGTGAGGGATAAGAGATGGACTGTTGTGTTTATAAGGTGGCATTGAATAGTGATCTGATCATCAGATAGCATGTTCGGATAGCAAAAGATGCATACTAACGCCAAGTGGAACCACAGCCTCAATGGCCCCAGCATGACCTAGGTATTTTTACCACCATGCTCTTCCAATTGAGCTACACAGCAAGTTAATTCCCCTCTGATAGAATCCATAGCAACAAGGAGGAGCAACTGTCACCTGAATGTGGAGCCTTTCAACAGTCTGTTGACGTTTATTAGTAGTTGAATCAGCAGATACTGTAGATTTCCTATTGTGGTTCAATCTAATTCAAGACATAATGTTCTTCTCATTCTATGTCAGTTGGCAATGGGAAAAACCTTTGTTGGGGAAATTATCATGTACTTCAGTAAACAGTTATGTTGTCCTACCCTTCCTTGGTGATCTTATCAAAATACTTTCAGTCTATAACATTAACAGTCTAACACTTAACAAGTCTTAACAAATGATCTGACAAAAGGTTTGAAAAAAGATTCAAATGTGCAGGACTATTTTAGTTGCAAATCAACTTCCAGTACACCAAAAGTTGTCATCTTCACATTAATTGATTCGTTGTGTAATAACCTCCACCAGTGTGTACATTTCCTCATATGAGAAAGTTCCCCTTTGCTGACAACACACAACTCTGTTACTTATTATACAGTTCCAGTAATGTTCATCTTGCTACAGCCATTGCCATTTAGGGGTAGTGAACAACAAGTAGGCTTATTGCCTTGTGTAGGGTACCGTCTGTTACAGATAGATCACACTCTAACACAGGTTTGATTGTGTAAACCCAGGAGGTCACACAATCACTCATAAGAATTCAATCATCGTCTTCTGTCCCCTGCTGTTACAGTGTGAAGCTGAGTAATTACATTCTTGTGACCAACGTAGTCACAGTACTGTACTGTATATTGTGAGGCACTACAAAGACTACAACTTCATGTTATGTGTTGCTGCCTAATGTTTCAGTTTACTCATGGGAATGATGTTTATGGGATTTATGTTTCTTTAAATGACAAAGTGGATCTTTGTTATGGAATGAGATGTGTATCCTGGAATGGCTGACCTTTTCCTTTGGTTTAGGCTTGGCCACATTAGCATAGACCACATCCTCACCCACTTTGCCACCTGGACCCAAGCTACGCCTAGAACACAAGATACATCATAATGTTGAACTCCTATTGCTTGTATTATTGTTTGTTTTATCAGCTATGCATGCAATATCACTGCACTGTAACATAGCATCTCTGGAACAATGTAAACAACAGGCCTATAATATTGGATGACAGCATACAACATCCCTTTACTGTTTGGTGCGAAGGAGAAACAAAATCTCACATTTCCTGGCCTTTGAATTGCAGGGAAGTATAGTTAACTGCATCGTCCTGTGTGTCTCTATCTTTGTTCCTGATTGGCTGGTTTGGTGAATGGCCCTGCACAGACGAGAGGGGAATATACAGTACAGTTACAACTGAAATAGGAAATCTTTCATAATAAACAATAGTATAGTGAATAGTCTGCTGTGAGTGATTCATGTCTTCATAATACTGAATGGTTATAGACCATCATTGATTGAATACACTGTCAACCTATGGAATATACTGTACATAAAGCCCTCTTTGTTTTCTATTTTTCAGAATAGTTTATTGATATTCTGCCATCTCCCACCTGCTTTGCACCAGGCAATTTCAAGGCACTGTACACGATACGGGTGTTGGACCTGTTAAGAAATAATAAACGAATTGAAACACTCTGCTAAGTACAGTAACAAGTCGACTATTCATTTTCCATAGCCGTTCACTCTTGGACAGACAGAAGTGTTGATATGACCATTAGAGTGGAATCCCATTGTGTCGCTGGTTGTCTGAGGATGGTAAAATGGACTCATTGAGACTAGCTTATGCTTGCCCATCCAGCCCTCTAGCTTACTGTACAGTGTGTTCCCTGTCTGTGTGGCGCTGTGCCTGCTCTCTTACGTGCTGTCTGGACTTGGTCTGCTGGGCTGAGCTTGGGGCTGGGACTGGGGCTCTTGTCGGTACAGGTCATCTCTGCTTCTCCAGGGGTCTGACAACGACCCCTCACCCACCAGGTTCTCACTGGTGCCATTTCGCCAGCCCTGAAGGTGACACACACACACACACACACACACACACACACACACACACACACACACACACACACACAGACACACACACACACACACACACACACACACACACAGACAAACATACACACACACACACACACAGTATGCATACAAACATACAATCACATACCGTAAACTCAGGCTCTTTTTTTACACAAAGTACCAGAAGGGGAATGGAGAAGACAGAGTATAGAACATTATTTTGATAGTGGAATGCTGGAATACCAGAAAACCAATGCGACCACAACATGTAGGTTTGTCTGATTCTCCCTGTTGGATTGACCTGTTTCTCCTGTGCCTGAAAAACAGGGAATATCACATACAGTAACCAATTTAGATTTCTGACGATACTCAATATTAAGAGTTATACAAGTTTGAATGACTACTAAACAGATGAACTAAACAACATTAAAGGTGTGTCAATTCAATTCAAGCCTTAAAATAGTGTTAAATGTCCACGATAAATCAAGGAATGAGACCTCAAGGTAAAGACCGTTCAGTGGAGGGCATTGTTTTGGTCCAAACAAAGTGCTTTCTAAAATCTAGTGTTGTCGTCGAGCTCTGGACATTTGTACATTTCCATGGAGACGCACATGTTATATGTTCTCACATTTTCAGTGTTGCCAAAGAGGGCAGAAAACACACAAAACTACATGCTTCACCTTTAATGTATGGAATGACAGAATGTTGATATAATGATGTGATCAGCCTGTGTTTGATATGACTATAGTCAGGAGAGCCAGAGGATGGAGCTCTCACCTGTAGACCAGAAAGATGAATAAAACCAGGAGTAAAACACCAGAGAGAGGAAGGGTGATGGAGAGGATTTGCGCCTGGCCTCCTGTTATGAGAGAAGAGTGAGAAAGAGGATGAATATTGGGACCTTTGAGGCCTTGCTGTATGTTTAGTTTAGTTTATTAAGATCCCTATTGGCTGTTGCTATTGCAGCAGCTACTCTTCCTTGGATCCACACATAACAAAAAACACACGATACAGAACAGTTATAGACAAGATGAATACACAGTTAAATCAAGTTATAGACAAGAGTAACACAAAGACAATACCACACGAAAGTAAAATAAAAGAGAGTCACTGTTAAGACACCAAGAGACAAGACACTTAGAAACTTAGAATATTTACAATCATTGAGACATCTAGTAAGAGGCTACATCGGTTTTCTGTAGATCAGTTTAAATGTTCTCATATCTTGATATCATGTTATCATTATTTCTAGGCATATGTTTTCACGAAGTGGATGAAATACGTGGGTCTCACCACAGATTGGAGGAGAATTCTTAAAAATAAATTTAGAAATGTATTCAAGCTAGTGGCGACAGTGTCAGGCGATTGTCAGGAATCAGGTACTCTGTTAATTTCTCAAAGTACAGCAGGGGAGTTATTGTGTGTACTGCCATTGCACACTCACGGTTCAAAAACAACTTGACTCTGTCAGATTCTTTGTCAGCCATGCCATTTGTCGCGACACAGTAGTAGGTCCCTGGTTGGTCGGGGTGAACAGTGAGGTTCTGCTGATCTGTGACAAAACCTTTCCGCCCGTCCTCCAACACGAACCACTTGAATCTATTGACAGGGGGTTCACTGTGACTGCTGCAGGTCATTGCCACCGGGCTCTCTCCCCAACTCTGCCACCAGCTGGTCATGTTGTGAATGATCTGTGTGTGCTTTGGAGCATCTGTAATAGAAAATGATGGAAGATTGAAGATAGGTCTTCCCGTTAACTCTAGACAAATAACTCCAACATCCCTAATTATGAAACCTCTATCAAATCAGTCTCATAGTCTTTTGACAGTATGCTTGATTCCCCCATCCCAGTGTTACAGTCATAGTGGAGAGAGTAGATGATATAGACTCACATTTGACTTTGATCTCAACCTCTTGTGATTTCCCAGTTCCTATCTCGTTCGTGGCTGAGCAGCTGTAGAATCCACTATGGGAGGGTGTCAGGGACTTCACTGTCAAGTTCTGGGCCTGTGCCTCTGTCAGAGTCTTCCCCGCGATGGTCTTGAACCAGGTGTAGGTCGTCACAGGGGGGTTGGACAGAGCCACACAGGTGAGAACCAGCTGCTCGTTTTCAGTCTGGCCCACGCCAGGGTCTGCTGACGCCTTCACATTTTTTGGGCTGTCTGTAAGTGCCAATAACATCAGAAAACATGCTTTCCTGAGAACCACTAATATGGTATGTTGTACTGAAAATGTTCCTTCATTAGTATTATTATCAAAATCATAATAATTATTGTAATATTACGCATGATTCTTTTGAGACATGACCAATATGAAAACATAATAAACTTCTTACATACTTCTTACATCTCTTCTTATTATAAACTACGTACATGTGACGACAAGCTCCTGCTTTGTACTGTTTTTCCCTTCAGAGTTATGGGCTTCGCAGGTGAAAAGGCCTGCATCGGAAAAGGTCACGTTAAGCAACACATGAAGAGAGTTGGAAGACTGCTGGAACCCAGGAACTAGTTTAGACTGTTGTGAGGCAGAGGGAGTGTCAGAGTGAGGGCTCCATGTCAGGTCCAGCTGAGAAACTGGATAGCTCTGCACACTGCAGTTAATGGTGATCTGGTGACCCTCCCTCTTCGTACCCACTATAGACAGCACAGGTTTGGTCGGGCCATCTGTAAGGATGGGGAAAGAATACACTCGAGTTCAGGATGACTCTATCCTATCCCAGTTTCAATTAGTGAGGAGTTACAGTACAGTCATTGATCTTGTAGACAATGAGGTGAGTATGGAGGCATCCCGTATACAGAAATTCTTCATCGTCATCATCATCAATCATCATCATCATCATCATCATTCTGGATCTGGGTTCATGCATTACAATTCCTACTGACTATGTTTACAGTTAAAGTTCCTTGTCCTTTTGAGAGGAGAGTAGGGGCCATACTCTCCATTCACAGTGGCTGTGTACAATCAGGATCAGGATCAGGATCATCTAGATGCATTTCCACAATAAGCAGCAGGATTTACTGCGGTAATGATACTCACAGACTACATCGATGGACAAACGGCTGCTGTTCTTTCCCGTGCTGATGTCATTGGTCGCACTGCACATGTAATCCCCTGCATCCTTCACATGCGCACTGGCCACGTTTAGGGCCTTATCTGTGGACTGAAGCTTTACTGGCGATACGCCACTGGCTTGTATGTGGTACCAGGAGTAGACGGAAGGTAAAGGATTGGCATCAACCACACAAATGAGTTGGAGACTTTTGCCCACCTTCACACCATTGCCATGGGAACATTGAATCTGAGGGTTTCTTGGACCGTCTGTCATAAAAAAAGTTTTTGAATCGATGAGAATGGTATAGTTTGCATCTTAACTGCATAGTGCATGTTTCATAGTGCATCGGCTCTTTTAAACTCCTCTATGCGTGTGAGTTTTAGAGACCATAGTAAAAACTTACATTGAACGAGTATGTCATATGTTTCTGATTGAGTTGTTCCCACGTCATTGGTCACCTCACAGTAGTAAGAGCCACTGTTTTCAGAATTAACTTTCTCAAGATAAAAACGGTTATTACTCCCAGTCAGCCGACTGCGCTGTTTAAACCAGTTGTAAGTGCTGGGTTTTGGGTTGCTTCTATCCACCTCGCATGTCAATGTTACATCATCTCCTTCTTTTAGGGCAGATTTCCGTTGATGCATTACAATGCTCACTCCCACTGGAGCATCTGAAAGAGATAGAGGTTAGAGAGTTCCAAACGTGCATCAATTCAATGCATTTTCTATGAATTAAGATCATCCTAAATTAAGAAAATATTCCATCAACTCTATAATTGAAAGATGGAAAGACCGGTACAAGACGGATACAGGAATTCCTCCTGTACATATCCCTGAAAATGCAACTGCATGAATTACAATGACACTTCAGTGCATGTAAAACAAATCTTACATTTTACATCAATTGCAACAATGTTTGAGGTTTCTTTCCCATGTGTGTTTTTAGCTTGGCAGAAGTAATTCCCGCTAGATGTGTGTTCGATGGAACGGATCTTATACTCCGCCGTAGAGACTTTGGGCTGTTGTTGTAGACCCTCTTTAAACCAGGAGTAGGTGGCAATTGGGTGGCCCCTACTGGAACAAGTGAGAATGACATTATCTCTCTCCTTCACGTATGTAGAGTGTACGGAAGCCTTGGTCTCCTTGGGAGCATCTTTCAAAAGAAAAACAAAAAAGACAAGTGATCATGAAAAATGCCAACTTCTGAGAACGTCAAAAGAAGATAAGAAGTTTAAAGAGTAAGTGATTAGAGTATCATATTCCCAAATGGGTATTTGTATTGCCAATTTATGAACATACAGTACATTCATCAACATACAGGAAAGTTATTGCAATTATGTAATATACAGTTTATGAATATATATCTCAAAATAAGTTGACCGGTTCAGGTCAACACAATTCAGGAAGTAGACTCACATTCCACAGTCAGATTAATGCTCTTGACCAAGCACTTATCCATGTTCCCTTGTGGTTGACAAGACAGCACCTTTCCATCATCCTGCCAGGTAGCATTGAAGCTGACCACAGTGCTTTTGTGGTCATGGTCATGGTTTATGGGATAGTCAAAGCCTATAATCTCTGGGGAAGACTTACATAAACTTGGTGTGAGGCATTCAAGGTTCACAAGTTCAGACTCTTTGGTCATTGGTGGTTCCTTCATACTGACCTGGCATGCGTTCTCTATAATGAAACAACATCCAACAGAAAGATCTTGATTCTACACATGAATTACAACTCATTACATTACAAAACAATCATGTGTAGTATTATAAGTTATAACAAATACAAACAGACAACATTGTTTATGGAGAAAAAGTATTGAAATTTATGCTTCGATAGCAGTGCAGATTTCTCTGTAACGTTAACTTGCCTTCAACCTTAACATCTGTTTTAGTACTCCATTTAAGTGTAGATCCAATAACCCTAAAATTGTATATCCCACTATCAGACTGTTTCAGGTCACTGATAGTCAGGCTGCAGGAGGGTTTGCCCTTTGTGGACCTTCCGAGATCAACAGAACCAATGTACTTCACTCTCTCTGCAGACACGACATTCTTTTGTGTGTAACTGCTCACGGTATCGCCAGTGTATTCTTTCCTTTCTGCATCCCAAACTGCATTTTTTAACCAAAACCAGTTAAGTTGTTCTTCAGACACATAACTAGTGCGAGTACAGTCAATTGTAATACAGGAACCCTCCGTTGCAGTAATTTCATTGGGTGCATAAAAGGCAGCATTACTGCAATGGTAACCTATGGTGGAAACACAGAAAACAGTGAGATGCAGCAATTTCGAAAATTATGAAATGTTTTAATTTCAGCGTTGCAGTCAGTTTTGGTGATATTTTTAATCCAGTGATGGAGATAATTAACAGAAAAATGCCTACCAAAAGCTGCCAACAAAAATAACGCTGTGACTTCTCTCTTGAGTACCATGATTAAACCTAGATATCTGAGACAGAAAGAAAAATACATATTACTATGTGTTTAAGTGTGTGTGTGTGTGTGTGTGTGTGTGTGTGTGTGTGTGTGTGTGTGTGTGTGTGTGTGTGGTGTGTGTGTACGTGTACATGAGTGTCAATGTGGGTATGCAAAGCAGTGCACAAAACAAAGCAGATGTGATTAATTCATAGCTCTCTGGTTCACTAGTTAAGCAGTGCACCCTGCACCACACCCAGAATGTCCTTGATGCATCGGCCTACAACATCAATTCAATTGTTTGCTGGTTCTTCTATTACGTGCACTTTCTTTGGACCAACTAAAGAGATTGATCCCAAAGACAATTTTCAATCATCAGACAACCCTAAATCAATATGCACATTGATATTGAACTAATCAGGCTTGGTACAGTATGACTACAAACACATCCCAAAGAAACTCCTCACTTTACAGCAAGTAGCAGAAAATGTTGCGAAGACAGATTATATATTTTTCTTTAAATAAAAAGTACAATTTACAAAGTTGTTTCCTTTTACCTGAGAAGTGAGCCACTGTGATGGATGTATCATATCAAAATACTGGCAATGTATCAAATCCCTCTCAAAATGAGGACCAGAAACACAAGGTAAGTGCCTTGACTGTTGGCAGAATTTGCATTCCCAACCAAGCAAGAAAGACTAGAGAATCTATTCTTATGATTTTGAGGTTAAAGACCATTCTGTTTCTTACAGTCAGTAAGTGTGAAGACAATCTCACTTCCTTTATCGGATGTTTTGCTTCTTAGCAGTGTGTGGTTTCACATGTGAAAAACAGAACTGGGCTAAAATAGCTCTGGTTTGAAGTTCATGAAAATGCTTTATTTCATGTAGAAGTGTAGAGCTAGCTTCCAAGTCATTTGCACTACGATTGATTACATGTTTTGCTGTTTACATGTAATAGCATTTATTTGGACAAATTTAAGCAAATAAGGATGACACCAAGGGTAAAGCAATATAAAAAGAGCAGGTACATTATCTATCACTGTCCCCCATACTGTAACTTCCCTCATTTCCCCTCCCCAATGGCAGCAGCTACTATCTTCTCTGCATCTGTGCCCATCTCATCGATGGCACCGTTGAGAGCCTGCAGCATGGCGGTGAAGGAGCGGCTGGCAGACCGGGCGTGCCTGGGCATGGCCATCTCCACCAGTCGCGTGGAAGTTGTGCCCAAGTCCTTTTCAGCCGCCGCCAGCCGTTTCTTCACCTCGCCCTTGGTGACCTCGGCCGACAGGTTGCAAGTCCGTAGGGCTTTGAGCTGCCCGGGCGCCACGCCCCGTTGCCGCGCCAGCCGCTCCACAGACTCGTCGTCCAGACACAGCGATGCCCGCGCCTTGGTCAAGATCCGCACAGCCACGCTGGCGTCCACCATGGAGGCGACCAGCGGCACGGGGATGGCCGACACCCCGCCAGAGAGTGAGGCGGCCGCCCACACCAACGCCTTGAAGGCATCCCTCTTCTGGGTGACCAGGGCGGAGGTGAGGGTGGGCAGAGCCAAGAGGAGCGCATGGGAACGGATCTCCGGGAGGTCCCTCTCCATGTCCTCCAGCAGGCCTGGGAAGTCCAGCTTTTCCAGGGTGGAGGGGTGCACCAGGTAGACCTTAGGCAGGGCCACACCCTCCGCCTTCAGCACCTCCAGACTGGCCTTCCTCTTAGCCTGCAGGCTCTGCTCTGTGTCCTTACCAGAGGCCAGCAGGGTGAAGTACACCGTCTCCCTCTGCACCGAGCGGGCCTCCTGGAACACAGCCACACTGTTGGGCTCCAGGCTCTCGGTGAACACCATGATGACAGCGTTGTAGCGCAGGAACTTGACCCGCTCCATGTACCCCTCGGGGTCAAAGGGTGACGTGCCAAGGACTGGCGGCAGGTCCCACAGGCGGAAGTCGGGGTGTTTGGGGCTGGGGTAGACGGCCAGCTCCTCTGGGGCAGTGGGGGTGGGGGAGAGGGAGGCCCCCTCATCCTCAGGGCCCAGCCCACGGAGGGCGTTGATGAAGGCTGCCTTCTCAGCCCCCCGGTCCCCCACCACGGCTAGGTTGACCCGGCTGATCAGGAGGTCCTCCACAGCGTCCTTGACCTCCGACAGCTTGTTGTTCTCCATTGACTCTTTGAGGGCCTCCAGGAGGTTCATGCTTTTTAGGACGTCTGCCATGGCTGTGATAGAGGGGAAGAGGCTAATATGAATAAAACAGAGCATACGGTATACTCACTATATTGTGTTTGTCATACCTAATTAGGCACTGAAAATGTGATTGATTGTGCATAACCAAAAGATAATTAATCAATGATTAATTATTACCATGCTTTCCAGCACGTGTTGTCTGTGTAAAATACTCTTCCTGACCTCTAATTATACATATCTAATGATCAATCAAACATTCCAACAGAATACACTTGGATTCAATGGATGAAGTGAATATTGCAATCTGACTGCCTGGGGTAAACAAAAGAGATCAGCTTAGATATAACAGACTCTCCCTCTGTCTAGCGCTACAGTGCTAGCTATGCCTTACCTCCGACCTGGAACTAAAGCTGCCCCGGGGGCACACCTTAATGTGGATAGAAATCCCGATTTCCCAGTGATCAATAGCAGATTTCCCAGTGATCAATAGCAGATTTCCCAGTGATCAATAGCAGATTTCCCAGTGATCAATAGCAGATTTCCCAGTGATCAATAGCAGATTTCCCAGTGATCAATAGCAGATTTCCCAGTGATCAATAGCAGATTCCTTGTCAATCCAAGTGTAGTGTGCTGACACTGTCTGGTTGACCTATTTAAAGTCCAGTGGAACATTCTAATCCTGTAAACTCCTTAATCCAGTGTGAGTGAGTGTGAACACACTCTCAACATACCGTACAAGTGCAGTCGACTCGACACAGACACATTGACACACAAACACACAGACGCGCGCGCACACACACACACACACACACACACACCGTGTGTTGTAATTACTGTATCAAATTCGGGTTTTTTACGTACATGGGTTTGTCCATGCAGCTCTGTAAGAATTCATTGATTGTCATTCATTGATTGTCACAGGTTAGTTTCTGTTCTGTTTCTGTTCAGCACTCAACAAAAGTCCTGCACGATGCTCAGACTTCAGTTTCAAAACAAAGAAGCACAGCAGAAATGTGTGGTTAGGCTTCTGTTTCACTCCCATGAAAATACTTTTGTTGACCTTGAATCTGAGGTGAGTTTCCAACCAGAATTGGCCAATCTCGGCCAATCTTGTGCTAACCCACACCACACAGTCCTGTTCAGAGGAAACCTCAAATCAAATCAAGACTTTATGTATATAGTGCCTTCCATGCAAAATTGCAATACAAGGTGCTTAACAATACAATGAAAATACATACAATACAGTGAAAATACAACAATACAGTGAAAATAAACGGTAATATAAGGAAATGGTAGTATAGGAAATACGAGACATGGTAGAACAGAGAGACCAGTGCAGCACAGCAGAAGAGGGTAGATTAAAATGAGATTTAGTTTACAGTTTGTGTCGCCCTCAGCTCCTCTGGCAGGCTATTCCAGAGGCGAAGACCAGAGACACTAAATGCCTGATCGTAATCTGCCTGTTTACATTTACATTTATGGAATTTAGCAGACGCCTTTATCCAAAGCGACGTACAACAATAAGCGAATTATCTATCCAACAGTCATCATAAGACAAAGTAATCATCAATTTTAAATCTATTTTATTAGCAGGAGAGAACTTGTACAGGGGGGTAGCAGGGGAGAAGAGGTCTCGGGGTTAGGGTTAGTATAGGGGGGGGGGGGGGGGATGTGAGGGTGAAGCGGTCTTTAGGTGGGACTGTTAAAATGTAGCTTGAAGAGATGGGTTTTCAATCTACGGCGGAAGATCGGAAGACACTCTGCAGTCCTGACCGTTGTGGGAAGCTCATTCCACCAGCGGGGCGCCAGGACAGTGAAAAGCCGTGACCGAGTAGCGCGGCCACTGCATCCACGTAGAGGCGGCGGTGCCAGGCGGGCAGCCGAGGTGGACGAGCGGAGTGATCTTGCAGGGGTTTGGGGGCTAACCATTGCTTGCAAGTAGGGAGGGGCTGTTCCCTTTGCCGCCCGGTAGGCAAGCACCAGTAGGTAGTAACGTAGGTTTCAGGGTTAATTTTTACCACACCTCTCCTCCAATCACATTATTTTGTTATAACTTTCTTTCTTTTTGTTCTTTCTTCACTGGCAGGGGGTTAGGATCACCTCAAATCAGTTTTAGGTTTAGGCAGTATTGGATATACAGTTCAAGATCAAGCTCTTTAGTTTAGAAATAGGCTGATAATGATGACTGATTTTTTACTAAAGCCAACTAAAGGACAAACAACCAAATTGAGAAAACACATGTTCAAGTGCAGGCTTGGATTCAAATACAGTTCAGATATCATACAGTAGTATCAGAACTAATCATCTGGGATTATCATTAACATAAATTACATTTATCTATGTCATCTCTCTAGATTTCAAATAATGTAGTTGTACAGTAATCATGTCAAACGGTGTCTAGTGGAGCAGTTGGTAACTTTATAACTGAATATAGAGGTGCAGTATATGATGCTGAGTATGAATGTAAATTGATGCCAACAACAAATGAATGGTAGTCAAACTGGGACAGGTCAGCTCTTTGGAAATATATCATTTATTTAGCAAAAAGCTAGTATATTGTATCTAAACTAAACAGTACCCAGGTGGAAATACATAATATATAAACAACTTTTAACAGATTTCTGAGAAAAGAGATATCATTAAAAATGTCAATAATAATCTGGAGACTCATAGATTAGAAAATACAGTACATATTATAATAGTATATTATTAATGGCATGACCCCAAATGACATCACCAGCTGTACAGCATAGTATGTTAATAGACAAAATGATAGCAACAGGGCATAGTTCCTTCCCTAATATGGACTTTCGGATCCAAATGCAAAGATTAAACAGACAGAAACCAAAAAAGGGAAATGCTGCCTGTCTACTCTCTACCTCCCTAAACTGTTTATTTCTTCAAGTTTACTTTAGCAATTTCAGACAGACCCTTTAACCGACAGATAATGTTACATGAACAAAATCAACTAACAGAAAACAATGTGCACCTACTGAATGTAAAGCAGACAACAACAAACAATATTTTTGTATATATAAATAATAACAGTCATTGACATCAGACAACATTTTGTCTGTCGATGTTAAACTGATTAAATCAAGTAAAAACAACTACTGTACATATGTGCACAGTGGTTTCAGCTGAACCACAACTTCACTCTCATCAGAAAACATTCTCACTGTAGATGACTTGAGAATACATGTGAAAGCACACATAACCAAAGCTGCACTACTGTAGGCCTACAGTATGCTGTCCTACACTTTCCATGACCCACAACCTCTGTGTTACTTTCCACCCATAATAGCCTCGACATTTGAGTACAGTGCTGTATCCTCATCAGCCTCCTCAGCTGGCTTACCATCATCCTCTGTCTCTTCCGCCTCCTTCACCATCATCGCCTCCTCCTCCTCCTCCTCCAACTCCTCCCTCCCCGCCCCGTCCTTCATCCCACCCTCGTCGCCACCATCTCGTCCCCCCTTCTTCTTCTCTCGTTTGATTTCAGAATAGTCTGTATCTGTGATCTCTTTCTTATTCCAAGTCTCCTCAGAGCTCCGCTTCGTCAGTCGGGAGTAGTCAATGTTGGCGTAGTCAACATTGCCAATGTTGGCGTAGTCTTTCGACGCGCTCTTGGAGGCTGAGGTTCCCTCGCCTGCTCTGGGCTGGAACGTTCCGTTTTCAGCTTCCTCCCTTGGTTCCTCTTGCAGGGGCGCCTGACTCTGCTCGCCACCCGCAGCCTGTCCTGCATCCGTCTATGGGGTACATGGCAGAGAGCGCTGTGTTAAGGTATGAACTGTGGTAGCTTTCTCATTGTTGACCAACGTGTCAAAAGGGGCCACAATATTAAAAGATAGTGATATGGCAAGACAAATCGTTTTTTTGAAGGCAAAGTTTTCCTCATCAGAATGGGAAACATTAGTGTATTTAAATTGATATCTGTAAAACTTTAATAGAGTTGGGAGCTGATACCTGTTTCTCTTCACATGCTACCATCTCCAGGGTAACAGCCTGGCTCTCTTTGCGTCTGTGGAGACAAAGGTTTGCAACTGAAACACAAAAAAGTATCCAATAATATTTTACTTGGGGGTTTAAGCAGGAATTGAGAAGTAAAATAAAACACTTAGAGGGAACCTAATCTTGATTTACTCTGGATTATATTTCGATTTTATACCAATTTGATGAGTGGGTACTAACAGCACAGTAGCAATATTGTACCAATACTGTACCTTTGCCATTTCCACGTCAAACAACTGAGAGTGGCAGAAAAGGTTGCACCAATAATAAATGCAATAATACTTTTCAGCTCTGGTATCATAGCCATGAAGTCTGTCGGTAGTTTCTCTAGAGGTCGAAAGATAGGAAAAAATGCATGGTTAAAAATGAATGATACTAATGATACTTCCTATCCTCTCTGGGGAAGAACATGTTTGTTAGTCCACACAAAACGTACTTGCTATACTGATTGGGTGTGTTTGAAAAAAACAAAACAAACATGTTTCACACCTTTTTGCCCTTCCCAATTTTGCAGCTTATATCTCACTTCACCCACTTGGTTTCCGCTGACACACTCAACAGTGGTGTTGGTGTGGTTTCTGGCAAGCAGGGTGATGGGGCTCACTGAGAGAGTCAACGCTGATGTGGCGACATTGTACTTCTTAATGTCTAGCCAGCCACTGAGGGGCAAGGGAAGTCCCTGACTGACACACACACAGGTAAGGACCTCTCCCTGGAGGACACACTCAGAGCTATTGAGCATCTCAGGACGGTCTGGTGAGACAGAGCAGACAGATATTACTGACAGTTATCATGACAGAGTCATTCATCTTACAGTACTGTATCACATGACATACTGTATGAAATGAATTATATACTTGAATTATGAATATAAACCCTTTAAATCATGTTTGTAAAGTGGCAATTGTACTTGTCCTCTTGTCATATTAGAAACTGTGAGAGTTGTTCTCCCCGATTCATTCTGACATGCCAGTATTGTACCATTCTTACTCCAGGAGATGTTCGATGAATATGCTGGGTGACTGTCAACACCGCAGGCCACTTTCAGGGTATCACCCTCTTTCAGTGTGTAATTACCAGATATTTGGGGCACCTTCACTAGAAAATAATGTATTACTAAAGGACAATTGTGTTAACTAGAACGGAGTAAGCGTACTGTGAGAATGGGTTGTGAAATTAAAGACCAGATAATACATATGTGTCACATTCCAAGTCACCATCTTCTCAGTGGTAAAGTTGCCTTTGAACTTCACCTGACCTTCATGTGACCTCAGTGCCATGGTGCTCAACTGAGGGGGTAATCAAACGCTAGCAGCCATTTTTTTTTATTGTCACTGTTATCATCAATACAGTTATTGCTGTTGTTAGACCATATTTCTATTTTAATGGCGCCATACTGTACCTTTTCCTCCATTGCATGCGGCTCTGTCAGTCAGAAAGAGCAGTAGAGCTGCCGAGGTGAGGACCCACATCCTGCTTCTTACTATCTCAAGCACAGCACTGGGGCCGCTCTCTCTTTCTCCTCTTCTCTGATGGTCACCCTCTCCCTCTATCAGACCTCTGCAATGATCCCTGGTCTATGCTGTAGCATAGGAAAGGTGTGGAAAGACATAACACTGTATTGCAATTCCATGAAAATTAACAAAATTCTGAAAGAGAGGTTTTACACAAATTGCAAAATTAATCACAGGGGCAGGGCAAAAAAGATAACGTAAAAGAAAAAAAGGGAATGTCTGCTCAAAGTGTTCCAGGGATTTAAACAAAAACGGTGACAGAAACACACAATGTTTCAACCTACATATCTAGTAATCTTGATTGACGACAAATTGATTCACAAATAAAGTGTTATTAATAATAATAATAATAATAATAATAATAATAATAATAATAATAATAATAATAATAATAATAATATGGTCTTCGTCGGTTAATAAAGACGGTGACACAAACAAACAAACAACATTTCGATTTACATTGTCCTTCTTGGTTCAGGGTTGAGGGGAGATTAACTGCTTTTCTTCGGGTCTTTACGAGACATATTTGTGTGTTTAAAAACTCCTCATTTTTTGTATAATCAACTTGCATACACTTCAGACCGACATGCGGTACATACCCCACAAGACGTGCAACTACGGGTTTCTTCACTGTACCCAAACCAACAAATGTAATGTGGAGCAAAGTATCGTGCAAAGCCATGTCCTCACTGCTTACGGAAGCAAACAGCAAGGCTAGTTTTAAAAGAAAAATTGCTCAAGAAACAGTCTGTAAGTCTTTCTCTGGCTTTTATTGTTTCTTTGTGTCTGGCAGTGTTGTTTTTTTTTTTTTTTTTTTATATTTAGAGGAGCAATCTGCCATTCATTCTTGAAGAATATAACTTGTTTAACTTGATTAACAAATGTATAAATGCCTCCAATGTTATTGGAAACAAACAGTGGACTGCTTTTTGATCTCATGGACAGTCAGTCGTTGCATTCATAGCTCCGTCTAAGTGGCCACATTTCTCCTGCCACATCCTTCGGCTGATTACCCTAAAAAGTTGTTGTTTGAATCTCAGATTGCCCCTTTAATGTAATTGTCTTCGTGTTCATCTGTGTTTTTATTGCCTATAACTTGTCTATAGTGTTCTGTGCTCTGTAAAGTTATGTGTGGACCCCAGGAAGAGTAGTTGCTGCATGAGCAACAGCTAATGGGGACCCTAATAAACTAAACGAATAGAGCATATAAACCAGTATTCTAAAAATCTCTGACTAAACTAAACCTGACGAAGACCGTGTAGGTCGAAACGGTGGTTGTTTCTGTCTCGTCTTGATTAGCAGCATAACCATTATTCATTTTTTTCCTTTTAGTTTACAAATCTCCTCCTCGACACACAATAAAGACAGAATGCCAGCTAGAACGGTACCCTTCTACAGTCTTATACAACTTCAGAATCATGTTGTGGCGGTCGTAATTGTGTAATCATCAATAGGCACCTAACCGATGCACCTTAAGGTGTTGAATTAATCACAAAAACAAAGCAGGTAAACAACATTAAGATGAGCTGCCAGCATCTTTTTGTCACACGTTTGTTATGTTACAGAGCTTTTAAACATATATATTGATAAAACCCTGGTACAGTATACAGTATGGTGTTCTTAACTGAAGTTTAAACAGCCCTTAAATCTGCCCTTACAAAACCACTTAAAACAATAATTATCCTTTCCCTTCATCCAAAGAATATGACTGAATCAGCACATTACCTCTCTCCTCTTGACAGTGTGTTCTGTGAGTGTCTGATGAGTGAAAACCGTCTCTTCACGCCCTCTGCCTGTTACTCCTCCCTCTGGAAGTCCTGGAAGTCCGTCTTCAAGCTGCCCAGACATACTGTTTCCCACAGCCAACCCTCATGCAAATACTACTGTATGATAGAATGGCAACGTTCCAATTCCTTTTATTTAATGAATCTATCAATTCTGTCAGAATACTTAATAATAATAAGAGAATTGTCCTTTTAGAATTGACAGAGAACTCAAAGCTCTAATACAATAATATATGCCATTTAGCTGACGCTTTTATCCAAAGCAACTTACATTGCAGTGAGTGCATACATTTCAGTATATATGGTCCGTCAAACCCGCAACCTAAGAGTTGTTAGCGCCATGCTGTACCAACTGGGCCACAGAGGACCAGCTCTAAAGTAGATGAAATGAGAGAGGAACCAGATAGACAAAGACACTGTACACAGCAATACTCATCTGGTTATTTATCTATAACATGTACAATACTCATCTGGTTATCTGTCTATAACATATACAATACTCATCTGGTTATTTATCTATAACATGTACAATACTCATCTGGTTATCTGTCTATAACATATACAATACTCATCTGGTTATCTGTCTATAACATATACAATGTGGATAACATGGACTGTGCACTGATACTTTGATATTCTTTCTGCATTTATTAAAGAACATTATGGTCTGAGAGATGACCATGTACCAATGAGTTGGTTTCAGAAAGGGGAACTGTTCACTGGGGTTAGGTTAGGGTTAGGGTGTTAAAAAGGCATTGGGTGATTTCATACCCTCGCTGCCATGTGGCATTACGATCCAAAACCTGCAGCACGAAGGCGATGCGCCACTCTCAGGCTCTGAACACGACGTTTACATCAAGAAAGTGGTGAAAGTACAGACATTAATGAAATTGGTTAATTAACATATACTGTAGTTTAGCCTCCATGCCTCTGTCATCATAACCAAGGAAGTGTCACAGTGGAGCTGTACTTCCTTATACCAGACTAAGATGCAGACTGGTTGAACAGCACTTGTTTCAACCGCTTTCAGTGATAAAATGTCCAGCCATAATATGTTTGAACTTTGGTGGTGCCTGGTGTTGGGCCACCAAATGTGGTGTTTCTTAAAGCTTGGGGAGGTGGGCTGTGGGTTGTGGATAACTCAGTGAGGAGAAAGAGTAACTGAGATGCACCAGATGCTGCACTGGGCCCCTGGTGGGCTTCTCCCCCTGAAGGTGTGTCTCTCCTCTTTCATGTGTGTGCTGTTCCCTCCTCCGGCCAGCAGAGGTAGACAAACTCCCTCTCAAACTAAGCCCTTCCCTTTGTAACATTACAACTTAATAAAGCATTGAGATGAATTTAAGGTTTTTTGGAAGAGATATGGAGTATTTCCTCCTACTACAGAGAGTTACAGTAGCCTAACTATTTTTGCTGTACTGCTCTTGCTGTACCCATGAGCCTTTGCGATGTGTGCACAGCTCAGTAGTCTTTGTGGTTAGCGTGGTTAGCTTAGTGGACTTCCTTTTATTCATCTAGCATAGGGGCAAAACAGGGACTTCTTCTACATGAACCAAGGCGCGGACACACACAATATGTGTCTTCTTTACTAAAATATGATACCAGAAACTAGCATAAAAATCATATTGTTCTTTGCATTTTAAATATGCTTTCCCCCTTGCTTTTCTCCCTCTTCACCAATTCCCTCTAATATGCAATTACGGCTTTGTCAAGCCGTCAAGCCATTTAAAATTACTGTATGGTGATTGGCATATATGACATGGTCCCTTACTGTTAAAAGGCATTGTATTGCATCTGTGTATATAAATACAGTTTGATTTGATTTGATTTGATTTGATTTGATTGGAAATGTAAAAGCTGCAGGAGAGTTTCAGCATCAGTTTGGATGTAATGTTACATTTTTTGTGTTTCTGACGTTTTCAGACCCTTTACGGTTGTCTACTGTCCACACAGAAATTAACAAAAGTCAACAAGGAAATGAACGTTCACTTTTTTAATCAATATTCAGAATTTCACCATGAAAATCATATTCTATGACGCATAGGAAAACTGAAGCATCGGCCAACTTCCTGTTTATTCAGCTTCTTTGACCTGAGAGAGGAAAGACATAAAAGAGAAGGTTGATATAAATGAACATTTACCACAATTTAATTGACAACAAAGACTTGTAAGGTAAATGTATGGTGAGGTTAATAGTTGACATTAATGAGAGCAGAGTAGTTGCCCACTGGACAAGGAACTAAGGTCAGTTTTGTGTATACCAATGATGTCAACTGAGCCATAGAGGGTTATATTAGACATGAGTTATGTGTAGGTTTAACAGCTGCTTTGTACCTTTCCAGAATCACGGCTCTTGGCCCTGAGCTTGTTGACCTGAGACTCAGCGATGTCAGCACGCTCCTCAGCCTCCTCAAGCTCATGTTGAACCTTACGGAACTTAGACAGGTGGGTGTTGCTTTGTTCCTCCTGGGAGGGGAAAAGAATGGGAGAGGTTAAAATCAGCACTTGAGTTTTAAGTTTTTATTGAAAATTAAAGGGGGGAATGATTTCAAGATTTCATGTCTCCTTTGATTACAGTAAAAGTCAAGAATATGAGGCTATACAGGCTATATCATTTATACCAATTATAGGAGGCTATATGTGTATCATTTCTTCAGTACAGTATAGGACTGAAATAAATGTTTACAAATGCTTAAGGTAAATGTGACAAATAATTTTGCAGGGTGGCAGCACAGTTCTTATATTGCACTATAAGCTTCTCAACAATCATTTTACAAGAATCTGTACAAGGAAAAATATTTCTGAAATATGCCCCTCAAGGTGTAATTACTATATATCTACTGTGCAGAAATTGATTTGATCTTACTGCTGCAACAGTAGGACCTATACTGGAACTGTTGTTATCTGAACTGAGTCATTTGGGATAGACAACCACTTCAACTCAACCGTTGGAGTATTGCATTTTGTAATGTTTACTGGGGACAAAACAATGTTTGAAATACATGTATACTCTCATATAGTATTTGAAAGTATGTATGTCACTCACCGCTTCCTCCGACTGTCTCTTGTAGGCCTTCACTTTAAGCTGCAGCTTGTCTACCAGGTCCTGAAGTCTGGCAATATTCTTCTTATCCTCTTCAGTCTGGGAGAAGATGAAAGAGAATCATACTTGCCCATACTTCTCTTGCATTCAGGTGCCTGAGTGTACCAGAATGTGTGACGGTTTCTCTTACTCTTACCTGGTAAGTGAGCTCCTTGACTCTGCGCTCGTACTTGCGGACACCCTTGACTGCGTCTCCACCCCTTCTCTGTTCTGCCTCCACCTCAGTCTCAAGCTCACGCACCTGTATGGGGGGGGGGGGGGGGTGGGGGCATGAACACAGCCTTGTGTTTAAGGTGGTGAAATCTGACATTCATTATTGGGACGAAGTAGAGAGATTATGTGAACAAAAGTGTATTAATGTCATAAGTTCTGCCAACTCACCCTGGACTCCAGTTTCTGAAGCTGTTTCTTGCCGCCCTTCATGGCCAGGTTCTCGGCCTCATCCAGACGGTGCTGCAGGTCCTTGACTGTGACCTCAAGGTTCTTCTTCATCCTCTCCAGGTGAGAGCTGGTGTCCTGCTCCTTCTTCAGCTCCTCTGCCATCATGGCCGCCTAGAAATTAAGTTTGTGGAATCATTTATTCATCCACAATGTGGCAGAGATCATGTGTTCAGCCCAGCTACAATTGTCAAATGGGGGTGGTTTATTGGATTTAATTGCTTTGAATATGGGGACTTACATCAGTGATGGCCTTCTTTGCCTTCTCCTCTGCGTTTCTGGCCTCCTGCACTATGTCTTCCACCTCTCCCTGCACTTGAACCAGATCAGCCTCCAGCTTCTTCTTAGTGTTCAGAAGGCTAGTGTTCTGTAGGAGGAAAGTCAATGATTAGTTGGAACTGCATTCAAGAAAACATACATAAGTAACACTTTGGGTAAGATGAGGAATACTGCCTAGGAATGACCTATGATACCTGGGTACCTGGGAGTGCAGCAGTCCCACACGCTCGCTGGCGTCCAACAGCTCCTGCTCGGCCACTTTGCGGCATCTTTCTGTCTGCTCCAGAGCAACCCTCAGCTCCTCAATCTCAGCCATCATCAGACCATTCCTGCGCTCCACCATGGCTGCCTGCTCCTTAAAATCTTCTGCTGCACGAACAGCATCATCAAGGTGCAATTGGGCATCCTGGGATTCACAAGAAATAGGGCATTAGGACATGCGGTTGTAAGGTGATAGGATCAGTTAGAGATGCATTTATTGTGTTCCCTGACCCTGATATCCCTACTTTTATTTTCTACACAAGTGTACTTTATTCTTGTTTTTATTCTATTGACCAAAACAAATCCCTCTCTCCCTTTTCACTTTTTTTTCACTAAACTCACGAGACCCTGCATTGTGGGGTATTATCTGATCTGAAATCTGTGGTTAGGGGCAATGTTTACCTTGACTTATTTCCCAGCCCCTTACCTTGAGTTGTCCCTGGACGTTCCTCAGCTGTTTCTGGGCCTCGGCCGCCTGCCTGTTGGCGTGGCTCAGCTGGACCTCCATCTCGTTCAGGTCTCCCTCCATCTTCTTCTTTACCCTCAGGGCGTCGTTCCTGCTCCTCACCTCTGAGTCCAGGGTGCTCTGCATGGAATCAATCACCCTCTGGCTGTTCCTCTTGATCTGCTCCATCTCCTCATCCTTCTCCGCCAGCTTCCTGTCCACCTCGCCCTTGATCTGGTTTAGTTCCAGCTGCACACGCAGTATCTTAGACTCCTCGTGCTCCAGTGTACCCTGAACAAAACCAGAGGTAGTCACGCTCTGATTGTGGGGAAGTTGATTGTGGGTACTGGCACTAATGAACTTCGGGTTGTTCTGGATAGGCCTGCTGCTGTACAGTATGTGATGTAATTCTGACATACATATTGCTTGAAACATTTATTTTATCTCAATAAAACTAACCTGGACAAATTAAGGTTGAATTAAAGGATAAGTATATGTTCCAAATGATCAGGATGAAACAACATTAGTTTCTACCTCAGCCTCCTCCAGTGCAGTCTGAATTTCAGACTTCTCTGTCTCCACAGCCTTCTTGGCCTTCTCCAGCTCATGGATGCTCTTGCCAGTTTCCCCAATCTGCTCAGTCAGGTCAGAAATCTCCTCTGCACACACAAACAGAAATGTACAGTCATTTGGAGTAGGGAGATTTTCTTTGGATATTGCTAACACACTGGAGTTCATATTGAATTATGATAAGAATAAACAGCTCAACAGGTGTTGAAAGTTGAATGACAATTCAATGTGCGTTTCGGCCATACTTGAATTCTGAAGAATAGAGTCACTCATACAGGACATAGCTTGATCGAATAAGACAGCTCACCATAAAATTAAATTAAACTGCTGCCGTTTACTCACGTTGAAGGTTCTTGTTCTCTCTCTTCAGAGTCTCCAGCTGATCCAGAGCCTCCTCATAGGAGTTCTTCATTTTGAAGAGCTCCGTGCTCAGAGAACGAGCCTCCTTCTGAGCTCCTTCCAGCTCTGCCTGACCCTCCTCATACTTCTGCTTCCACTCTGCCAGGACCTAGGAATCAATCCTTGTGATTTAATTGTTTTATTTTGTTCCTTTTCCTTTTATCTGTCCATGAACTAATTGATGGGGTAATAAGAAATATGATATAACAATATAACCAATTTATCAGTTAAATTAAAAGAGGTTGTTGCTAGAATGAATAATCTATTGTGGTGTGCTGTTGTTATTTCACACCTTGTCAAAGTTCCTCTGCTTCTTGTCGAGGTTGGCAGCAAGAGCATTGGCTCTCTCCACGTCAATCATGAGGTCCTCCACCTCTCCCTGCAGCCTCTGCTTGGTCTTCTCCAGAGAGGCACACTTTGAGTTGGTCGCCTCGATTGTCTCCTCTGCATCCTGCAGACGCTGGGCCAGTTTCTTCCTGTTGGACAGGAGAAGGATAAAAAACAAAAAATAAATAAAAGGCTTCACCTCTGAGGGACTGTGTCAAGGAATGTCTGCACATCTGGCTCTTACAGGTGATGGGAGAACAATGGTACAGATACAGTAACTCATATAGTATGACGTTCTGATGGTAAGGTGAAATGAAGTAGTCCTGCATGGGAGTTTCTACATTTCTACTTATACATCTCATTTCCTTTCATTGTCAACCTATATCAAAACAGATTACAAGACGTTATTCACCAACCTTGGTGAATAATGGTAAAATAATACAAGACAGCAAGTTGTGTGTGACTCACTTGGCCTCCTCCAGCTCCTCAGTGCGCTGGATGGCATCAGTCTCATACTTGGACCTCCACTGAGCCACCTCACTGTTGGCCTTGGACATGCCGCGTTGCAGCTCTGTCTTGGCCTCCTGCTCCTCCTCAAACTGCTCCCTCAGGAGGTCACAGTCATGGCGGGCAGACTGGACACCGTGGGCCAGTGCGTTCTTAGCCTGAGAGACAGAACCAGAAAGAGAAGGATAGGCAGCGAGAAACAGAGAAAGAAAGAAAGAAGAAATAGAGAAAAAGAGAGACAGAAACATAGTATCAGAAACAAGATGGACCGAGAGAGAGTGAGAGAAAGTATAAGCAAGAGAGACAGTAAAAATGGACAGTAAAACGAGTCACAGTAGAAGTCACTGAGAGTTGTATTGTTCAAAACGATGTGGTCGGTGGAGTCCATTTTGAGTCCTTTACCTTGACCTCCTCCTCAATATGTCTCTTCAGCTCCTCAATCTGCTGGATGAAGGCCTGTTTGCCTCTGGTCAGCTGGGACACCAGGGCTTCCTTCTCCTCCAGCTGGCGGCCAAACTCACCTGCGTGGGAATAGAAGGAGATGTTGATAATGGGGTCTCTGTTCTCCAATGGTTTAGTTCATGGAAACATGGTAATTGCTAACAGTTGTGCATTTGATTCCTACATAATGTAACTGAGTTTACAGTCTCTAGGTTTAATGCTATGGTGACAGTAAAACAACAGATTTGCAGGATCTACCAATACAAAGGTGAACCACGGTTTGCTGTTTATTACTGTTAGTACCATTCTCAGTCAGGAGTCTGGCCCTCTGTCCACTGATGTCATTGACCTGGCGGACATTCTCATCGTTCTTAGTCTTGAGCTCGCTCAGCTGGTCCTCAAGAGTACGACACATCTTCTCCAGATTGCCCTGGCGGTGAAAACATTTTTGTTAAATGATGCGCATGGTGATTGCGTGCCGAGCGTTCCATTAGTATTTTCCACTTTTTCTCTATTGATCCCCCCCCCCCCATCTCTGCTCAATCCAAACATTGCTACCGACCTTAGCCTTGGCGACGGCTTCCATGTTGCTGGAGAGGTCATCAATCTCCATCTTGTACTCGCTCTTCTCCTTCTCCAGCTTCTGCTTGACGCGCTGAAGGTTGTCGATCTGCTCCCCGAGCTCTGCCACGCTGTCTGCCTGCTTCTTCCTCAAAGCGGAGGCTGTGGCCTCGTGCTGCAGGGTGGACTCCTCTAGGTCACGTCTGAGTTTTTGGAACTCGGCCTCACGCTTCTTGTTCATCTCAATCTGAACAGCAGTGGCACCTCCGGCCTCCTCCAGCCTCTCACTGATCTCCTCAAGTTCCCTGGAGAGATCGGCCCTCTGCTTCTCCACCTTAGCCCTGGCAGCGCGCTCAGCCTCGATCTCCTCCTCCAGCTCCTCAATACGGGCCTACAACAGAGGGCAATATTTTTGAGCATCTGTTATCTAAGCAAGTGTACTAATACTTCCTTATATCCCACTGTCTGTCTGTTTGTCAACCATTAAATCAATGAGTCATATCATTGCATCTGAGCCATCTGAAGATCCTGTTTTGTACCTGGAGTTCCTTGATCTTCTTCTGCAGCTGAGCACCCAGAGACTGTTCATCCTCAATCTTGCTGAGGAGCTGGCTGGTCTCGAAATCCTTCCTAAAAGCAAAAACGTGTCAGCTGCAGTTTGTTTTTGTTTTATACAGCAAATTAATGATTTGAATTTTGCTTTTAAGAATTTAGTCCGTACAATGTTCTATTTTTCATCTCAGTTAAAAGGTATGACAATTGCAAGAATATCAAGATAAATGCAATTGATCACTTATATAATACTATTACGAATAAATAAATAATACTATTGTAATTTGTTTGTGTTTACTTCTTGATCTTCTCATCAGACTGCTGCTTGTCATTTTCCAGGTCCATTATGGACTCCTGGGCCAGTTTCAGATCTCCCTCCAGCTTTCTCTTGGATCTCTCTAGGTCCATACGGAGCTTCTTCTCTTGCTCCAGGGAACCCTCAAGCTAGAAGATAGACACACACATTTGCCAAACTGTAATCCAAATTGTGTTCTGGTAGCTAAATTCCCAGTCTGGGCTTTTATACTATCGTAGCTATCCAATCATCTTCAGCTTTATGTTTACAATCGACAGAGCAACTCCTCAACTGTTCATTGCAATGGTTTCTGTTTGAGTTACTGTACCAAACACCCCACTATCCAACCCCATACACACATTTTTGTGATTTGAGGCATGATGAAAAAACTAATTTGGGCTGAGTTCAACCTCACTTACATCATCAACTTGTTGTTCAAGCTTAGTCTTGGCCTTGGTCAGAGTGTTAACTTTGTCCTCTTCTGCCTGCAGGTCATCCAGTGTCTGCTGGTGGGCCTCTTGGAGGGCTTTCTTCTCTTTGGTCAGCTTGGCAACAGCCTCATCCTGGGATGCCATCTCCTCTGTAAGGTTTTTAACCTGAACACGGCCATAACAGAGTCAGTCTTTTGTCACTTCACCTCCCAATGGGAAATACAGTTTATATTGCATGTCGCTGTAGCTTGCAAATGTTTAAGCACATACTAAAAGTTATCCCCTAGATGGCAGTGTATACTGTACCATGAATCCAAAAAACTGTTGGATTTAACTGTTGGATTTAACTGTTGGTTTTGCTATGGTTGGATTCATTGATTGTTTGACAACAGTTTGATCAGATTGTAGTTTGTATGTGTAATATGAGACCTTGTTTTCAGTGGCATGTTTCTCCTTTTCCACTTTGGCTAGAGTGAGCTCCAGGTCATCAATGTCTTTCTTCAACTCAGAACACTCATCTTCCAGCTTCCTCTTCTTGGCTGTCAACTCAGCATTGATCTCCTCCTCATCTTCCAGCCTCTCGGTCGTCTCTTTGAGTTTGGCCTCGAGTTGGATCTTGCTCTTGATGAGCCCCTCACACCTCTCCTCAGCATCATTCAGATTCTCTGATTCCTGGTTTCAGAAGGGAAGAAATAGACAACCACTTCAACATTGTATGTGTATGCAAATATAAACAGATTTTATTCCAAAAGCCCTCAGAAAATCAATACAAATCTATGTAAATTAAAATAACATGGGTAATGAAGGGTGTGTGTGTGTGTGTGTGTGTGTGTGTGTGTGTGTGTGTGTGTGTGTGTGTGTGTGTGTGTGTGTGTGTGTGTGTGCCCTTGTGAGGCTGGTCGCTCACTCACAGATGCAACTTGAAGCGACAGGTCATTCTTCTCCTGCAGGAGGGATACCATCCTCTCCTCCAGCTCCTTCTTACGGGCCTCTGCCTTGGTCAGGGCAATTTTGCACTTTTCAAAGTCCTCCTTCATGTTGGCCAGCTCCTTCTCCGTCTCAGCGCTCTTCAGCAGGGGCTTGATCTTGTAGTAGACCTTCATCCATGGCCAGTGTTTCACATTCATGAATGAGCGGACGTTGTACTGGATGGTGAAAATGGACTCTCTGGTCAACAGAGGAACATGTCATAGTTAGTGTTGTGCTTTTGAACGGCCAGATACAAACAATGTTACACAACAACATGCCGAAGAATTCTTGTCTTCTGTCCCTCACCTCCTCTCCATCATCTTTGTAAACTCCACCCGCATGAGGAACCCGCGACAGAGAGCTTGCGTCATGGTTACCAGAGTGGCCAGCTTCTCATCTCGCATCTCCTCCAAGGTACCCAGCAGACCGGCTTTGAAGAACACCTGAACACAGATACATGGTCAATCAATGACAGTTACAAATGGTAACATGTAGGGAATTCTAATTGAAAAGTGGATTGCATTTCAATACTTACCGTATTTAAATAAACCATGCATTATAATGCACAATACGGAATTTAGGACTTTCTTTGAAACTTGTGATTTTATGACTTTGATTGCACTTTTTTACAAAGTTCGAATAATTATTAGGGATCAACATTGGACATTTACCTTAATCAATGTATTTTTATTATTTGTTTTGCATTTCATGGGTACGGATTTTCATGGGTACGGGTTATTTTGGGGTAAAAAATTAGGTTTACTAGTCACAGAGAATAGCATATGAGAGCATTAATAAAAGCACTTATTTCCAAAGTGGTTCTCGACTTTATATTTGATCCCTGACCTTGGTGTGTCCAAATTTGTACTGCTCATGATCCACATCAATTGACCCAAGCAGCTTCTCAGAAGCCTTCTTGTTGTCCATGAACTGGCCCTCTGGGATGACACTGGCGTTCAGTACTTTGTACCTATAGGATGAGAATTGTTGAAAATATGTTTGAAAGCTGTCGGTTAGGTTTAAAAAGGATTCTCATTCTGATTGGGGATTTGTATTGATCCAGATACACATATCCCCCCACACCAGTATATGTAGCCTACAGGTAGCGATGGAAAAGCTGGGTAAACATTAGACACCGCAAGAGATAATGAGTGACACATCAACATAAACCCTTATGCAATTCATCCTAATTCAGCATAAAGATCTGTAAAATTATGTTTATGTGAGTTTAAGCCCCACTAAGTCACTATGGCTGCTTTCCTCAGCTGTCTGTGTCTGTGTCTGTGTCTGTGTCTGTGTCTGTGTTTGTGTCTGTGTCTGTGTCTGTGTCTGTGTCTGTGTCTGTGTGTCTGTACTTTCTACCTCTGTTTGAAGTCAGCGTAGAGGATTCTGCTGGGGAAGCCCTTTCTGCAGATCCTGATACCTTCCAGTACACCGTTACACCTCAGCTGGTGGATAACCAGGAAGTTCTGCATCAGACCTGAAAAACACAAAATGTATTTTTACTTTAAAAAGGCTTTAGGATTGTAATGATTAGTAGTTTAATCATGGGCTTAGTATGTTATATTTCTCTCTATGTTACTTATACCTGGAGTCTTTGACTCGTTGGGGATCAGGCAGCGCACAAAGTGAGGGTGGGTGCTCCTCAAGTTGGTCATCAGCTTGCCTAAGTTCTCCTGTGATGGGGGTTACAAACCATAGTGTCCTCAAGAATAACTCAAACTAAATACAACCATTTCAAAAGATAATCATTTTCAACAGCCGCTCCGGCATGCAGGACTATCAAAAGCTCACTCTGAACTGAGAGGACACAGTCTGCATGGAACCTCCCTTCTTCTTGCTTCCCTTCTTTCCAGCCTCTGTTAGAAGAGTAAATAAAAGGACTGTGACAACAAACCTCTGATAACAGTGAGTAGAACATTGTGAATATACTTTCCTGAATGTATCTGAATTGTATCTAGTAATTAAGTGTTTCTGCGGGTCTAGTAAGTATCTTCTGTAGTAATTAACTCTAATGTTAATTATCATTATTTATGCTTAGTTATTAACATGATGCTTGTGTTACCTTCAGGTGGGGGAGGAGGATACAGGACACTCAGTAGTTTGACTGAGGACTTCTGGTAGAGCTGAACCACAGAGTCGTTCAGGGGATCCTTGTTCTTCTCCAGCCATCCATTGATGTTGTAGTCCACAGTGCCGGCGTAGTGCACCAGGGAGAAGTGGGCCTCAGCCTTGCCCTTGGTAGGCTTGGGCTTCTCATACGCCTTGGTTTTGCCAAGGTGCTGGTCGTTCAGCTTGTTCTTGAAGGTGGTGTCTGAAGCCTTGGGGAACATGCACTCCTCTTCAAGGATGGAGAAGATGCCCATTGGCTGTGCAAAAATAGATTTGTATGAGATGAGTATGTTGATATTTACACTATTTTCATGTTTATTCCTTCAACAGTCACTGTCATATGATTATACATGTATTATATGTATTATATGTATATGTATAGTATTTATGTGGTGGAAGCACATTAAGCAAGCACTAACATAGCACTAACAAGTAACTAACAGTAAGATGCATTGTACCACCATGATGATATCTTACACTTGTCTCAAAGACCCACCTCTATAACTTTGCTTTTGAGACCCACCATCTAATAGTACAATCCTCACAGGCTGCTTACCTTCTCAATAAGCTCAATGCAGGCAGCCAAGTCCATGCCGAAGTCAATGAATGCCCAGACGATGCCCTCCTTCTTGTACTCCTCTTGCTCCAGGACGAACATGTGGTGGTTAAAGAACTGTTGCAGTTTCTCATTGGTGAAGTTGATACAAAGCTGCTCCATGCTGTTGAACTGGAATTTCAGGAATAAATAAATATCTTTGTCATACGTGGCTGTAGGTTAATCTTTCATAATCACAATTTATTTTCTTGTACTGACAACATACAGTACTCACATCAAAGATCTCGAACCCGGCGATGTCAAGTACACCAATGAAGTACTGCCTTGCCTGCTTGGTATCCAACATCTGGTTAATACGGATGACCATCCACAAGAACATCCTCTCATAGATGGACTTGGCCAGAGCCATCACAGAATTATTCACCTGTAAAAAAGAAGAATACTTCTAGTTAATACATGACATATTGACCATGTGTAGTATATTTAGTCTTTTCCACATAGAGAAGAAATAACACAGGGTTATAAAATGATTATCCCACTTAGTAAGGAGAGATTGCATGGGATCCCTATGTGTAAAAGCAATCAATTAAGGACAATAATCAATGCCCTACCTGTGCTACTGTCTGTCCTTTGGTCACATATTCGTTGCCAACCTTCACTCTGGGGTAGCACAGAGCTTTAAGCATGTCGGCTGAGTTCAGGCCCAGGAGGTAGGCAATTTTATCAGCCACTGACAAGGACAAAGAGCAACAGTGGACTCAAGAACAGAGCCATACAAGATCGTTTGTGTCTAATGACAAACCTCTGTCTCTCAACAGCTCTCACTTAGCCTGGTGTGTAAGGCCAATGACACATCAACAGAAAACGAGAATCACATACTGTATACTATATATAGTGTTTGGCCATGTGTAGTGCAGGACACCTTGTTACTAGCACATGTGTGTGTGTTACATGTAAAAGGTGGTCCAGACCAGGCCATAGCCAGGATTCTCTGTGTATTTATCAGTGAAACCGTAGGTGGAACTCACCCTCTGTGCCGTCCGGCTCGGCCTGCTCCTCGCGCTGCTTCTGCTTGAAATGCATGTTGCCGTGATGCATGACAGCGCCGGTCAGCTTGTAGATGTACATCTTCTCCTCAGTGATGAAGCCCAGGATGTTAATGGCGTCCTGAAAGACAGGGATTTCATGTAGGCGAGGAAAGAAAACAGTAAGGAATTGAAGACAAACTTACTATGTTAGAATATGGCTCTGTAAACTCCATATCTAATAGAATGGAGGGAAATGTCAGACTTCTATATTCCTCTCTCTGGTAGTCAAAGAATAGTAGAACGGCAGCGCAATAGCATTTTTACAATGTTACACAGGACACTCTTGTGGATGCCTGAATATGTCTTTAGTGTAGACCTCTATAGGCACAAAGAGGATTAATTAACACCGGGCAATCCAAAACAAAGAATTGATCAAAATAAATATTCCCAGTTGCCACCAAAGCTGGTAGTCCACTGGTATGGAATCGTAGATTGCAAATTCAGTTAACCTTTTGGTAAGACTCACATCTGTGGCGTCCAGCTCTTCCTTGTCGTCGATGCTGGCCACAGTGATCTGCCCCTGGCTGATCATAGGGAAATCATAGGGGTTGGTGGTGATGAGTGTCATTTCTGTGAAGAACAGAGAACAAAGATGTTTGTGAAATCAAATTTGTCTCAATAGACGGACCACTTGTACTGCAGCCCCCAAACCCCTGCCCGATCACTCCACTCTTCCACCTCGGCTGGCAGCCTGGCACCCCGTGGATGCAGCAGCCGCGCTACTCGGTCATGGCTTTTCACCGTCCTGGCACCCCGCTGGTGGAACGAGCTTCCCACTGCTGTCATGACTGCAGAGTCACTACCTATCTTCCCCCATAGATTGAAGACCCATCTCTTAACTGCCCCTCCTAAAGACCTCTTCATCTCTTAACTGCCCCTCCTAAAGACCTCTTCATCCCCACTACCCCCCTGTACATGTTTCTCTCCTGCAAATACATTTTTTTTTTTTTAAGTATTTTTTCTTTCTTCTAGCATTGTGACTGCCAATAGCCCCTGGTCCTAGCATAGATTACTTTTTCTTATAATGACTGATGGATAGATGATTCACTTACTTAGACAAATGTATTTGTTGTAAGACGCTTTGGATAAAGGCGTCTGCTAAATGCCATAAATGTAAACATAAAGGTACTCAATAGATACCGTATACTTTAAGACAGATGTACTCAATAGCTGATATAATACAGTACACAGCTGTTACCAAACAGGAGGCTTCCAAGTGGATTACTTTCTTTATTACCCCTGGCCATGGCCATCAGCCACATTTCATCAACTCAACCGAAGCCCGATTGTTACCCCATCTCTGAACTTACTTAGCGCAGCAGCTACTGTATGAGTATTTCAAACATTTAATAGCAAGCTGATAGTTTTCCCTGCTCTCTGCTTTGGCATACCAATCAGCTCAGGTTTGTGGTTGGTCATCATCTGGTAGAAAATGTGGTAACCCCTCTCATCAGGAAGCTGGAAGGCAACCCTGGACTTCTCCAGTAGATCTGACAGAGAGAACAGGAGAGGAAAATTGGTATATTGCCCAAAACATCATCTTTGTGGATTTAGGAAAGTATGGGGAAATGATTAATACCCACTTACAGGTCTCAATGTCAGCACTAGCCAGTTTGCCGGAAGTGGCGAAGTGAATCCTGATGAATTTACCCTACAGTAGAGCGGGGCGTTTAGAAAGGAGTCAACAAAAGAACTACAACCCTCAAAGTGTTTTCCCTCATACTTACAAAGCGAGACGAGTTGTCGTTCCTCACAGTCTTTGCATTACCGTAAGCCTCCAGCAGGGGGTTAGCTGCAATGATTTGATCCTCAAGAGACCCCTGAATGAGACAAACATAAGTTGTTCAAGCCATGTGACACCCTCTCTCTGAGAGCTAAAGTATTTGGTAATAGAAAATCTTTTTCCACAGCTGTTGACATAACATCCGTCCCACTTAGCTGAACAAAAATGGCTATAATGTTTGGCACAGACCAAAGAAATGCAAGAATGTGATTGGCTTCCATCTTAAAACAAGGGGTTCCACCCAGCTGTCTCTGAGCCTACTGGTTCTACAAACTGTCAATGGACTTAGTTTTCAAAATCAAATGCCCATACAAAATAGGTTGTCCAATAGCCATTTGGAGCAAAATGTTTACTAGACTCATAGTCTAGTCTGGTACACTAGACCATAGAAAACAGGAAACTAACATAGAGTAAAATGTTTAGGTATGCTTTCAATCATTGTTCCCTCACCTAACTGTCATTTAACAAAACTCTGATTTGTTTTCACAGATAAGACAGAGACAGATTGATTGATTGGTTGATCATTTGATTAACTGATTGGTCCATAAACGTGCTCTCTTGGTACAGAGCAAAAAAAGAAGAAAAAGCAAAATAGCAATTTACCTTTACCGTACTTGATTCCTTCTTCTCTTTTCCACTAGCCACAGCAATGGTGGCGAAGTACTGGATGACACGCTTGGTGTTGACAGTCTTTCCAGCACCGGATTCTCCACTGGTTTATATGACAGAGAAAGAGGGTTTTAGACATGTTTTATCAGCATTCAAAATTAAATTAAAAATCACTGAAAAAGGCACTGCTTTGTTTTATAATCTGAGTAAAGATTTAAGAAATAATCCCTGTCAGTTACTCATTATTGTTGTCATGGCATCCAACACACTGCTAAGAGAACACTTTTTCATGTAAGATGTTACTGAACAACGTACGTAATCAGGACAGACTGGTTCTCTCTATCTGCAAGCAAAGAAACATACTGTTCATACTCATCAATGGATTTTGGTACATTATCATCTTCATCATAAAGTGGCTCATCCATCCATCCATCCATCCATCCATCCATCCATCTATCTATCCATCCATCCATCCATCCAGCCAACCATCTATCCATCCATCCATCCATCTAGCCAACCATCTATCCATCCATCCATCCATCCATCTATCTGTCTCTCCATCCATCCATCAATCAATGAGAGCTTGTACCAGTCAGCATGAACTGATAGGCGTTGTCAGAGACAGAGAAGATATGGGGTGGAGCCTCTATGCGCTTCTTCCCTCTGTAAGCGTTCACCACCTCTGAGTCGTACACAGGAAGCCACTTGTAGGGGTTCACCGTGGCACAAAAGAGCCCAGAGTACGTCTAGAAAAAGAGGATTTATATGGAGATTAGACAACCAAGTCAGATTGGCTGTATGTGAGATGTGATTTCATATTGAATTTGTTTTTGGTTATACTTTCATGTAAATACTCTCTGTAAGTGTGCTTTTGAGTTCATTTAATGTAAGTCTGTGTAGGTTCCATTCAGTATGTTTACTTATGTTTATGAATATGCAGTTTCTTACGTAAATCATCCATGCTGCATAACGCTCTTTAAGGTTATACAGCACAGATGCTTCGTTGAGGTAGGTCATCATGGCCATGTCCTCAATCTTGTCATACTTTGGGGGATTCATTTGGAAGACTTCATCTTCTTTGAATGATTTAGTCTGAAACACATTGGGACTCAAATCAGCACTATATGGATAACTTTTTACTGACAAAAACAATATATAATGTTTTTCAAGATTTGTTGGTGCAAGCTTAATCCATGAAATTGACTAATTTGCTATCCTCCAATCTACTTGAACATTAAAGAGTAAATTCAGTCAAAAGCTTAAATTCCACTTTTTGATCAAAGATCCCATGCTTTTTAAATAATAGTCTTGATTATTACAGTATGTGTGTTTAAATGTTTATTCTGCTTATGAAAGTTGCAGTTTGGTTATATGTTATAGGCTTACCTCCTGAGTGTCTTCAACTTTCACGCTGACTTTTCCCCCATCCCTGGCAACAATGAGACCCTTAAGGTACAGCTCCTTGGGGTCTGTACAATAACAGGCATTCTTTGAATCAAAAGGCTTGCTTTGAGCTTCGATTCTCTCCCTCTCTGATTTACGGAGGTACATGGCTGCCTTGCCGAAAACCTCCATCTCCGCGTCCGAACTCATGGTGGCGGCTCACTAGGAAAGAAAGATTAAAAAACAAGCATGTTTGAGTCTGTACTAATTCCTCCCCAGAGAATTCTAATAATGTGAATACTCAAACCATGTCTCACCTTCTCTTCCTTTCCTTGATGAAATTGTCTTTGTGATGACCCTGTATGAATACAGAATTATAATAACATAATAACATATGCCATTTAGCTGACACTTTTATCCAAAGCGACTTACATTGCAGTGTGTGCATACATTTTTCAGTATATATGGTCCCAGCAGGAATTGAACGCACAACCTAAGCATTGTTAGCGCCATGCTCTACCAACTGAGCCACAGAGGACCCATTTATGATTAAACACAAGTCCTACACCTTAATGTTTAGCCATGAAAGGTTACAAAACTCAACTCCATCAATAAAAACTCAACTCCATCAATAAAAACTCAACTCCAGCTCAGCTTAATTTCAACTGTAATGCAATGTCAACACATCCTTATTTCAATTGTTTACAGTAAAGCGCATTTTGAATCATCCGTCACAAAATGTGAAATGAATGCTACTTTCACAGGTTGAAACATATGCATTACTTGCATTGGAGATAATGCTGCTTAGTGTGAAATCGTATGAGTAGCATGTAATAAAACATAAAGAATTAAACTCATACAGTGCAGTTACAGCATTAGGTGGTGCATGGGCATAATTGTTAGACAAGTATAATAGTGTAAGGAGTTTAGATTGTCTTACCACAGAGGTTGAAGTTGTCTGTCTCTGGATGCTGTGTTGTGTCAGACTCCTTTTATCTGGTTCAGAAGTGCCAACCCAGCAGAAGTTAATTATGGACCACACTGTGCCAAGGGATGGATTGGATGAGAGAGCTCACTCCTATTGCCCTTTTTTGATTTTCCTATTGCCCTTTTTTGAAGCAATGTTTGTCTCCAGTTTGAATTTCACTGTTTGAATAAATGAATGTAATGATGACGGTGTGTGGTTATAATGATGTTATGATAATGACAGCAATGACATTTGAGTACAGTAGGCATATATGAGGCTTTCATGATACGTACATATGCATTACATGACATTTGCTAAAAACGTATAAACATCTATGCATATTTGTTTTGACTGTCATTATATCATTATTTCATATATTTATTAAGTAAAATTAACATAATTCTATGTCAAATTATATAGTTTTGGATTTACATGACATGACACAGTACGTTTAGTATTACAATGACAGTGATGTTTACAGTTAATATCAAAGGATTGTTTTCTCATAAATCCCAGAATATCAGGTAATCCCCATAATTCCAATTAAACTACACAAATCTGTTAACAGTATAACAAGACTACCACCAACTTTAATCGAAGCATCTACTAATGTTGCTGGCATCATGATGTAGCCTGTCTCCAAATCGTTTTAAGATATACTAGAGCCAAGATTTACTGTTGAGCTGGGTCCAAATTTTAAAAAGATACATCATTCACTGGGAATAGTTTTAATGAACTACCAGACTGAGTTACATGTCATTAGTTTGAATTGATTAATATGCATTAAAAAAAAAACACCAGCTCCCAACTTGACAAATTAAGTTATAAATGTAACACTTAGTTGATTGAATCAACTGTGCCCTGGTGTTAGTGGAGTAATGTAGCCTATATGATGATGTAGTTGTAATAATGTATAGTTGTAGTAATGTAGTAATAGTTGTAGTAATGTAGTCGGATGCTAGAGTCTCATGTTTGCTGTAGCAGCACTTGGAGAAGTCTAGAACACTTGGAGAAGTCTAGAGCACTTGGAGAAGTCTAGAACACTTGGAGAAGTCTAGAACACTTGGAGAAGTCTAGAGCACTTGGAGAAGTCTAGAGCACTTGGCTGGTGCCAAAGTGGTCCACAAGCCTGCACACCTTGTGCATTTACAGAATCTGTGTTTCTGTCACTGTTAATGGCCAATAGAGGGTTACAGAGTAACCTTGCAGTGGGTTTATATGAGATATTTTGGCTGTGGAGCCGTGGGGGATCACAAAGAAATGTTGCGGTGTTGTGAACAGCCGGAACAAAAGAAAAAAGAAGTTTTAACACCACCACCAGCTGCTTTGTGGCGAGGTGCCAATGGGTTTGCTCCCATCAGAATTTTTTGTAACGTGATTTAATCCATTAAAAATGTCCCCACTGTAAAAGTCTAATTTGGGATGTTAAATGTCACATGCAGTGGCGGGGCTCCACAAAACCACCCCCCAGCCTGCTGCTTCAGAAGACCTTGAAGATGATCTTATTTTCCAAGACACATAAATCTATTATAGTACCTAATGTCAACAATGTGTAGACATGGTCGACTAATATGGTAAAAATGATTGTGCCGCATCGTTCTGTGCTGCACAGTACTGTGCTTATTGAGTCATAAGTCCTCCCAAAAGGTCATATGTGCTATGGAGTTAGTGAACTGTATGATGTTAAACGAAACAAAAAACTAAAAATCACACCATTTTATTTATTTTTTTAATACAAAAAAAAAAGCAGTATAATTAGTATATTTAAAAAATTGTAGTCCAAGGCAGAGTTGCACTACAAGAAGTAGTGAAAGGTTATTTTAAACTCTCTTGAATCTGGCCATATATAAGAGGTGTTAGAAATACAAGTAGCAATTTAGGGTGAGGGGTGGCTACATTATTACCGTTCACTGAATGAATATCACATCAGATCTTCTGCCAGCTGAGCTGTGCACCGCTGGATACGGCCATATATGAACCACACAGAACGTACTGTTGTATTATAAATAGATTAAACATATCTAAAGAGGCATTAGATGACTTCCAATGTCATCCCTCCTCTCTCTCCCATCCTTCCTGTCCGTCTCTACTGTCTCTCTCCCAGTAAAGCAGAAATGCCCTATGATTTAACAGTGGTGAACAGAAAGACGCCGGTTACTTTAAAGACAGAGGAATAGTTCCAAACAGGTTTAAAGGTGTGTTGCAAATAGTGCCTGAAAGTACAGGTATTTATTAAGAAGGGGGTAGGGGTGCGGGCAGGGCTGCGCGAGGCCCACAGATCGCATTGCTCACCGGCACCCCAGGCCCACAGATCGACTGACCAAAAAAAATTGTAGATATTGTTTAATCTAGATGAAGTGAGAGGTGATGATGCATTTGCATTTGATTTGCTTGCAGCTTGTAGAGATGCCCAAAACATGTAATGTATATTTGTGCTTTTTCAACAATGAGTCAGAGACAGCCCTACCTCGTATTCCTCACAACAGCTTACAAGAATATGTGTTTTGATTGACAGGTGCAACAGTCAGTGCTTGCCAGCACATGCCTTCATGGTGCAGTAGTAGGAGTGATATAGATGTACATAAGGGGCTTAGTGGCGTAGCACACTAATGCGCATGCCACGTAATCACAAGTTTCCTGGTTTGATTCCGACCCTCGACACGTCTTGCATGTCATCCCTCCTCTCTCTCACCCAGCCTTCCTGTCAATCTCTACTGTCTCTATCCCAATAAAGCAGAAATGCCCTAAAAATTTAAATTGCTATTTAAAAAATGCAAACAGTGCAAACAAATGCAAACATATTTAAAATGCAAACAGTTCATCGGTGTTGCATTAGTTGTTATCTTTCTGTGCTCCAGACCAGGAGAGGTTCAGCTGGCAGAGGACGGACAGGGGGACAGAGGGACAGAGGGACAGGGGGACCATTAGAGGACAACTGTGAGACCCCTGTGCTTTGATTGAAGCAATGAGGCAAGATGTGGGTATTACATTCTTTCAATAGTGGTAGAAGGGCAGCTGAAATTCTCAGAAAAAAAACGTTCCCAAGTGATGGCCACACGCCACTGTTGTTGACATTGTGATTCTTGAAAGGGCACGATGACAACATGTTCACGGTCCACAGTGCAACAGAAAATGCTTTGATACTAAATGAGTGTGTGCAGTGAATCTTCTTTAATGAATACTAAGCTTACAAATTACCTTTCTCTGCAGACAGTATTTGTTTGTTTATTTGTCAGGGACCATAGACAACTTGGCATGTTGTTTCTTGGGTTGTGGTTTCGTGACTGAAAGATTTGAGAGTTTCAGTCCTCACCTGGGTCGAAGCTGGCCTGTGTCTCTGTGTAGTTCTCAGTTTCCTCATCTACCTGACTACTACTCCTGACACAAGGTAAGGCATAAGAGCCTAAATAAGATAATTGTACATCACAGTAAGTCTTAGTATGTGTTATGTTGGGATGTTGACATTGAAAATAACCCTATATTCAGTCCAGGGGAGGCTGGTGGAGGTCGGAATGTGATGACTGAATTAGGGGAGGCTGGTGGAGGTAGAAATGGGAGGACGGGCTCATTGTAATGCATTTCAGGACTGCATTGCATGGTAATGACACCATCTGTTGGGAGCCAATGGTATCCTCAGCTTTCTGTGATGCAGCTAATGCAAATCATGGAGAGGCAAGTAGGAGAACAACTAACTATTACATATCAATAAAGTAAGTCAAGTTAATGCATGGAAAGACACATATTTTGGGCATATTTTCCTTACTTTTTTAAAGGTTTGATGTGTGGTGTTGAGAGTACAGATCACAAACTGAGCTATTCCCATTTTATGCTGTTTACTTTATTTATCTTTGCTTGGAAAGAAAGATGGCTTTGCTTGAGGCAGGATATACTTGTTTAAAATAAAAAAAGAGCGAGCAAACGACATCATAGAGATCTTATTGTCATTAAGTAATAACATTGCTAATTTGCAGAAAGATTGCAGAATTCTGATCTGAATTATTGTGTCAATGAGATGAAAAAAAAATCATCACAATGATAATTATGATCACTACAAAGTAAAGAAAGTACAAATCCGCTTTACAACACACAAGGCAACAAAAAATTAGATGGAACATGAACAACATTTCTCCATTTTGCTCCCAAGTTTACAAATAAATAAACCACCATGTGCCATTCAGGAGAACGAGCAACAGGTGTTACTAAATGTATGTCCATACTGGCCTGTCTGAATGTAACACGTCTTGAACCATTCATCATAAGGCCTACTGCACATAACAATGTCAAAACAATAACACAGATGACTAACAGTCATAACAGTGAATATCAACTTATTTAAAATGACTTTACGTTGTCGTGAAACAACCCTTTGCTTAAAACAGCTAGTTGGCATGCTGCTAGCTAGGGTAAGACTGAACGTTAACCAACTAGTTTACATAATGGTGTTTGTGCAATGACAGTTTAAAGTCAGTTGCCATATTTTGACATGAGGTGGAATGACTGATAACAACATCTGTTACATTATTTTAATGACAGCGCTGTGTGAGCCTTATGACAACAGTGGTCAAGTAAAGTGTTACTATAAGGGTATTCGACTTGCCAATGACTGAACCATTATTGTAATACTACGTGCTTGCATACTGTAGAGAGTTTACAGATATGGCCGACAGCAAAATAGTCATGCAGGGTATTTACATAGAGTGTACTAGTATCCCTTTACCCATCTATGTGCAGTTTATTAATATTTTATTAACATTAGGTCACATTGTTATCTAGTTACGCCATTAGTAAGCTTTGAGATTACATCACATGAGTTGATCAAGTGTCTTTGAATAGCACAGCCAACTGGCAGATCAGCATCTCTTTGTGTCATTCAAACATCGAATACAACCCTCTGAGATTAGGCATCAACTTCACAATTCATAACCATGTAAGAACAAATCTGTGAGAAGCAGTCTCAGGTAAAGTGATACTTTGACACCCCCTAAGCCCATAGTGATCAGTGGTCTCTGATCTTTCAGCACTATTTCAATACACACACACACACATTGTCTCAACGAGATACACTTTTGTCCTATTGTGCGGGTATGACACTGAAGTAACGTATGCCAGATTGATGCAAGAATCGATTCTAATCCTATATATCCCGCGCAGGGATACGCGGAACACATATCGCTTGAAAATGAAGAGATCGTTCAGAAATACAAAGTAAAATATGCGCAAAGGTTTAAATAGGACAACATTCTGTGTCATCCCTCAGCACAATGCAATCAGTGCTTTAAATGATGGGGAGGAAAAAATTGCAGTAACATTCTAATTGTACAAAAGAAATCAGGCCACCTCTTGAATGAACAGTCACTCATTGACATTACCTTTTCTGTGTTACAAACCACTTATGAGTGGCCAACTTCATCTCATAGAAGCCAAAACAAAATGACAGAGAAACAGTAAGTCCATACATCATCAAAAGCTACTGAGTCACAGCACACTCAAAATCACTGAATCACTGGATACATGGGAATGGAATACTGTACCAAGATGAATGCCTTCAACTGGATACATACCAGACCTGACTTTGAACACTTGTCTTAGGATGTCTTGGTATGTGAATGTGACAACCACTGGATAGGGTGTGAGAGGAAAGTCCTCTACTCCTGAACCAGGGTCAGAAATAATATAATAATAATATAATATATGCCATTGGGCTGACGCTCTTATCCAAAGCGGCTTACATTGCAGTGAGTGCATACATTTTTCAGTATATATGGTCCCAGCGGGAATTGAACCCCCAACCTAAGCGTTGTTAGCGCCATGCTCTACCAACTGAGCCACAGAGGACCACACAGAAATAGTGATAAGAAAACAAAAAGCACAAAACACACCCCGTTCCCTGACACTTCGACTAGCAGCGGACACCGTGACACAACTACAATGGGCAGATCGATGACAAAAGCAGGATGAGAGTGCATACAAACAAAACATAGGGGGAGCCCCTGAAAATATGTGACTGTACCCTCGGTTTGATACCAACATAAACAATGAATGGTGTGGACTGGAGAAAGAAACAAAGACGATGCAATAGCTATCGCATTGCACCTGTGAGGGACATCTGTGAAGCGCTTTTTACATTGTCTCCCGGGTGGTGCTATGACCCAGCAAGTACCAGTAGTCCCGGATGGCGACATTTTACTGGGGGGCGCCCCCTGCTGAAAGGTAGTTTGACTGAAGGGGACGTCAGATGAGATGAATCAGGAAGAAGGGGAGACGGTTGGATCTTTGTGTGAAGGATGGTGTCCAGAGGGGATGGGGGGAGAGTTGAGGGGGGGGACGTGAGGGGGACGTGTCTGCCACTGTGTCCCGCATGGCCGAGGTGTTAGGGAAGGATCGCGATTCATTTGGCCTTGATCTCGGTGTAGTCGCTGCCGTCATCCCCCCTCCCTGAGGCCCCCTCCCTGGACCGGCCCCCGATGAACTCCAGGGCAGCGTAGTTCAGCTCTTGCCTCTCCAGGTCTGCCATAGAGCCCACAGGTTGATAATCCCCCTCTTCTCCCTGCAGAGAGAAAGAAAGAGGGACTGTTCAGAACCACAGGCCATCGCCCTGGTGTCATTGACACCTCGGATCACGGACAAGCGTAAGGGACAATACTGACGAATGATACGGCACTATGAGTGGAAGGTGTGAGTGATTATTGGTCAGAAGAGGCTCAGACAAGGGTGATTCAGGCAGTTTAGCATATCCTGTTAGCATCAATTGCAGCCATGCAACAGTAGTCATGGAAATCAAAAGGTAATACAGAACAAAGAAGCTGCGATGTATGGGGGATGCTGTCCATCACTAAGACTTGTGCTTTTTTTTTTTTTTAAAGGGGGTTGGTGTGTTTAGGAACCTTACCGTGCTCTCCTCTAGAATGGAGTTAAACTTTGAGCCCAGCAGCTCTGTCTTAAGCTGTGCAAGAGTTAAGGAAGAGAAACAGAGACAGAAAAAACGCAGAGAAGCGATGAAGCAGGAGAAAACAGTGGTTTGGATAGGCAATGGTCGGAGCTACTCAATTGGTAGTGGGACAGATTGTTTGTCGGGACTTGAGATTGGTTCTAGGCTTAACTTTCCTGACCTTAAGGTAGTCAACTTGGCGTCTGACAGTTTACGAAAATCTTCACGGCACGAAATTAACCTTTTATTATCAAATGCTGTATATCAAAAAGGGACATTGAATTCACAAGGCCTCTTCGTAACACAGATAAGGCACACTATCAGCTGCAGGTACAACCACTCTCCAGTCTAAGACTGATCTAAGAATGGTCATCCCACTCATTCTTCATCAGCGAAGAATTGTCATAATCATCATAATCATCATCATCAACATGTCTCACCACTTTCTTCCTCAGACTTTGTTTGTCCTTCTTGACTGCGCTGTAGTACAACGCTGGATTCTCCAGTTTGGAGACCAGGTCCTGCCCAGGGTTGCCATTCTCTCTGGGGGACGGAGTCACATGATCAGACTCGGTCTCACCGCCACTAACTCAGGGCGACACTCCAAGCCTGGGCATCCATTTTAAAACAAGGGCCATTTTTCCCAACGAGGTTAATTTCGAGGCCGATTTTACATGTGGTTGACGTGGTTGTTATTTCATGGGTTTAGTTGCTGAGTGTCACTTGCTGTCCTGGACTGACTTGTTGTATAAAGCTTGGTTTAACCCTAACCCAAATATGACGTGAAGCACCTTAGGTTACAGCAAGTACGTTACCTTGGCTGTATTTAGCATAGCAGATCAAGGATACAAAGCAGTGTCAAAGCAGGGAATTGAGCCTGCAAACTATACGGTTAGTCTGGCTTGCTAACCCGCTCCACAATAGCCAACAATCTCTGAAGATTTTTTTTTAAAAGGACTCGGGATTGGCAAATCAATTCAACTGGCTCTGAGGTTATGGCCGTGATTCTCACCTCTGTCAATCGATCAATCATTCACTCATGGATATACATAGAGGCGTTTTAGAATGGATGGCTAGGCTTACAGTACGTGTTTCCTCATCGTGAATTCAAAACAGTGACGGGAGGAAAATGTACTACCTGTGTGACTCGCGCCGCCCCCTGCCTCAGTTTGCGAGCGATACTCACTTTTTGTTATTGTGGCCAACGTATCTCACTGCAGCGATGATGAAGGCAATCACTGCCACCCCTCCGATGGTGCCCACTATCACTGCCATCATATACTTCTCTGAAACGAGATAGGAACAACACATTGAAGAAGATATGGCACTGCAATGATGGCTGATAATGCCCCCGCTATTGCCTGTCATCGTGCCATTCAGATTAGATTAGATTAGATTCAACTTTATTGTCATTGTGCAGAGTACAAGTACAGAGACAACGAAATGCAGTTAGCGTCTAACCAGAAGTGCAAAATAGCAGAAAGTGCAATGAACAGTATATACAGGTAGTGCAATATATGAGCATATATATATATAAATATATAAATATATTCAGGTGCTTGCAATCGCAAACAACAGTTTTGCCGACACCGCACATTATAACTCATGTCTGGTCAGTAGCGTCCTTGCTACTCTAATGTTATGCTCGTGTAGTGAGGTCTCGATAGTAATAAACCTAATTCGGAGCCTGAACTTGGCTCTCTGTCTGTGTACTACTCACTCTCCTGCTGCAGCTCCAGGTGGACGCTCTCTGTTCCGTACATGTTGGTAATGCTACAGTGTACGTTGACGGCGGGTCCTCCGTTGCCGATCCGCTCGCCCTTCTCCCGCAGCTTGATCATGCCCGTGGACGTGTAGCCGTCCGTGTGCGTGTAGTAGTTGTAGCGGCCGTCCGTGTCGTTGATGGTGATGTTCAGGTCAGGCAGGAAGAACTCAATGGTGGGCTCAGGGTTGCCGGTCGCCATGCAGACACACTGGACGCCCTCTCTCACCACCGTACACTTTGATTCTTCCAGGAAGATAGGCGCATCTGGGGAAAGGAGGGAGGGAGGGAGGGAGGGAGTGGTGTGACTGGTGTGTAGTGGAGTGGTATGGTAGGGCACTTGTGGTACAGTATGTCATGATGACCCACTCACACTCAACAGTGATGTTGAGGGAGCTGCTGGCTCGGCCGTGCTCATTCTCAGCCAGACATCGGTACTGGCCGTCTCCCTGGGGTGTGATCTCCAGCAGCTCCAGCACGGACACCTCCTCTGCAGTGATGGTGCCCACCAGCTCCCCGTCCTTCAGCCAGGTCAGGGTGGGAGCGGGGCTGCCCTGGGTGCTGCAGTGCAGGGACACAGAGGAGCCCTCCAGCACGGTCAGAGAACCGTTCACCACGGGATCGCGGGGAGGGTCTGCATGAAGGACGGACAAGGTAGGACAGGTATTAAGAAAGAGACAGGTACGGAGAGAGAGAGAGAGAGAGACAGACAGAGAGAGAAAGGCCGATAAAGTAAAGTGAGGATAAGAGATGAAACAGGAGAAATAAACAAAAACAAATTTGCCCTATTTTGAACATCTACTCTTCAGGAGACTCACACTTGACAGCCAGGTACATGGAAGTGTTCATGACGCCATAACCATTGTCCCCCACGCAGGTGTATATGCCCTCCTGAGCAGGTGTCACGTCATCCAGGGAGAGTGAGGCGTTGAAGGCTGTGTCCCATACCAGCTCCTGGTCCCCAAACAGCCAGGAAATCCTTGGAGGGGGGTTACTGTCCACCTCACAGTGCAGTGTCACTGAGCTGCCCTCCATTACCTCTTTGGACACATTCACCCACACTGAGCGAGGGGCATCTAGGGATTAAGGAGAGGGTTAAGAGGGTTACAATGACATGAGCAACCATGCAACACATGCAACACATGCAACAAGGTATATTGTGTCAAAACAAGACCCTTGAAGATTCAAGAATCAAGATTCTAAGTGTTTATTATCATATGCACAGGAGAAAACATGTTTCCCTGTACAATGAAATTCTTGCTTTGCTGTCCTCAGAATGCCAACCAATGTAAAATGTACAATACTAAAAAAATCTACAATATATACTAAACAAAATGTACAAGATAACAACATTTAAGGCAGCATGTGATAATAATTGAACTGAGCTGTTGAACTGAACAGCTACAGCTTTGAGATCGAATCACTTACACTTCACATCCAGTGAGATGAGCCTCTCATAGACAAGGGTGGTGTTGGGGTAGTAGATCCTGCATCCCAGCAGCTGCCCATTGTGCATGGGCCTGGGCGTGAAGGTGAGTGTGCTGGAAAGCACGGCCGTGTTGCTCTCCTCCACATAGTCAGAGGTGAACTCGGGTTCGGGCAGGTAGTCTGTGTACATCCACTGGATCTCGGGACTCATGTCTGGGCAGTTGTTCGGAGCGTAGCATGTCAACTCCAGGCCCTCGTCACTGACAATCTCCTCAGGGATGTCGATATTGGGCTGTTCTAGAGGACACAAAGAGAGGACAAGTCAATACAGAAGTGCGGCTTCAGAAAATACATCAAATCCTCTATTTTACAAGATTGACCTCAGAAGCTTCACTGATTGTGCACCTGAATAGGACAGTTCACTTAATAGCCCCTCCAGCACCCCCAGCAAGCTTACCTAGCACCTTGAGCTCAGAGAAGTCTGGGAAGGTGTAGATGTTGGCGCCCCCTAGGTCAGCGCGGAAATAGTAACGCCCGGAATGCTCTGTGCCGATGTTGTTGATGAGCAGGGTGCAGTTCCTCTGATGCAGGTCGCCCAACAGCTTGGTGCGGCCCTTGTAGCTCTCGTGCACGATCTCCGTGCGTGACTTGAACACCACAGGAGGGAATAGCTGAGGATAGGGCTGGCCAAAGTACCAGATACCATGGATGCCACGGTACGGGCGGATTGCAGAAGGGTACATAAATGTGCATGGGATAACCACACATGAGTTAGTCATGGCCTGGATGTCCCGAGGTACCCATACATTCCACTGGGTATTAACATCTAAGGAAGAGAGAGAAGGATGGAAACTGAAATACGGCTTTGGAGAGGAATCAAATCCAGATATTGATGAAGACACAGATCCAAGCCGCAAAGCACAGCATACAATTATTAGCCACTATTAGCTTTCCGGAGATAGAACATTTGGAGTAGTCAAACCTTTTGGACCTTTAATAAACCTTGTGTAAACACAGTCTGGACCTTTAATAAACCTTGTGTAAACACAGTCTGGACCTTTAATAAACCTTGTATAAACACAGTCTGGACCTTTAATAAACCTTGTATAAACACAGTCTGGACCTTTAATAAACCTTGTGTAAACACAGTCTGGACCTTTAATAAACCTTGTGTAAACACAGTCTGGACCTTTAATAAACCTTGTGTAAACACAGTCTGGACCTTTAATAAACCTTGTATAAACACAGTCTGGACCTTTAATAAACCTTGTATAAACACAGTCTGGACCTGTAATAAACCTTGTATAAACACAGTCTGGACCTTTAATAAACCTTGTGTAAACACAGTCTGGACCTTTAATAAACCTTGTATAAACACAGTCTGGACCTGTAATAAACCTTGTGTAAACACAGTCTGGACCTTTAATAAACCTTGTATAAACACAGTCTGGACCTGTAATAAACCTTGTATAAACACAGTCTGGACCTTTAATAAACCTTGTGAAATCACTGAAAGAAAAGATGAGCAATGAGAGAGGAGAGAAGAGAGGAAGTGTCCAATAGGGGCTCCCGTGGGGGGGGGGGTCTTACAAGCAGAGGGGCCTGTGGAGGAAGCATATGCTCCATAGCCCACCACTGGCACCACTGCATGTGTAAGAGGGGTTTGGTCGAGCCAAGATGGAGGACAGCCAGCCATCCAACGGTACTGGAACAGCAGGCTGACCCCCGCTGCCATGCAGCCACTTTATGCCCAGTTGCACCCTGGGTATTTACTCCAGAGGGTGTGTTGGACACCTTCTAAAAGTCAATTGTGTCACCTCAGTAAAGCCCCTGGTAAAAGGAACTTGAAGAAATGATCAAAAGACAAACTTTTACTTTTTGACCTTGGCACTTTGCATTGATTATTGGGCATGCTTATAGAGGGAGACTCACACACATCATCATGATTGTGATTTCTCACTATTTTGAATCAGTATTGACCTAACAGCTGACCAGTTATCATGGATCAAACTGAGAGTGGGATCCCCAGGAGGAGACTCATTGTATTGCATGGAATGGAATAAGTAGGTGTATCAAACACACGTTTGATACACGTGTTTGATACTATTCCTCATTGCATTCCATGCATTACAATGAGTCCGTCCTCCTGCCCTGGACAATGAAGTGATGTAACACAACATGCTTGGCTGGCACACCAAAGAGAGTGAATGAGAAAAACAACCGTGCTACCTTTGATGATCAGCAACAGTGGCAAAAGCAGCTCCAAACACCACATGGTCTCTGTTTAATCCTGGACCTTAGACCCCTGGAACAGAGACAATGGGCCACAATTAACTTCAGCTTCAGCAACTTCACAAATCACAAATCACAGTCCTAGTTTGACCTTTCTCATGTGTTCATCGTCCCCCCCCCCTTATTATGGTGTTCGTGGGAAAATTTGCCCGGTCTGTTTTAACTGCTCTTATATGAAACACAAAAACCATAAATCATCATCATTCAACACCTTTTTAAGCTGTGAAACAATGTCTTCAGCTAGTGGTTAACATGAATAACTGCAGTGAATATACAAAGAACAGACACTGAAAATGTATTTCTACATTTCTATGTATTTCCTATGGTATGTATGTATTTTTACATTTCATTACCCATTAATATCTGGCAGTCATTTTAGACCCGTAACACTACAGGTGTGACAAAGTTGACTAAACCACTCAAAATTCAATGAAAGTGGTGATCAGCAATTTTATATGTTGAAATACTTGGTGTGGAGGAAAACATAAGGTCAACATGAGGCAGTCAGATGAAAAACACAATATTTATGATTTAGGAAAAGTTGTAAATCGCTCAGATTTGACCCGAACACTACAGGAAGGTTAAAGCAATGGAATTCTTGTTCTCTAGTGTAGGGTACAAAGATATAGGCTCGATCAAAATGTGTAAAAAGTTGGATCACCTTGATTTGCAAGTAGCTAAGACAGAAAATCTCAGGTTCCTTAGCTTGGCAATAGTAATTCTTTCAGCTCAGCAGGGGGCGCCCAATCACACCCAGACAGTTCAACAGCCCTCTCCCTCCACTTCTCTGAAGAAAAAAAAAACAAGAGTGACATCAGCATCAGGCGATGACATAAGCCCTGCCTGCGACGCACAGGCCCCTCGCTGGCACAGTGACATGGTGTGACACACACACACACCCACACACACACACACACACACACACACACACACACACACACACACACACACACACTCAGACAGCACCTGTTAGAGCCCCCTCACAGGGCCACAGTGTGAGTGTTAGTAAAGTCACTCATTATGGTAGTCATACGTAAGCCTCTGGCCTTTGACAGACAGTCACTGTTGGCCCTATTCAGCATCATGACACATTAACCCAGGCCGCTGTCCACCAAACAATGGCATCACCCTGACACTCGTCATTTGGTCAATTGGTTGTTTGGACTGTATCTACCAGTCTGTGTCTCCCCCTTTGTGTCATACATGCTAAGGAGGTAAACACGACTCTTTACCCCACCCCATCAGAGCAGACGGTGGGTGCAGATGGTAGGCCTAAGTGTGGATTGTATTTGAAAGCTCAATGATTAACACATCAGAACATCCCCAGACAGCCCCCGGCTGATAAGCTGTGTTTATATGGAAAATAGGGGCAAATTCTGTTTGTTTTAGAGAGTTTAGCATCACAACAGGGAGAGGGTATTATAGGCTGATGCCGATGCTATCCTGTTTTGCACATTTATGTACACACAAATCTCTCTCTCTCTCTCTTTCTCTCTCCCACACACACACACACACACACACACACACACACACACCAGATGAAATCAAAAAGGAGCAGCATGCCCCTCGTCATTGATTTCATAACTAGCTCGGCCCTGTTACACCAAACCCATTGTGCACTGTGAGTGGCTTGTGACACGAATGCCTTTAAAACACTCCTTAAACATTGCGTCAAGCTCTACCATCTGCACTTCACAAAAGCCAAGAGAGGGCCTGTGTCCGAGCTGAGAGGCAATGCATCAGCCATGGCAGCGGGAACAGAATAGAGCAGCCGGGGTAGCAGGGCACTGATACCACTGCCAACAACAACAACAAGAGCACTATTGATGGGCAGACAAATGGTCAGCACAGAGGGAATGCGCAGACTGCAGCCACAGACCACTTGCCTCACACCAGCTTCAGCACCAGGCTCCGGTTCCCTCGCGGTTCCCTCTCGCTTCTGCCGGTTCTACGTTCTCCCTGAGCGTGCAGTTGGTTCCTTGTCTCCACAGGGCGAGAATTCTTGGTTTCTGTGGGGAGGGCAAGGGCAGGGGACAGGGAGAGAAAGAGGGACAGAGACAGACAGAGATAGAGGGAGAGTGGGGAAAAGGGAGACTGTGTGAGCTGCAGGCTATGTGAATGTGTGTCGTGGGCAGTTTTGAATATGGATTCAGACATTTCTCTCCCTGTTTCATGGCCCACTCCACGCATTCCTCCCCTCTGTCCCCTCCTGCTCTGCCCTGATGTGTCTCTCTCTTTCTCAGACCATGGGCTAGGCTCTTGGCTCTCATGACCAGGCCAAATGAATCATTGCTAACATTATTAAACATTCCTGTTCTGATCTATCCACAAAGAGCAAGCAACCCCTGGGTGAAGGAACGTTGAGTCATTACATCACCGTGACTAATGCTGTTCAGTAGTCCAGTGAGTAAGTGTGAAAAGCTGAGCTGGCTGAATGTGAAAAGCAAAACCCGCCAAAAGGCGAATGACTCCAACAAATAAACGAATGTGGAAAACTTAGCTGGTTGTCACAGAATAAGTCTGCGAGTGTTGGTTGTAAAGTCATGTTTCGGGCATTCCATTAGACGCATATACCGACCAACACACACCAAATGTTTTCTCTGCTAAGGCATGTCTGTGTGGGATGGCGATAGGGTCCGAAGTAGACAGGCAGCGAAGTAGACCTCCTACTTTACACATCAATGCTACAAAGGACAGTTTTATTTCAGTGTGGAACAGTTTTTTTTTACCGTGACTGTATATATGCCATGACTCACTGATCTACAAGAGCCATTAGGCCAGGGGCCAAGTGATGGCACCACCAAGCGATGTTTTCAAGGGAATCCCTACACTAACCCTTGAGGGTGGGTTGAGTGGTGAGCAGGGTGGGGGGAGGTTGGTGGAGTGAATACTGCATTCACAGTCTGGAGCCGGTACAAATGAATACGCAGCATGCCATACCCCCCCTACACACACTCAGCACACCACGTGCCAACACACTCCACACTGTAGTCCTTACGGCAACATAGCAGCTATGTGACCTTCCTCTCCGCCTCCTCCTCTTCTCTCTTGCCCCCCCCCCCGCCTCCCCCCACACCCCCCTCCTCCACTCTCACTCCTGTTCCATGGGGACAAAGCAATGTTTCCTAACCCTTCCCATGGTCATTGTGTGTGTGTGTGTGTGTGTGTGTGTGTGTGTGTGTGTGTGTGTGTAGGTACGCATGTGTCTCCTCAGCCATGCCAAACATTTACACAACAGCAGATGCATGCTCATCCTCTATCTTACTGTTTCTGAACTGTTATTGTTAGCTAGTAGTCGGTCGAAGTATCATCCTGTCTTCACATTTCTATCTGACAACAAAAAAGGGGCAGTGTTTTCTCAGAGCAACTAACATGGTTATATTATTAGATAATAATTATATTAGCTAATGATATAGACTCATACATCCTTTCAAAATGTTATCAAATCGCACCCTGAAACCATCACAATATCCATGCAACAGAGAGATTCTAGAGAATCAGTAAAGGCAGAAACAGGCCAAGTTTCACCTTTTCGAAATCACAACAAATGGCCATACAAAACACACACCGTGCTATGGAGAACAAGCCAAGCTAATTAGTATTGTTGATATTGTACACTGTATGTATATGTGCATGCTCTCTGGTCTCCTCAGGGAATAAAGGAAAGCCTGTACACGGAACACTGCCCATTGTGTGAGGGAGAAACTGGAGGAATTTTCCGGAACAGGCCCGCTCACAGCTTGCGTTGCTGTTTGCCTCTGACGCGCGCTGGTCCACAAGCTCAGTCTCCCACTAAAATACTCTGAGGAGCAGATGGTCTTAAAACACACACGCTCTCCCTCCTACACACGGCACTCTGAGCTGCGAGGGGCCAGGCCCACCCCACTTTACACACACACACACACCCACAGACACACACAGACACACACACACACACACACACACACACACACACACACACCACACACCACACACACACACCCACAGACACACACGCACACACACACGCACACACACAGACACACACACAGACACACACACACACACACACACACACACAGACACACACACACACACACACACACACACGCACACACACACGCACACACACACGCACACACACACACACACACACACACACGCACACACACACACACACCACACAGCCTAACCACAGTCTGTCCAAAAATACTGCTGAGGACACCAGTGAAAAATTGTATCATGGTTTCTCCCTTTCAGAATGACTGATTGCTATGTCACTGCTAAAGAACTGTTAACTATGGGGCGCACTCCAATGGTGTCTTTAGGAACAAGTCCTGATTTTCACATCAAATGGTAATTTGGTAATATGAGTCACACCATGTACAAGAAGTGTGTTTGTGTTTGAGACATGCAGAGCTTAGAAAAACATTTCAGGAATAGGAAAATAGGAAAATTGGGTGTTGATCTATCATCTACCATTTGTTGTTGAAATGTCACAAGGCATTTTGAATGAATTTCATTGGTCAATAGAGACATGAAACTTACAGCATATGGAGAAAAATGGAAGCTTTCAGATATAAACATACAAAAAGAATGAAAAACAAGGTTTTTCCAGGACACTGACGGTGTGTTTGTATGCACACGTGTATTTATGTATAAGCATTTGTGTGTGTGTGTGTGTGTGTGTGTATCTGTGTGTGTGTGTGTGTGTGTGTCTGTGTTTATTTGTTTATTTGTTTGTTTGTTTGTTTGTATGCATATCTATGTGTGCATCCTCTACCTGGCAACCCTGTGTCACTGGACCAGTTCAGTGCTCCCCAGCACAGTGGGCAGATGGCGAGCCACAGGCCCCCTCTCTCATTAGACCACTTTCTCTTCCGCCCTGCCCAGTAGGGGGCGCCAAACAGAGCAGTCACATGATCAGCCCAATGGACAAGAGGCCAAGATCCTGACCATGTCCAAAAACATGTATAGCCTTGCCTCAATCCTCCCAAAAACCATCATTCCCTTATCTCCTTTGCTTTAGGACCACTGATAGTGTTAAGGACCGGATAGGTTTCCACCCAATTGCTAACACATATCACGTCCTTTCAGATTGTGAAGGGGAGGACACAAGGGATGGAAAACAGCTAAAAACAATTGGACAATGGTCTTAGAGAAGTTCACAACAATATATCTGTATCTAACCCTGACCCTAACCCTAACCCTGTCCCCATATCCTACCCTTACCTATAAATACAGCTTCACTAAAAAGCACTGCATGTAATGGGCACATACAGTATGGACATTATGGCACAATAAGACATTGATCATCAGTCAAAGTTGGAAGTACAAATCTGTTCAATATTCTACCCTATCTATATCCTATCTTTCAGATTTCTGGGTACTTGTGGTGAGACACGTTGGGTAACACAGGAACTGCTCATCTCTGCATGGCACAGGGAGGAAAATCTGTCATGTAATTATTGCATGGCTAAGCTCTCAGCAGCCCCTGCTCACGCAAACACACACACACACACACACACACACACACACACACACACACACACACACACACACACACACACACACTTACTGATTTGCTTGCTCACTCACTCCATCACTTGCATCACACACCTTCCCAATGCCAGTATGCTGAAGTATTCAACACAACTAATGATTATAAAAAAAAGATACGCTGTATTATTGTTTTTCTTAACAAACCACCGAGTGAGCACAGACACACACATACCGGTCCACAGACCCTCAACTTCACTGAGAACATTGATTGTAGATCAACATGTAGTTTACCAGCTATCAGTCACCAGTCACTCCTCCAAACTAAGACCATCTTACAAAAGACCACACACAAAGAGACCGAAGAGCACTGAGCAATCACCTCCCAACGTGTCTTCTTTTTTTTTAAAACAGCAACAAATTCAAGCTTTGAGATCCTAACCGCAACCCAATCCTCAGAGATGCTGAACTGCTGTTACTCACCTGTGTACTGTGTGTAGGTGAGTGTGGTACAGGGCCTTCCTCTCCCTCTGTGTGTAGGTGAGTGTGGTACAGGGCCTTCCTCTCCCTCTGCTGACTTACTTCACTATGTCAGCAGTGCCAACAGCCTGTCCAGTCCCCAAAACGCACATACACTACACGCTAAGCGTCACGTCACCCCGCTGCAATCAAGATCTCTCGCCACTCTCTGTACCATGCCCCATGAGGGGAGGATAAACTGCTCCCCCCCCGCCCCTCCATCCCCCTGCACCCCCCCATATGGAAATCAGTCCCTCAGTGTACCAGCATTGTTCCTTGCCTTCGCCCCGAGGCCCAGCCATTCATAAATTCACACCCCGCACTGCGCCGTCCACAATGACCCCTACTGTTCCCACTCGCCTCGACAAATATGGGTGAGGCTTTGAGCCCCAAGGCCTTTCCATCCAGCACGTCCATTTAGTTTCCACTGGATGGAACCGAGCATATTCGTTTATTTTGGATTGATGGAGTGCGCGTCCTTGTGTCCTTGTTTATTTCGAGGTCAGTGCGCCAAAGGGCAAGGAGGGGCGGGGGTCGGGGGGTGGGAGATGGACAAGCGGGCAACAATAGACACGGGAAGCGATATGACGATGTCATTGTATTGAAACACTTGTCGTTTTTCAGATACTACGAGACCCCTCTTGACCCCTCAGGAGTCAAGAGGTGACACAGTATATCTAATCTGCACAGCATCCAAACTGTGAATAACTTGTTGCTGCTACCAAACCTGACCAATGAAACAGGACCGGATTTTAATAGCTTTGGCCAACAACAGTTAGGTATACAGCACTAAAACTCCTTTCAATAATTACGTCTTATATATTCTGTCTTATATATTGTGTCTTATATATTGTGTCTTATGATGACAGCAGTTAATGCCTCAGTCATGACCAGTACGACCCTCACCAATGACACCAACAGACTAAAAAGTAAGTAGGTCGCCAAACATGACCTGTGACCTGTGACCTTACTGGACCAGTGATAGCAGGCACTGTGAGAATCATGTGACTCCTCAAATCGCATCACTTCCTTCGCATCACCTCCTGCCTCACCAGACGATAAACCCTAAAAAAACTCAAGTCCCATATAACCTGTCCTTCTCTAACCTGTCCTTCTCTAACCTGTCCTTCTCTAACCTGTCCTTCTCTAAAACCCTCTATTTTCAAACCTGTCAGCAGTTGAAGGCAGCAAGTTCAGGTGCAAAAGTTTGCCCCAATTTGGAGCATATGAACATGACCCAGACACAGGTACATTAGGCTACAGCAGCTGCAACACCTGCAATGTGTAATTGGCTAGCGCATGGTTGGGCCTTCAGATAAGTGGGGTGACAGGTGAAAAAAAATGGGGCCTGAAGAGTAAATATCATTGGATGTCGCTGAAATCAAACAATATGTTTATCACGCACATCCATATTGCGATAACAATAAATACGCAATACATTGCCAAGCCCATGGAGATGTATTGACAGAGCACAATGGCCGAGGGGGCTGCTTCCCTGGGCCCCTGAACTGAACCCCCCACCCCCCAAGACTCCTCCACCCACCCACGCCTCCGCCCATCCGCCCCCTCCTGACACAGTGGCCATTGTCTCCCAGGTCCTGCCGAGAGAACAGCACAGAACAGCCCAGCTCGAGCCTGACACCGCACAACACTGGGAAGTCCATGTGCACAGATAATTGTCTTTTAATCACAACAATCCCCTTTTCTCTGCTCTCGCTCTTTTCTCTCTTCCCTTATATATCTCTCTCCCTCTCGCACTCGCCCTTTCTCTCGCCCTTTCTCTCATTCTGGATTGCTCGCTTCTGGAGGCATTAGCTAATTCTCCCCATTGCCTGGCTTTCTATCTCTTTCTCGCATTCATCTGTTATTGTTTGGTGGTGGCAGTATTGACAAATGAATCAGGTTTCTGGTTCTAGTCCCCAACCACCATCACCATGAACACAAAATCACACACATACACACACACACACACACACACACACGCACACGCACACGCACACGCACACGCACACGCACGCACACACACCTCCCCACTGTGTTGGCTCATGAGTGCGTATGATGTATGGTGTATGATGTAGGCATGTGTGGGGGTTTCGGGGCTTGTGCTGGACAGAGATGGTCAAGCAGAGAGAGGGATGAGAGAACACAAACAGAGAAAGAAGCCATTGTCCCCCAGTCGTCTATAGTGGACAGGGCAGATGGAAGCCTCTCTCTTTGATAATGGACAGAGAGTTATTGGAATGCTTGTAGCATCGGGGTAGAACCATTCCAACAACAGGTGTCTGTACTGTACCTCATTCTCTGTACCTCATTCTCTGTACCCCATTCTCTGTGCCTCATTCTCTGTACCCCATTCTCTGTGCCTCATTCTCTGTACCCCATTCTCTGTACCCCATTCTCTGTACCTCATTCTCTGTACCTCATTCTTCATATCTACTGTATTTGACTTGAAACTACTTGGAAAAATGTAAATGAAAACGTCCTCAATACATGCAACCTCATCGCCAAGGCCCATTGAGTAACATACAGTATGACAATGATGGCGCGTCTTCCAGTAGGACGAAGCTGTAGCCATTTCTTCCTATATACAGTACGCATAGTGACCCAGTCTGACTTTATGATGACATGGACATGTTTACAATATGTCCATCTGGTCTAGTAGCTGTTGTGTCAGAGAGAATCTGGTCACTGGATTATTGGCCCGACTTAGACGTGGCACACTGTCACAACTGGCCCCAGTCCCTGTGTAACATGGGACTTCACTCCCCACGGGAATTTTGCCCCCCAATCTGTGTTCCACTTGGCATCCTCTACCCTATTCTGGGTCCCCAAGTGGCTCGGTTCTTTTGAAATGAGGTCAACGATGCGCTTTACTACTTACCAAGATATGTTGAATGATGAACAACTGGTTTCTATTGTCCCAAAGGACCCCTTCCTCAGATAACGTAAAGGAATCACCCCACTGAGAATTAATATAATTTTTGTTCTACATTTTTGTTCTACCATTGGTCATATCATTTCATTGACAGCATATTTTCATTAGTTACATGGAATACAAAATAAAAAAAACATGAAATCAATAAAGTGGCATATGAAAATGTGTTCTTAATTCACATTCACGTTGTGTTATCACGTCGAATACAGATCTGAGGAAAAGTCTGCTAACAGACCACCACGTTCAATCCATTGAATTACTACATTGGTAGTAACATCTGTGTGTCATAACGACAACGTAAAAATTTTCTTGTTTGTTTTTCAACACAATGCTGCTAATCTGTTATAGTAGTACAAAGCCCCAACAGCCTTTACAGAACCTGGCTCTGAAAACAAGGTCAAACTATGGCTTTTTACATTTACATTTATGGCATTTAGGCATTTGACGCCTATTTGATGCCGATCCAAAGCGACTTACAACAAATACACTTGGCTAAACGGATATTTTCTGTACAACTCTCTGATATGTCTCAAAGCCTAATTGTACAACACTCATCATTCTGTCAAACTCACCCTGTCACTAAAGCCTGCACGTGACAGCCACAGCAGAGAAAAACCATGTCCTGAAACATATGAAAGAAACTGGACAGTTATTCTGTACCTATAGTCAGGCTTAACTGTCGAAAGGTCCCGCTTAAAGTTCATTGTGATAAGCACTGTAAGAGCTATTGTTTTTTTTATGGAAAGTATAGTACCTTGATTGGGATCATTGGCAAATGAAATGCGATCCTAACTAAAGTGAGACAACAGACAAGGTCAAACAAGATACTGCACAACGATTTTTCATGGTATCAATAAGCCAGAGCACTAACATTCCTGTCAATAGGAAAGGAAACTGATTGTCGTAGTAATAAAATAGAGACTAGAGACACTAATACACAATAATCAAACATCTATTCAATTCAATTAACATCATCACAGGGTAATCACGATTAATTTGCAAAAGCTAAAAAAAACAATCATCATAAGGACACAAGCCCTAGGGCATAGCTCTTACCTTGTCAGCTGATCTGCACCCAGTGAAGAGCTTAGCTGCAATGCCCATCAGAGAGGAGCCAGCAAGTCCTCATCTCCTCTGGCAACTCTTCTGCTCCCTCCTTCCTTCCTTTCCTCCCTCCCTCCCTCCCTCCCTCCATCTCCATTTCTCCTTCGGTCTCTCCTTTTGTGAAGCAGTCTAAGAAACTATGGAGACAGAGCAGTATCAGTCTACATCTTTTAATTAAATATGTGAATACTTTTTCATACCCATGGGACATATCACTCAGATCTAAAATAGTGTTGTTTTTCGGGGGGGGGGGGTGAATTTACACTGTAGGCTACCATCAAGTGGCACTGGCAGAATGAACAGCATAAAAAGGGCAAGGGATGGCTATATCGATCCCTAAAAGTCTACTCTTGTGTGACATGCAAGTAAAAATATAAGTGAGGTATGATTTGAGTAAGGCAAGTAAGGTACGAATTGATTTCACAGTAAGTGATGATGGAACAAATTAATGTCACTCTAATCATACATGTGTTTTATATTAGCTCTCATCATTTAGGTCTGTAAGAGGTCGAGTGACACAGCAAAAACAGAATATTCTGGAGTAGATGTATTGAGCAGGGGACAGGTCTCTTTACTGTGGTCTTACATGGACTCTACAGGACCAATCCATAGACTATAATCGAATAGTCTATGGATTATTCCCCCCCCCCCCCCCCCCTCTCCCCAGGAACTACCTCAAGACAGACACTACCTCTACTCGCCCCCACCCGCCCGCCCGTTCTCTACATGATACCTACAGCACACAACATAATTCCCTGAGATATAGCTTTGCAATTACAAAGAAACAAGACAGTGACATCTGGTGGGAAGACCGAGGACTACATGTCTAATAATAGAGAAGACAATGTCATGAATATATTTCAAAAGCTTTATTGTAAGACGTTCTTTGTTGCACACATCTCAGTAAACACAGCCATAACAGTGGTTATTACAAGTAGACTGTACAAAATATAGTAAAATTTAAAGAGATGTAAAAAAAAAAAAGAAAAAGAAAAGAAAAGGAAAACAATGTCTTGACATAATTAGTAGCAAATTAAAGCGAAATAACAGATACAATTACACCATACTTAAACTCTAAACACAATGTACACAGTGTAACAATGTGGCTACTATCACAGCTGATAAAAAAAACATCTATTACATTTGAAATGTACAGTATTATTTTCTTTAAAACAATTAGTGACGCCTCACAGCAAACAAAAAAAGTAAGTCAACATTTATTAATACTTGCTTTAGCATCTCCATAAAAAGCTGAATTCATGCTCACAATGACGGTAAGATCACATGAGATATAGCATGTAGCGGAGGTTAAAAAGAGTTAGAAATTATTTAAAGAAATCTCTGAAGGTATTTATGTAAAAACTGTCCTTACAGGGGACCTCAATTAAGTCTTGGTTACTGCATGTCAAAGTTCCACTCTCTTTTTCAGACAAAACAATTCTGTACATAAAGAACATGATTTAAAGGCACTTATGGCTGCCACAAGGCATATAACTACTGTAATACAATAATCATAATATCTGTTTCCCCAGGAGGTTCATTTGTACATACATATCCAGTGTATTTATTGATAAAGAGTTTTCATATACAATATAAAAATCATTATAGCATGTTAACATTAATACTATTTACAGTTTACATCCATATCCATAGTTTCCCTTACAGACAGGTGTTAGCGAATGGCTCACTCACAGCGGGTGTCTCTGTTTTTTGTTGTTTTACCTCTCACACCACCAGACTCTCACGACTCACTGCTCCATTCTGAGGAAAAGAAAATACGAGAATTGCCCTCCGTTAGCATTGAACCAAACACACAGAATGAGGAGTCGTAATACTGCACTATGAGCATAGCAACCACTCCCTAACAACATCTAACAGCAATCTACTGGGAAAAAAAGTGAGGTGTTGTGAATATAAATTACATAGTTCAATTATTGCAACCAATGTGTTTGCATTTCATCCATCCTGAACAAAACTCGTTTCGTTTCACCTAACAAACATGATAATGTGAACAGAAAGTAAATTCCTAAATGAAATGAATAGGGCATTTGATTTAGCAGGAGAAAATTGGTTTGAATGGCGTCGAGAGGGCCTACAGAATAACCCACAGCAAGCCCCGCCCTCCCATCGCTGCGGTGACTCACCTTGCGCAGGTTGCTCTTCTTGGAGGACGATATGCTCTCCTGATCGCTGTAGGGCGGTGGCGGAGGTGCCGGGAAACCATCATTATAGCCACGGTGGTCTGGGTAGCCTGAGGGCGGAGACACGGGGAGGGGTGGCGGTCCGCGGGGGGCCCTGCCTCGGTCCGAGCGGTCGCTCTCGCTATCCAGACGGTCGCGGCTCCGCGCCCTCTGCTGCTCACCAAGCTTCTTCTTCTCCATGGCCTCCCGCAGGAAGCTGTCATCGTAGCGGCCGCCGCCGCCGCCGCCACCACCACGCCCGCGGTCCCTGTCACGCTCCAGATCCATCAGGTCGTCACGGCTACGACTGCGCTTCCCGTGGAGCCCACTGGCAGGGCTGCCCCCGCGGCGACGGTCGTCGGGGGAGTAGTCACGTCGCCTGCGGTCGTCATAGTCACGGTCATAACCACTACGAGCATCGTTGCTAAAACCATCATCAGAGCTGAGAGGAGAAAACAACAAGGGGTCAAATCATTATGATTTGATTATCATAAGTGCTGGATGAAGTACTTACTCAGATTTGAGGTAAGTATACTAGCATCCTAAAGATCCTTGGAACAACAGCTACAGTATACGATAGTTTAGCAATACTATCAGTCCTATTTTCAATGGCCTGTACTCCAAGTCACTGTCAGCAACCTCATTCAGTCTATATACTGTATTCGCCTATCAATGCTTTGTTGCCTATTTAACAGAGCGGTGAGGCTTTATTAGTCAAATGTGTCATAAACTGGAGGTGCACCGGTTGTAAAATAGAGTGAACTAGCCAAGCAAATTGAGTGGTGACTGTGATAAAGGTTAAATAACAACATCCTCACCCTCTCCTGCCTCTGGCTCCTCCGTCGCGGCGGTTGGGAGGATAGTCTTCGCGGAGGTCCCGGGGGTAGCGACGGCTGATGTCGTCCAGGTTGTCCATGGAGCGGGCGCGCCCACGGGCACCCATGTTGTCACTGGAGGCCCCGCCCCCACGCCGCGGGTAGTCGTCACGGCGATGGACATGCTGGGACACGCTGCTGATGGTGCTCATGGCCTCGTCCTGGTCGTAGACGGTGGGGAGGCCCGGGGGCTGAGGGCGCCCACCGCCACGGCCCCTGGGGTCCAGGTTATCATGCAGGGAGCTCACCTCACTCATCCCATCCACTGAGAGAGAGGATGTGTAGGATATGTACATGGGAGAGGGAGAGAGAGAGAGAGAGAGAGAGAGAGGGAGAGAGAGAGAGAGAGAGAGAGAGAGATTGATTAGCAGCCAGTAAACCTTACCAAAAAAAAGGTCATGGGAGGGTGGAGGTTCAGGACTCACAGCGGTTGTATTTCCCAGCGGAGTCGCCGGGCCGCGTGGGGTCCAGGTTGGCCAGCTCCCGCTCCATGTAGTAGATGGCGCGCGTGGCGTTCCCGTCTGGATCCACCTGGATACGGTATCCGCTCCGAGCTGAGGGGAGGGGACGAGGAGGAGAGATGGTGAGACTTTGAGGTGTGACATCACCAGAGGTGGTGACATTTGCGAACACCGAATCCATAGTATGAATGTGGATGTGTCTTTATTATTATTATTATTATTATACAGAGTTGGGATTATTTGAAGGGATTAAAAACACTACACATAAACACTACAAATAAACAGACTGGGGTTGTTTTAATGGGTTTGGCCACTCACTATGGTCTTCTCTATTGTCCTGGTCATGAAGCAGTGGCACCTGAGAGCCCTGTCCAACTGCAGGCAGAAAACAAAGGTGAGCTTAGCAGACTGAAAGGTTTTTGTTCTACCATTGGTCATATCTTTTCATTGACAGCATATTTCCATTAGTTACATGGAATACAAAATAAAAAAAACATGAAATAAATATGTGAAATATACATATGAAAATGTGTATGAAAATTCACATTCACGTTGTGTTATCATGTCGAATACAGATCTGAGGAAATGTCTGCTAACAGACCACCACGTTCAATCGATTGAATGACTACATCGGTAGTAACATCTGTGTGCAAAAGGCACAATATTTCTCGGCATTACAAATACACAGTGCAACTGCATCTGAAACCATCTTCCGGAAAAAGACAGTTGATGTGGAGATTCCAACACCTAGGAGCTGTCACTCACAGCCTCAACTTACAACAGAGAAATGAAAAACAAAAAAAGCCACATAAAAAAAGATATCACAATAACAAGTTCAAGTTGAGTCATAGTTTGTGTCTCTTCAATCTCATCCCCGTCATCAAAATGTCAAATTGCAGAAGTTGTTCTTCTTCTCACCCGAGCTGGTTCCGTCATACTCGCGGCCATAGCCGTTGGGGTGTTGTGGGGGGCCTCCCGCCCCGTGAGGCAGGGGCAGAAGGGGCATGGCGTTCCCCCCTACGTAGGGTGGCTGGGCATACATGCTGGGGGCATACATGGTTGGGGCATAGTTACTGGGTATGCCCGATTTCACCGCTTTGCCAGCCTCGTACACTGTGGAGTGAGAAGGGAGATTTGACAGGGTTACGACACTGTAGCGAATGTTGTAGACATATGCTGCATGTGTTTGGCACAAAAGGGGAACAATAGAACTCAGTTGTGGCTAGTGATAGGTGGTGTTGTTGGGTGGGAGGGTGGGGGGTTGGGGGTCGGAGGTGCAGAGGAGAGGTGGGTGGGTGTTGGTACTTACGTGCCCGGGGGCAGCAGCAGCTCTCAGGGCAGCAGGGGCAGCTGATGTAGCAGCAGCAGGTGTGGGGGCAGCACTGGCACCAGCAGATCCCTATGAGCATCAACAGTAGCAGGAAGCCAAACACCACCAGCACTACCAACAACCAGTCTGGGGGAGGGAAGAGAGAAATCAAGCAAATTGAGAAGGAGGAAGAGAGAAATCACCATGTATGCACATTGTGGTTAAACATACGCTAGGCTCTGTTGAAAACAGGTAGTGAACACAAGGCTCTATTTCTAGCCACTTTTAAAAAATATGCAACAAATGCAACAAAATATTCTGCATGACACGGATGAGGGAAAAAGTTAATTTCTTCAGAGCTGAAACCTAATGACAAACTTGAAGACAAGAGCTCCCGAGAACAGAACCCCAGAATGAAAGGAGACTCATGAGTTTAGAATGGGTAGCTTGGCTGAGACCCTCAATCTACTGATCACTGGCTGATAGAATATTGTATTTGTTGAGGAGGCGGCGGAAAAGTACTCTTTAGTTAGGAAACTCATACAAACACGAGTTATAAACAAACACTGGTTTACAAGACAGGCGCATTTTAGAGAACAGAGGAACCAGATAGACAGGTTTTCTCAAGGGGTTTTACCGTGTGATAAATGGTTTCACTCGGGCAGGCAATATAAGCAGAGAGCCAAACAGACAAGCAAAGAACAGTAGTAGAAAAAGAGTTGATTCCCTTCAAACCTCTCTCTGGAAAATGTCATAGGCCACGGCTGATCGAAAGTTGCAGACAGTATCACGTACAGTGTGAGTCTTTGTTTAGCTTATGCTTCCTTATCTGCTTTGCTGTTGCAACTTGTGCTGAATGGCCACTAACTGCAACAATGTAAGCCAACCTACGTCAACAACATGCTCTGTTGACCGTTGACCCCCCCCCCTCTAGGTTTCCCCCCCCCCCCCCATGGACTATACCTACAACCCCCGTCTGCTCTGTGACATTGCACTCCACTGACACTGCAATCTTGCACTACACACTTCAGTACACTTTACTTACTACCTACCGCTGCTACAAAAAATTCTGTATATTTTCCACATATTTTCACATTATTGTATTACTGTTATACTGTAATCGACAGTGAAAGGCTTTGCGATCTTGCTCCTGGCTCAACAACAATCAACAAATCAGCAATACAATAGTCATAAAAAAACTGACAATAACAGACAGCGGGAATCAAACCCACAACCTTAGCGTTGTTAACGCCATACTCGACCAACTGAGCCACAGAGGACCACACCTCAAGTTGTTTAGTGCCTTTGCAAGCAAGGGGATACAACGCTACCTAATGATCAATTTAAAGGTGGATCTCAGAACCATGAAATAGCGGGGCAAAAATCCGACAAACTTTAAGGGTCGGTTTCCCAGACACAGATTACACCCCTAGACTAGCTCAGCTGGTAAGTAGCAAAATAGTAAATAGCGAAGTTGAGAAGTTGAGCAGGAGCAATTCCGACCGCAGCTATTCCCCTGCCACCATTACTTTTAGTGCTTATATTTCTGTTTACTTTTTCTACTTATTGTTTGTATTGTTGATGTCGTAGAGCTGCTCTGCCTCAACCATTCCGTTGCCTTGGCTACTTGACATGACAAATGACAAATAAACTTGAAACAAATAACATTTGAAATGATTTGACAACAGGTCAAAACAAGATTTGTGTAGAGTTTTTTTTTCTTCTTTTTTTGTGGTTTGACTCACTTCAAAATCATAGTGAGAGCAAAGTGTTCTTAACAGCTTTTTTTTTGGTTTGTTACTCATCTAGAATGAGCTATCCTCTGATGAGTTCTGATCTATACGTTGTTCTATGTTGTTCAAAAGGCACGCGGTTTACAGACTCATTCACTATATTGAAACCACACAAGCCGACGCCTAGACAGTAGCATACTTTCAACTGTTTTATTCATTCAACCAGTGGCCAGATGTACCGTGCAGTCTCATGCAGCTGAGAGGGGTTTGAGCCATTCTATTCTCATTTTATTGGGTCATTCTATTCATAGTCATTCCTGAAACTGGATAACTTGAATAATACCAGGGCACTCATTAAAGGGCTTGTGTACCTTCCATAACCAGTAAGTCAATTTCAGGCAGGAGGTCAGTGGTGTTTGACTTTCTCTCTGCGAAAGAAAGATAAAGCGACAATTACTTTAAAGAGCCCCTGGTACTTGGTATCAAGAATGACCACACCTGGGGCGCTCAGTGGCGTAGCACACTAATGCGCTTACCACGTAATCGCAAGGTTCCTGGTTCGATTTCGACCCTCGACCTATCTTGCATGTCATCCCTCCTCTCTCTCCCATCCTTCCTGTCAATCTCTACTGTCTCTATCCCATTAAAGCAGAAATGGCCTAAAAACATATTTAAAAATTAATTAATTAATTTAAAAAAAGAAAAGAATGACCACACCTCTGCCCTTTGAGTCTCCCTCAGACATCTGTCCCGCTTGTGGGAGCTCCTGCTAAGTGGTTCATGTGACTGATGTGACCACTGTGACACCATGGTTCATTACAGAGAAACCTCAATGAGCCTTCAGAGACCAGACCCTGGAGTTTAAGGAAGTGGGAAAACTGCTAAAAAAAACAACAAACGGGAGTTGAATAGCTGTGTCGGTACCTTGTGGCTTCTAAAGATAATTTTAGACCTGACAATTACTACAACTACACATGTTTTTGTTTGTTTAATATACCTAATGGAAAGTAGTACAGAGAAAAGGAGTGACTGCCCCCTACGAGAACAGTATTTTGGTTTGGAGCAGTGGAGTAAGTGATAGACAAACAGGTGGCGATGTGACAGTGTGAGGTCAGAGGTTTGGGGAGGTCAGGGGTTAGGGGAGGTCTGAGGGAAGCCACTCACCGAGTACTATCAGCTCAGTGAAATCCTCGTTGTTCCCCGTTAGGTCCTGAGACGATACCACAGAGCAGTAGTAGACGCCACTGTCCCCCCACGCTGTCTGGGCAATGTTCAGGTCTGCATCTAGGAGAAACATAGGAGGGGTGTTTGAGAAGACTGTGATATAGGGGGCTGGGTGTGGAAATAGTATGATCTTGCCCACACACACACACACACACACACACACACAAACACACAAACACCATCAACAACATGCATGCAAAGTTGAAGGTACGGCCCAAACTCACTGTTTATAATGCTGATCTTGCGTCCCTGATACTCCTGACTTAGGGTGACGGCACTCCCCTGCTTGGAGGCCACGATGCGCACCGTCCTCTGGTTGTCGGGACACTCGATGTTGGCGTCAAAGTTGGGGTTGTTGGAGGATATGATGTTGTCTGCACTGCTGGGGTTAAGGGCTGCTTGGATGGGGTCCCTGCAGTAGGACCTGTACTTCCAGGTGATCACAGGGGGCTGTGTAACGGACGTCTGGAAGTTGCAGGTGAGGGTGACAGGCTGGAACAGGATGACCACATACCTCTTCACGGGGCACTGGACTGAGACAGCCATGGTGGAGCCTGCGAGGGGAGAAACGAGGTGAGGTCATTTTTATGGGGATAATGTGTGTCTAATCCAGGGGAGGTAGAAATCAGAACGAAGGAATACCATTCCTCATTCCGTTCCATGCATTGCAATGAGCCCATCCTCCGATTTCTACCTCCACTAATGGTATTCCTCATTCCGTTCCATGCATTACAATGAGCCCGTTGCTACCTCCACTGGTCTAATCAAAACAGGTTATCAAGTATGGATATTCTTCTTCACCCCTGCAGAGTAAGTGGGAACACATTTTTACATGAGGGCTACCCATTCCTTACTTTCAAATGTGGGTCATCAATCTTTATTTTTGTTTCACTTTCCACATGCCAGTCCACTAATACTACTAGACTGACGATCTTAGGGAGTGGCAGGAAGTTGACCCAGTCTTCAGGTACCAGTTAGATATTTTGTAACTGCAGACTCATACCACTCAGTGTGTGGGTGTAATGAGGCCTCTAAGCGACTCTGCTCAAATGTGTGTACAGTCAGTTTCACTTCACACTTATTCTACTTGTGGTTCGTATGACCGGAGAGGATTTGTAAATTACCGTAGGTAGTGGTAATATGGCATAACAGTACAGTCAGACATTCAATATGCATTGATGATTTGCCTTGAACAGTGAAGAGCCTGGGTTCCTGATATGAAAGAATGGCGCAGATATGGCTACGGTTCTGTTACAAATGAAGACCTTTTATTATCCATGAAATTACCTGTAACAAATACCATATATATTATTTTTTTTAAACATTGAATTGATCATGATTAAGTACGTGAAGAGGACGTCTGACAAAACGAGATCCCACACAACACGGCTTTGCCATAATGTAAAGAACATTTAATGTGAAGAATAAAATCAAACACACATTCAACTCTTGAGTTCAACATCAATTCACTTACCTAACCCAAACAACTTATGTAAATATGAAGCGATTTGATACACAAAAGCATGTTATTTTCAAAAACAAAGAGCTACCAACAGACATTCAAGGCCCTCCCTTCAGAGAAACATGAGAATGCATTTCCTATTACCTGCTGCCATTAGGACGGTCACGACGAAAGGCAGGAACATTTTCTTTATTGTCTCTTGAAGATATATCTTTTTTAACAAAACTTGTTAAAACTGTAAAATCGCCCAAAAACATGTAACAACTCCTTCAAGTTCAGAAGTAAGGCATTGGTAACCCGAGTAAACACAACTCTGTCTTTTTTGTCCTCAACCAGGTAACTCCTCCATTTTGTCGGTGTAGGTATGCGGGTAAACTAAGAGCAGACAGGTGAGATTGCCAAGCCTCAGGCACAGTAGGGGACTACCTTGCTGTGAATCATAGGGGTGGACATTAGAAACGGATACATATGTGTGTGTTTTATGTTTAAATTACATGTTCTAAAAGACCATTTTTTATTTGGACAAAATATACGGCATGCTTTATATGACTCAGCTTCGGTTTATCGCCCTCTGCTTCTAATGCTTTTACCGACGAAAATGTCAGGGATACACCCATTCTACCTCAAAGGGAGCGAAAGTTGGTATGGCCCAACTCGAAACTAGTTGATAATTTCTTAACTCATGAATCCTTGGAGAATCCTTATGGATCTAGTAAGCCTTCAGATATTCTTCTCAGCATGCACAATATCCCCTTAAACTTCTGTGTGTGTGTGTGTGTGTGTGTGTGTGCGCGCGCGCGCGCGTGTATGCGTGCGTGTGTACATGTGTGCGTGCAATAACCTCTCTCGGTCCAGCAGTTCCCCTATTAATCTCAAGAATGCTAGACATTTGTACTTTCATTATGGAAAAAATGTGTGAGTGCCTTTTGTGAGATTTCAGAATTAGACTTTAATATCACTGCAATGACATTGTGCGGCACATGGACGTGATGTATGACGTCAAGCGAAAACCCTAACATCTAAAATGACTAATGTGTGTCCCTCTACTTTCTTCACAATTTATTCAATTTCATTTCAATTCATTAAGAGATACATGATACACAAGATACATGTTCATTAAGAGATACATGATACACACGATACATGTTCGTTAAGAGATACATGATACACACGATACATGTTCGTTAAGAGATACATGATACACACGATACATGTTCGTTAAGAGATACATGATACACAAGATACATGTTCGTTAAGAGATACATGATACACAAGATACATGTGCCAAAAAGAAGATACAATGCAGTATGCAATGCCCCCCCCTCCACGAACACACATCCTGAAAGAAAGTAGGGAAGCTCTTATAAACGATTGTTGTCCTCTTGCATTGCTTTAATTTATTAAATTTCATTTCAATTCATTAAGAGCAAGCAAGATACATGTGCCATTGTTGTCCTCTTGCATTGCATCAGGAGCTGTTAAGGCCTGTGGAAATAAGTGCACATGTATCACATCGTGTTGCATTTGTTCTTAGGCTAGAGGAAACAGTTACACAAGTTTAGAGTTTTGATCATTTTCTTGCTCATCACCTGAGTGGTAAAAAACACAAAAATATTTGACCGAACCCACCTGTCCCCTCTCCGCAAGCTCCATCTGCTCTCTGTCAGGATAGAGGAAGAAATCAATTTGCAGCCATTGAAGAAACCCTCTAACTATACAAATAAAAACTTGGTTTAATTGAATCTATAGATGCTTTCTGTAAGGAAAACAGAAAGAAATTAACATTGGAGAGGCATTACCTTGATGTACTTTTTTTCTTCAGACGGTATCCCACAATGAGGACAATCCCACAGAAGACAGTCACTATGGAAGGGGAAACGACATACTGCATTTTCACACACACTTAACAAAGGTGTAAATAGGTGTAAACATTCCAAACATGTCTCCATTAAATACAAGAAAATCCATCTGTTCATTCTGTCCGCAGCAAGACATTCAGATGAACGTGAATTCATGACATTATGTAGTGATACATACCGCAAACAACAATAGCAGCAATACTTTCGGCGCTGAGGGTGTGATTAATCTGGCCTTAGAAGAGACAAGAGTGAGGTCAAACAACAACAGGTTTTATTTGCCAATCAATTGTCAATCACATGTTTTAGAGTAGGAGTCTTTATGTATTTTTCTTTGCACAATGAACATGGGGCCATTGGTAATGTTTGTAATAAAACGATATAAGAACATGCCAACTGAACTCAAAAGGTACACGAAAATGTTCAAGCTATTTATCAGGATACTAACTATTCTTTCATTTTGAAATATGGCACTGATCAAGCTTTGAGATAAAACAATATCTGTAATAATATTGCATTTTTCTCACAATATTCTTACTTAATACTTTAAGAAGATGCTTACCACCAGGGACTGGTTTTACACCAGGGACTGGTTTTACACCAGGGACTGGCTTCATGTCTGGGCAGTCTGACAATAGAACAAATACAGTTCATTGTTATCAATCTGTGATGGGAGGCGTGGGCTGGAAACTAGAATGGAGTCTCATGAAGATGGTATGCATTACAGGTATTGCAATCGTTTTTTTGTGTTATTGGAGGTATATTGGTGTATTTATTATTGTACACCAGCATATATACATACAGTGGGGGAAATAATTATTTGATCCCCTGCTGATTTTGTTAGTTTGCCCGATTACAAAGGTTGGAATGGAAGAGATTGATTCTATTGACAGGTGTCTTTTATACCCATAACAAGCAGAGATTAGGAGTACTTTTCCTAAAGTGACAGGACTAATCTGTGTGCCTCATGGGCATATAACCGGTCTGTATGAGCCAGAATTCTTGCTGGTTTGTAGGGGATCAAATACTTATTTCCTTCGATCAAATGCAAATGAATTTATAACTTTATATAATGTGTTTTCTCTGGACTTCTTTGTTGATATTCTGTCTCTATTTGTTAAAATAAAAGTAATCCGGCAAACTAACAAAATCAGCAGGGGATCAAATTATTATTTCCCCCACTGTATATATATATTATTGCAGTGTACTCAAATACATGTAGACACTAAAAAGGGTAAAAAATAAAGAAATAAAAATACATATATATATGTATTTATGTATGTATTTTTATTTCTTTATTTTTTTACCCTTTTAGTGTCTACATGTATTTGAGTACACTGCAATTCAGTTTGACATATCATATACTGCCAAAGTGAACGTGGAATTGGAATTGTGAATAAATGATAAATCAGACAACAACAACATAAACAACAGTAAACAACAAGCTTTAAGTAATCCTTACCAACTATGGTTGTGTCAAAGCTTTCTCCTCCACCCTCCAATTCAAGCCCCTTAGGTGACCCAGGGCAGACGGCCACCGTCTTGTTATAAGCGAGACATACAACACATTCCGCAATCACAGGATCAGGTGCCGTGGTGTTGGAGCAACGTGTGAACTCCTCCAGGGGGTTGTCTCTCAGATAAATTATTTCATCCTCTGACCAGATTCTCGTCAGTTTCGAGCATCCATTGTCATTGCAGGCTAAACAGCTTCCTGGGTCCACAGAGAGGGAAGCATGGATTACAAAGGCAACAACAATGCCATATATGGAAAAGTTCCCAGAAAAGTTCCCAGACAGTATTCCTGATCAGATTGATTGATTTAACTAACTTTAAGTCACTTCTAGCATTGTGACTGCCTATGGCCCCACTGATGGATCGATGGATTGCACTACTCTTACAGTATTCCTATAAACTGTACATACTGTATCCTCACTTATACACACTGCTCTTACTACATACCACTGCTCTTCTGTACATATCTGTCTATACTGTTCATAATCTGTCTATACTGTTCATAATGCACATATCCTTATATTTTTCTTTTAATACTACTGTTAATACACTGCACATATCTGTACATACTGTACATACCTGTTTATACTGTTCATACGGCATTCCATATTTATTCTGCTATTTACTCTAATGTTACTGTTAATACATATATACTGCTATACTGCATTGCCTATACAGCTCATATGCTGCTACACTGTTCATACTGCATTCTATTTATTCTGCTTATAATGCTACTGCTAATTCATATACTGCTTACACTGCACGACTTATACTACACTGCACTACTACACTGCTCATATACTGCCCTACCTGTAAATACTGTTCACACTGCACTTTTCCGCTTCTTTGCACTTCTGGTTAGACGCTAACTGCATTCCATCTCTGCAGTTAGTCTCTGCACAATGACAATAAAGTTTAATCTTGTCTAATCTAATCTATGATTCACTGATGACTCACTTACAGTCGCTTTGGATACAGGCTGATAAATGTAAATAGAATGTAAACTTACGGTTTGAGTCCGGCGGTTGATTTAGGTCTCCTAAAATCATCAGAACATACCACAGGAGTGAAGAAACATTACAGAGGTGTCACTGAACAATAATATTTTATGGTAACTTAGACATATTTTTTAAAATCATATTTACACATATTGCTATTTTAGCTTCATGCAACCTTGATGTAGCTTTATTTCTTATAATCATGTTATAATCATTATATGTGTTGTCAATCATTTATCTTATTTCATGATATATTATTGATCTTTTTGAGTAGTTTAAACCAGCCAGAAGACGCAGCATCTGCATATGGATCTATACATCTTATTTAGGTATGCAGCTCACCCTTCGTAACTGCCATAAATGCCACCAAGAACCCAAGAGTCCCTGGAAACGAGAAGGATTAGGATGAAAATGCAATTCAATTGTAATTGAATTTGTGTTCACAGCAAGTGACCAAGCATGTCACTACAGCGTCTCTAATTCGAAGATGTCAAGACACCACGAAAATACTTTAAATAGACAATTAATTGGAAAAACAGGTACTGCAAACACATATCAAAAAGCAAGCTCAAAAAAGAGAAGTGCCTCAAGGCATCATAAGTACATTTCCAATGTGGTTTCATCCCAGCTCTGTTCCTTCTTCTGTGTCTTCTGATAGAAGCAAACTTTTCTTTGGCCCACTGCCTGTTGTACCCTGTCACACCCAAGTCAGCTGGGCGTGCCTTCGGAGGAGGCTCTTGGTTTTCAGGCTCAAAGACTGATAGGGGCTTGCCCATGTGGTGTGCCTCATCTACTGGAAGGGGCATCTTCACCTCCGGTGCAGAGACATCACATGGGCAAAAATCAGCCACATCCTTTAGATAGATAGATAGATAGATAGATAGATAGATAGATAGATAGATAGATAGATAGATAGATAGATAGATAGATAGATAGAAACTTTATTTATCCCAGGGGGAAATTCAGGTTCCAAGTAGCATACAGACATAGAGGTATCACACATAACATACACATACAACATACAACATCAGCAGGATTGTAAACAGGCGAGGTGCAGTTGTAAAAGTCTTTGCAGTTAGGTGAGGTGCAAAAAGGTAAGGCAGACAGTGCAATTATAGGACAGGTGCAATTATAGGACAGACCTTTATGCCATGACCATAGAAGTCGATTTTGGGGTTTGCGCAAACAGCCACATCCAGATTGCCACAAGGGATAGGCCTGACAGAGCTGTCTGTCTCCACTTGAACTGACATTCTCTCAGGATAATATTCGTCCGCAAAGGTGTACCTAATATGTGTTGAGAAGCCAGCACACCTGAGGTAAAGGAGAAACCATAATAAACCGTTACATTTAATCAAATGAATTCCCAAAACAGTTATGGGCTGTCATGAAACAGTTATACCATTTCTGATCAAAATAAAATTCTATGAGATAAGTGTGATCTCTGCAAAACAAATTCAAATAAGATTATGTTGGCAGACATACCCACTTTCCTGAGTGGTATAGGATAGTCCATCTGTGGGATAAATTAACAATTATCTATTAACAAGGACTCTAAACAACGTAATGACAATGTGGGAAGGAAATAACCTAGTTAACAGATGTAAGATAACACATTTTAGTGTGTATTTACGGCCTGTAATAGAATGGCCATTAACTTGGGGTCAACTGTCTAAAAACTAGTTCGATGGTAGGTCTAAATGCTTCCCAGCAGCAGAAAACTATGTGAAGGAATTCGTAGGAATAGGTCAAATTAATTACAATCGCATTTTAACATAGGCTACCTGCTCATGCTTCTGAAGAAAAACGATAGGCTTATGGCTCCTGCTTTGATTATCCTTTTGAATTTGCGTGTGATGTGCCGAAGGATATCGTTATCAAGTGAACTTTGATTCCTTATCGTTTGTGATTTACCTAGGTCTAAATTATTTGTTCGGAACACAATTAATCTCATTATATATCATTATTATTATTGTTGTTATTGTGGTTATATTTGATATACATTGAATTACGGTTGATTGAATTACAAAAGGTCGTTATCCTTGCATAGGCCTACCCCGAAAAAATTCATGCCATTTTCCTATTTTATGGCTTGTCAACACACAAACCGCATGCTTTTTTACCATCAAGCTGAACCCATTGAGGCCTTAATTTTAGCCATTTGAGTCAGGTTATTTTACTTTTTCACTTTTAGATAAGACTTCATCAGGAGTTGTCTGTTGAGATACTCAACTTCTGCGCCTTGCGCTCCAATAAACCCTTGATTTGTATATTATAATGACGAGAATAATTGATTATAATAATATCTTAGGTTGATAATAATGAGACGAAGAATCATCATCGACATCATATAATGATTTTCGAGGAATCGAAAATAGGCCATGAGTTAAAATGGGGGTCAACAATCAGTAGGCCTAAAACCCTAAAACGAGTGGATATTTTCCTAGAATTGTAGCTAATATTGTTGGCAATTCTGCTCGAACGCTAACATTTTTTTTTTTTTTTTTCAATTTGGATCGAAGAAGAATGTGTGAACGATTGGCTGTAAACCGTCTTATCTCACACCAATGGCTAATGATGCTTATTAAAGGTGCTTAAAAGCATTGTCCTAAATCACTGCCAAATCGAACGGCTGTTGGATATACAACAAGCCTAAAAAAACATTTCTCTTTGAGCCCATAATCTTACATTCTGTGAGACCCATGTTGTAATATAGCAACGGGCCTATGTGAAATCAGGCCAATAACCGTTAATTAACCATTGAGGTTGGGAACCTCTTTTGCTAGGGCGACTTGGCAAGAAGGCAACGCTGTTCGTTATTCATTATTACAGGCTATAATAACGGTGTTAACATGGAATATGAACTGACAGGGTGACAATTCAGTTCAATTCTAACCCAAACCCTGATTGGGCATTTGTTTTCAAAACATAAAGATAAAAGGCTTATAGATATAGCCTTTGCTTATTCCATACAAATTAGGCTAGAGCATACTTCGGAGACATACATAGTATATTGCATTTATAAAGCTGCTGGCCAATTTCAAACAAAAACATCGACGCATTAACTCTTCCCGAACTATAATGTCAAAGCCAGGCTTCTAAAACATTTTAATCAAGAAGATAAGTGTATTTATTTACATTATAGCCATACGAGCACAATTCGCGGTATGGGTCTGGCCTGCAGGATGCCGGCAGCGCCACCACCACCGATTATGTTCAATATTCAAAGTTCAAATATATCAACTTTAATGTATAGTTTTTGAATACTTACCGTCTAGTGCACATCGATCGACGATTTTACTGCGAAACATTGTTGCCAAATTGCTCGAAATGCACCAGTGTCCAGAGCAGCTAACTATCTGGTACTGCCTGTTCTACAATTTTTTTTTTTAATGTAATCGAGACGGAATGAGGAAATGAAGGCATTTGTTTTTATACTGAGCAACATCCCCACCTGGTGTAAACCCATGTAGACGTTTTATATATTCTTCCATGATAAGAACATGGGAAATATAGGGTAAATAGGGTAATTGGACTTAATTTGCATACTTGCCCTTACTTTTCCTGAGATACAAGATTATGTCGTCGTAACAAATGTGCTTCAAATATTTACAATGTAGCCTAACTAACCGACTAAACAACTGAGCAATTTGTATAAAACATGTTTAAACTATTATTTTAAAGCCAAAAACGTGTTGACAAGATGAATACCTTCGCCTTAACCATGGCTCAAATATAACCAAATCATGTTATGGAATGATACAAAAATGAAAAAAAATATTATTTGAAGAACCCTGTCTACTTGTAGAATATTCGCCATATGGTGATGAACAGAACTTAGCATGTTTTGTAAAAGCAGTGTTTCAGATTGTATTTTTTGTTTGTTTTGAATCCCTGAAAATATATGGCCAATAACCATTTGAATCTATGGCCTTTCCATCACAATGGCTAATGCACAATCCATGCTCTAGATTTGAATTTACAGTCCCCTAATAATTTTCGATTTCCAAAACCATTGCATGAGCGCTCCACTGACGGGGTTACATCAGTGCTCACCATGACCATGACTGCGCTTGTCCTCAGGTATTTTGGGTGGAACACTACCTCTATACAGAACAGGCCGTGTTCTAAGAATATTCATAGGAGGCGTGGCTTTTGGGTATGGCAAAGGAAAGGTATAAAATGCAGACTGACAGTGTTTTGAGATTAAACCTGACACTGCAGCTGTTCCTCAACTGCATCAACAAAGGTTAGTAACATTTTTTAATCACATCATACAATAAGATACAGGAAAATTGCTGTACTGTATCTGTACCTCTAATATGTAACCCTAACCCTAAAGTATGTTGTTAACAGTGTATTAAATAATCAATGGTGATTCATTTGCCTGTTGTTTCAGTGTGTATCAAATGTATCAAACATGCTGTATAGAGATGTTTGTACAACTTATTGCCACTCTAAGAAGGCAATAAAAAAGAACTTGTATCATGCACAACAGGTTTATGTCTGGCCCCAAGATAGTTTTGTTTCTACGTTTTCTTATTCTTGGTATACCATAGCCAGTACTTTATTAGTAGATGAGTGTGTGTTTGTGTGTTCGGCTTAGTGATATAGCCAGGCTGCACAAAATGGGACAACATGTCTTATTCCTGTGCGAACCCGTACAGTACATACCTGTTTGACAACCATTCTCCTGGCATAAGATTGTGCAAGAGGGAAGCTCAGCCATGTTTGTTTGGAGAATTAATTCGAATGCCTGGTAACTTCCACAGAATGCTGTGTTAAAACAGAATTTCTTGTTCATTCTAGTCGACAGACTCGACACACCTTTCCTACCCATTCCGTCGCTATCATCTTTTAAATTGATTTGAACGTTTCCTTTTTAACCTGAGGCTACGCAGTCTGGAGAGAGTGTTTGTCTTAACAATCGTACTGGGCATCAGTGGAGGCTGATGGAGGTAGAAATCAGAGGACGGGATCATTTAATGCATGGAATGGAATGAGGAATGGTGTCAAACTTCCCCTGCTGTACACGTTATACTGAATATGGGAGTTTTCTTTTGTCCTAATGTGACTACATTTCAAATGTTCACATTTCAAATGCCCCTTTACTCTTATACCCCCCCCCCCCCCCCCAACAACCCCCCCAGATGGCCTATTCAACCAGCACTCTTGCGGCAGGCGCTTTTGGAAAGGTGTACAGACAGAAGTACAATGACAGCTGGGCAGCAGTGAAGAAGGTGCCACAACACCTGATTAAAAGGACAGACCTGGAGAGAGAGTGTGAAGTGTACAAGTGAGTATGACACAGTGTTAACAGTGCATGATCTCAGGGATGGTGAAGATGGTAATTGTAGAGATGATGGACAGATGCCCAAGAACCCTATTTATTTTTTTGTTCTCTCTCTCACTCCTTTCCTGGGACTATAGGAAAGCAAGTCATCCTAACATAGTGAAGCTCCTGGGTAATATAACACTCAAGGATTCTCTATGGATCATCCCCTTAGAGTTCATCTTTGGGGAAGACATGGAGATGACCATCTTCAACACACAAAAATCAAAAATACAGGTACAGTGGCCTATGGACAGACTCATATCTATCACTATCAGTTAAGGTTCTATATCAACAAACTGTTGGGGGAAAAAATGGCTCTGCTTCTAGGAGGCCTTTCAAAATACTATAGAAATATAAGCAATGTCAAATGTGGAAGAGGTTAGAGACAGTTTCACTCCAGTTACACCATCTCCACTTTGCATCTCCACAGTTGACGCCATCTGTCAAGGCCACCATCATCACAGGCATGTGTGAAGGGCTAATGCACCTACATGGCAAAGACATCGTCCACCAGGACCTCAAGCCTGACAATATCATGGTGAGTGGGGAGACAGCCTTCAGTGTGAAATGCATTGGGAAAAGCCCAGATTGGCATCTGTGTGTGTACGACAGGAATGGAATACATACAGTATTTCTCCTGTCCTCTAATGATCTCTTCTAGGTGGAGCATGGCACTAACCGAGCTGTGATCATTGATTTGGGATTGGCCAAATTCTACCGCAACGGCCTCAACTCTGCAACTGACATGGGCAACGAGGCCTATTCTGCCCCAGAGGTTCTGCAGAGACAAGGCCAGAGAGACCAGCGGTCCGACGTGTGGGCCATGGGGAAGATAATCGCTGAGCTCTGCGCCAGGGTCAGGCTGCATACCCCCAGTGTCTGTCCCGCCAAGGTCCAGGAGATTCTCAGAGGCCAGCCATACTGTAGCGCTGTCTGTAGGATGGTGGAGAGCAACCCCTCACTTCGAGCCTCCATGGCTGGGGTCATCTTGGACATAAAAAAGGCCGGGGGAGGTGGCGGTGGCAACATGGAGGGGCTGCCCAGAGGACGTCAGCAGACACCTTTTACTCACACAGAGATGAAAAAACGCTCGCCTTCGCCGTCAAGATGGGAGCGAAGGCCCACCCCAATGCAGGAGGTCAGGGCGGCACTGCGCCCGCAAAATACTGCAGTAAGCCGCTCACCTTCTCCACGGGCAGGGGTGGACAAAGGCAAGGCATTGGTTCCATTAGCCACGGTTCAACCCAGTCAGGATGTCATGAAGACGCTTCTCTACCAGGAGGCCTCTCAGGGCTTCCCCTGCCCACTCCCCACGACAGGCAAGATGCGAATTCGCCGCTACGAGGAGAGGAACGGAGAGGTTGAGACTTGGGAGCAGAAGGAGGTGGAGACTAAGGGTGGCCGGATAGTGAAGTTTGAGGATGTAACGTTTAACAACAAGCAATAAGAAAATCACCGGCATAGTAATGGTGGGGACAGTGTGAGGAGATTGGTAGAGTTTAATCAAAGTTGAGGCTGATGGTGTTAGCACAGTGTCACGTAACCAGGTAAGCTAACCTGTGGATTGAGGCCAGGCTGAGTTTACAAGATGGCTGCCGTTATAATATAAGGTGGAGATAATCAGAGGGAAAGAAAGAGATCCTGATCCGGCCGTGCTGGTCATGTTGGGTCACGTTACGGTATTTGTGCAATGTTCTGGTTCTGGTTCGATCATTAATTTCGCTGCCAACGGAATCACCAAGTCAAATAACTGTATCTGTGTGTTTTTGGTACATTTGGTTGAAATTACTTTGGGATCTCCCTCTTGCAAATCACTTATCATTGTGAGCTGCTTTTACTGTAGTTATCCATCTCATCTCAAGACAAAATATTTGTTATTCTAATTGTACACTATCATGAAGATAGGGTTAGGAGTTACTGTTGTAATATGTTAGCATAAAGGCACAGTGCCAATGTTATATCCTTTTCTATTAGATCAGACTCTTGAATTACCTTTTAAAAACTGAAATGCTGGAATGACATTCATTTATCCATTCAGATGAAAAGTCAACACAGGTGTTTGAGTAATCATGATGTTTATTAATCATTGTATAAGGCCACTCTGGACTCAGCAGACTTCATTGAGAAAGGAGAAATAAAAATCTTAAGTCACATTGTCCTTGGTTACATTTACACACTGCCCTGTGATGAGATTTCTTTTGGTGCTGGCACCCCGAACAAGCATATCCACATCACGATGCAGTGAGGTCACATTGTACATTAAATCAACTCAACTGAAGAGCACACACCTATTACCTGTGTTTGCATGTTCAACCACTGCATGAAGTGTTACAGGTGCATGTATAGAAACTAACAAATTCACTCACAACACAGACATACAAACAGCATGCTTCATCAAACTCAAATGAGAATTTCTGTTAAGGAGCTCTCTGTGTCATAATGGTAAATACATTCCAATCACCTTACAAAGGTTGTGTGTCATGCATATTCAGGCTTCATATAGAGTGGGAAATGCTAATATGGCATCCATAGTGAATTACTCAAACAGGATGTGTGAGGCCAACTTAAGGCTCGGGATCATGTCGACCCAAAATAGCACCAGTGTCTATTCTTGCCACAGCTAGTTTCATTCACACAACTTTATCAATAAAATGACATTGTTTCAATTGTACTGTATCAATGATATGACACCCAGATTGTATAATTATTGAAGAATGTTGAAGGCTGTCAATTGATGACGAGGCTAAAGTTGGTGCCTTTGACACTTGAAATGAACTGGCTGTTCTAGGCAGATTATGGACCAGATAATAACAGTCACACACTCCCTCTGGAAAATAAGAGATCACCTTTCAATCACACACTGGGAGCAAAAACATTAAATGTAACAGTGGATAAATGCGCGCACGCACACACACACACACACACACACACACACACACGTTTCTGGAATCATTAAAAGGAAGCTCATCGACTTTTATATCAACACAGCTACCAGGGGCACATCGCTCTCTCTCTCTCTTAGCCATCTTTGGTTTCAATCAACATGCCTGGATCTCAGCGGTGCAGAGGATGGTTTCCCAGGAGGGACGCTGGGTAAACAACCATATTTGTCAGGGGCTCCAGACAGCGTGCAGTGGGCAGAGAGGAAGTCCGAGAGGGGGGGGACGGGGACGGGATATGAGTGAGCTGGGCAGGAAATAACAATTACGTGTTCCATCTACAGGGGAAAGATTCTGTGACACTTCCAAACGTTTTGAAAAGAGAAAAAATAAAAGATATTAGGTATTTTATGCTTGTGGGGCCATGCTGTCCAGTAGGCTCTCTCTTAACCTGCGTTCCAGCACAACTACTGGCTGCAAGGAGTGTTTCACAGTTAACCAACACTATCCCACCACAAATCACTTCCTCATTCCTTCTTTAAGAGTTGTACTGGCTTATGGTCCGGGATGGACAAAGCATCAGGTTTTCATTTCTTCTAGAAATCAACACAACAATACAACACATAGCTATAAGTGTCTTGTAATCTCCTTTCCTGGAATTTTTATAGATCTGAAAAGACAGGATGGGTGAAAGCCAATCAGTATAAGCCTATGACAGGGGAGGCTAGTGGAGGCAGAAATCGAAGGACAGGCTCATTCTAATGCATGGAATGGAATGAAGAATGGTATCAAACACTGGTCCATGCATTACAATGAGCCCGTCCTCCGATTTCTACGTCCTCCAACCTCCCCTGGTCTATGATGGCTTACTTTCACCTGTCCAGTTCTTTCACAGACCAGTGTTGATAACGGAAAGGAGACAAGGAAAGGTGGCCAATTAGGACAGGCCCTGAGGAGAGACTGCAGAGCGCCCCCTGCAGAGCAAAGGGAGAAAACCAGCACACTTGAATTGGAAAAATGAGTCCCTTAGTAATCATAGCAAATAAAAAACCATTACATTATATTATTAAAAGACCAACTCCATTTTGATGTGGATAGCCAGCTCACCTGAAAGCAGTGCATTGATCATTTCACCCATTGCACCTATGCTCTTTGACCAAGGTCAAACTACAACCACACAGAAATCAAAGGCTGTACATATGGAAGGAGATGTCACCTTGAAAAAAACCCCATTTTGATTGTATTGATAACCATTAATATGAAACCCTTATTAAAGAGCTGTGTCTATGTCCACTGTGTGTTTATAAGTAGAGCGATCGCAATAACTGACGTCAATTTTATAATCGATAATAGGATATACTACAACTCAGATTCAACACGGCATCGTCCCTCAGTCAGTGTTCAGGGTAGCAGCTTTACTTAATACGGTATTCTACTCTAAACTAAAAAAAAACAACAGAATTACGCATGCTATTGCATTTTCAGTGGCTTATAGATTTCTTAAAAATCCACCTCCTAGTTTTGCAAAAAAACCACACCCATCAACCTGAAATTCTAAATGAGATAAGGTAAGAACTAAAAGGACAAACAGAACAAACATGGGTTTCTAAGGCAATGGAGGTTTGAAGCAGCGACCCAGGCACAGTAGACACATAAACTCATAGAGTCTGTCTTTTTACCCCTCCCCTCTCCTCCCTTCTCCTCCCCTCTCCTCTCCTCCCCTCTCCTCCCCTCTCCCACAGGTCTTGTAAGAGTAAAAGTCAATGGAGTGAAGAGATATCGGGAGAGTCACAGAGAGTGAGGTGAGTGGAGAACGCTACATCTAAATCATTCATACACTGACCAGAGTCTTCCTCCTCAGTGTTTGGGTCGCTCTTTACATTGGTCCACGGTGGACTCCCCCTCTTTTTCTAGGCAGTGGGGAGCACTGGTCTCACAGGGTCTCTGCTATTGATAATATATATCATTTAATTAGGCTGATCAGGAGGAAAAGGCATATAATATATGTATATGTGAGAGGGACCCCTGGACACCGGGGGGGGGGGGGTATCTCTCCATTGCAGGCATTGATATGAAGTTCTGTTGAAGAGTGAACCCCCCCAGGGTGGCCTGGAGTGGATGGGAGATGGTCTTAGTGGCCCATGGGTTGGTTCCGTGCGTGGTCCTGTTTGGGTTCCGCTGGGGGCTTGTCCGGGACGTTGGCTGGGGGCTTGTCCGGGACTTTTGCTGGGGGCTTTGCCGGGAATTTGGCGTGGGGTGAGGGTGTGGGATGCAGGCCGGCCTCTGTGCCGATGTAGACGGTGATGTTGGTGTAGAGGGGGAGATGGTCCCGCGACACCACCTCATACTGCACCGTGTTCATGCCGTCCTGCTTCCACGTCTGGCGCGTCTTGGCCAGCATGTTGAACCTAATCCAGAGAGGGGGGGGGAGAGAGGGGCATTTAGTAAGTAGTTTTTAATGTTAATGTTAATGAATGCATCCCAAGCAAGCTACCACCTGCGCACATACACACACACACACACACACACACACACAAAACTGTACCTCCTTGGATTCACATCGTTGCCCTTGTCCAGCTTGTGTTTGATCATCTTGTAGCGGCCCACCCTCAGCGATGGACGAGTGATGTACATCCCTCCCAGGGACACTCTGACAACAGGACACAGGGAGAGAAGAGAGGGGAGTAAATTCATGTGATATCCTCCCTGTTGGAGACTTTAAAAGGTCCAGTGTGTAGATTTCAGATTTAAAAGTGCTTTAGTGCTAAACAGCAATGATAAACGGGTAACAATCCAGAAATGAGATCTCATGAGAAAGAACGCTCATTGGAGAGTGCTGCTTTCGTCCGGACAAGACGCTTTCTAAAAGCTGGTGTCGTGGCCGAACACTGGCCTTTACGTACCAATTTGTACGTTTTGTGGATGTGCACAAATTTGCCACGTTATTAGAAAACGTGGCATGTTGTACATAGTTTCAGTGTCGTCAAAGAGGGCAGCAACTTGCAAAAGTCCATGCTACACCTTTAAAGACCCCCTCCAGAGGGGTGAAAAGTACATGCTACACCTTTTAAAGACCCCCTCCAGAGGGGTGAAAAGTACATGCTACACCTTTTAAAGACCCCCTCCAGAGGGGTGAAAACCGCTATGTCACGTGGCAGCCTTAACGTTTCAGGTGAGAGTTGTCTGACAGGTAACTTGACCCGACACTAATGAATGTGCAAGACAGAGGGGGCGTGACGTGAGATCTAACATGTGCTGCTTTTGTTCACATTGCGCCAACAGCAACCACCCGTCCCCTGGTCATCGGAACAACGGTGAACAGCAACAGAGCAGCTCCTTGTCCTCAGAGTGGAACAGCTACAATAAGAGCAGATTCTTGTCCCGACTACAGCGTTGACACAGACTTTAATGAATGAAAAACTCCTTCCTTGGCTATCCTGCCTCTCTCTCTCTCATGCCTTCTTCACATGTAGTTGACTTGACGAACAGAGAATTCCAATCAATAACTCTGATTATGACATGTACAATGACTGCAGAATGGAATGTTAAGGATGTCTAGGCAGGAACTCAATTCTGGGGCGCGGCCTGTCAGCAGCACAGTCCAAAGGGACAGTCCGAGGTTTTGAAAAAACATTTGCATGAATGAATGAAGAGAAATACAAATAAGCTTAAACTGTATGCAAATGTTGTTTTCATGGGGTTTTTTTTTGTGCAAAGGGAGGCAGGTCCTGTCTGTTTATCGTAGCACGTTTCAGTTTCACGTTTCAGATCAACTTTGGGTCTAAATCTTTTTTAAAAATGCTTATTTCAGCATAAACTGGTTGTATATTACTCAAAACATGGATTTTCATCTTAAGTTGTTTGATTTTGACTGGAGGGGCTATTTTAAAAAGCACAAATCTTCAGGCCATGATTTTTTCTCCCACCCCAAAACATCAACACTCACCGGATTCCGATGTCATCGTCCTCGCCTCCCCAGCCCCAGTAGTTGTTGGGGAAACCGTTCATCTTCAGGTAGTGCAGCGGTGTCAAGGCTGACACCCCACCAAAATACATCTTGTACGGCAACCTAGGGGAACAGAAGAGACACAAATAGTGAACAGGGGGAAATCTGATTACATTTCAAATAAATCAAGTCAACAACCGCCTATTTATTTAAGATATCCGAAAATAGGACAAATCATATTTGATTGCATTTCAATAATCATTAGAAAATCCAACTACACAAATAGTGATAGAGGGAACAAGAGGTTTTATAAAAAAATAATAAATAATAATAATAATTTTTTTTTTAAATCCCCCAAAAACGTGGAGAATGTTGACTGACTTGTAGCCAAACTTGTCCATGGCGATGGCGGCGTGCTTGGGGTGGGCGTCACACATGTAGGTGTTTCGGTCGTCTTCGGGAATGAGGTCGACGTCGTGGAAAAAGAGGCAGTCCCAGTCCTCCTCCCTCATCGCCTCTCGGAAGCCGACGTTCATCAGCTTGGCCCGGTTGAACGTGTAGTTCCCCGCCTGGAGAGAAGCGGGAAACACACAGACGGCACCGTCAGACGGGACAAGCCTGGGCATTATTTATACCGATGTGTCACATTAACTCATCAGCTGATGTGTGGGATTTGAGAGTAACGCTCGAGAGCGTTCCTGAGGTCAACACAACGATTTGTACTCAACAGTGCTGCGTTGTATAATAGGAGTACCCTGAGGGGACACGCGACAAGTGTGTGCATGTCACAATGGCACTGAACACTTCTGAACTATACTGTTTGTGCAGAGTGCAGTCTGACACTGGGGTATGTGATGTACTCTCCCAAATGCAGGGGCACGAATAGGGGGGGTTTCTGTACACTCCTCTGTAGAGGGTCACAAGTGACGAGCACCATTTTAAATGTCAATTGCATTTGTTGATCCATTTTGACACTATATAAAGCAGTATTTCCTTTTCATGATTAATGCTTTAGATAGTCATAGCCCTTTTGAGATGCTTACTTTGTAGAGGTTGACCTGGTATTCATGGCTTGCATGTAGCAATAACAAGCCAATGCTAAAATCTGCCTCTCAGCGTGAAAGAGGTAAATTGAGAGATAAATTGTTAGAGTAAACATGAATTGCTACAAGTGGATAAGGAGATTAAACTCGTTAAGCCTCTCAACTCAGCATCTTTCAACCACAGGTATGGATGTATGGCGTGGTCCCGGACACCAGAGGGCGCCCTTGATCTAGGCGGAATCCCTACTTCTCTGCAGCTTGTCAGGCCAACAAGTTTTTGCTATGAATGTCAATCATCAACTGTATGTCTATGATTTTGAGTGTATGTCTGTCATCTGTAAAGAACATTTTCAAAGGGAAATCACAACAACAATATTACTGAATGATCTGTATAAATAAATATCTGATATTTTCCTTAAATCAATCTTTTGGACCCTCTTGATATTCTACAGTGCCCTTACATGTAGATGCTGAGGACTGTGTGTGTGGTGTTAAATTAATGAGGATGAGGACAGTGCTGCGTGTGTGTGTGTGTGTGTGTGTGTGTGTCTCTCACCTGGTGGATGACATAGATGCCATAGTTCAGCTGCTGGCGCTGCAGGAACGGGTGCAGGTAGTAGAGAAGGATCTTCAGGTGGTGCTCCCGGCTTCTGTGTGGAATGATAATGGCGGTACGATGCCGTGCATCACAGTCAGGCGGCCTGTAGCGTCCCCCGCGGACCACCAGTGGATTCTTCCGCTGCACTTCCGCCAGGGTGAGCCCCGAGGGAAAGCTGACATGGATCGGTCCACCTGGAGAGAGAGAGGGGGGGGTGAGAGGCCAGGAATTACAACAGTATTATTTCGCCATCTTTCTAGACCTCCACCATGAAACACTTACCATTTCCACTGTCCATTAGCATGCCATCCAATTTCTGGAGGTGATTTTAGCATAATAGCCTATGAGCAGAAGGCTAAAGTTGATCCTCTAGCTTAGTGCAGGTGAACAAAGTCCACCCAAAAACCACATGCCGATAGAACAGCTGGAATGCATCTCGGCCAGTCACAATGCTCGACTTGATCAACCCGTTACATAATGGTTTTTATTTTGCCTCTACAAGAACCAAAGAAAGGTCCTGTCTGCAAGGTCCCAACTATAAATGTTGTTGTCCCAGACAACCGGTGTCAACGTAATTTAGAGAGGTGGAAAACCTAACCAGAGCCCCTAATGCCTGCATGTAATAAAGTTCACTAATACTTTAGGATTTTCCCGTTGCATAGTTTTGATTATTTTCCGCTTAGTGATTTTTGGTCGGTATACAGCAGGCCAACGTGGTTTAAAAGCTATTTTGACATTTTGTCGCGTCATTTAGCACCAGCTAGCATTTTGTGCTTGCAGGACAAGCATCTTTTATTGATTTGGCAGCTGTTGAACAACAATGACCCGTACATATGTTATTAATAACACCACAGAAAGTTTATTGAAACAAAAAAAAGGCAACCACAACGAAAATCGGAGGTAGACAATAATAGGCTACTGTACATTGTGAAGACCACTTTATTGTCCCACAAGGCATGTCCGTCCTTAAAAGGCCCCCTCCAGTCTAATTCTAATGTTCCTGTCTTTTGAAAGTTCTTTGCACAGCGGTATATTAAATATACACTGTGAAAATGGTTATCGGAACATGAACTGATTTGAAATCGGCAAGCTCGCCAACTATTTAAAGTAGCCACCATTTACAACACATGCACGGATTTATCTGTTGCAGTGGTTTTGCATATTCAAGCTCTTCAGGTTCAGACTCTCTGCGCCACTGAGTTTGCCAGTTACAACCAGAGCGGTATATTAGAATAATAGAAAGACATTTCTAACATGCCCCTCTGGCTACAGTCATTTCATGTGGATTTCGTTTTGGTTCTCGTGAAGGGCTGAGGCAGTGATAAATCAGGGCATGAATATGAATGACTTATGCACTGTAAAAACACCCGCAGCGGTAGACTGTATTTCCAAGAAAAAAATAAATCCTTAAAAACAGTTATTGACGCTAGTTTTTCATCTGAACCACACAGCGGTTTAACAGACGCTTAGGAATGATATACAAAATTTAAAATCGAACTGACATGTAGTGAAGCTTTAGGGAGGGGTTGCTGCGCAGAACAGCAATTATGTGGCTTGTTTGTATGTTCCCTTTCCTGGAAGAGTTCCTGTAACCTATGCTACCCTTTCTTCCTGGTATCGGTACAAATGCCTCCATCTTCAGTTTCAGTCCTGTAGCTCTGTTGTCAGCCTGCAAAATTAAGCCTCCTGTGAAATTACTGTAAAACACTGGAGGGACCAAGGGAGTGGGCCACAAGGGAAGGGCCCAGTTACAGTGGACCGCCAGACTAGACGGGCAGCTGGGGAACTCACCTATGAGGGGGGACGTCTTGGGGCAGTAGGGCATCTCCTCAATTTTGCTGTGGACCTTGGCCAGGAGAGAGAGGTTGGCGTACACGTCCCCGCCCGCGCCCGTCTGGTTGCGGCCATGGGGTGACACGCTGTCTGGTTTGCGGAAGATCCCGATGAAGTACGTCACCCTCTTGTGGTAGCCCTCCCGGGACAGCAGCGCCATGACGACCAGCTGGACACCCAGGAACATGAACAGGTAGCGCCATTTGGACTGCAGGGAGATCATGGCGACGGCTCAGTGTCACAGCAACGAGGGAGGAAGGAGCTGGGGAAAGTGGCTTCCGTGGTTTGTTTGGATTTGGGTGGTCCTTGCTGCCTAGTAGTATTTAAGAACTTGTATGTTGAAAAGGTCAGCTTGAGACTGGGTGAACTCTGAAGAGAGCCGTACAGTGGGGTGCGATTGTCAACGGTATACTTCTAGTGGCTTTGTGACCACTGTAAACATGCGTGCAGTCAGCTAGTACAATGCAACTGTATATCATATGGCAAGTGACACAGGCAATGGGTGTATAGAAATGGATATGGTTACATGAATGTATAGAAAGTTAAGTACTTAAGTGCGACATCCTTAAATGATATGTTGGAATGTTTTTAGATATCAAAGTGTGATATGACGTTAAGTAAACTAACCCTAACCCAAAGGCACTTTGGCTCCGCTGATACCCGGAGAACCAAAAATAATAATGGGGGGGGCGGAATGCAGTTTTGTATTTCTATTTCAACCGCTTCTCCCACCACAAGTCAAGATGTTGCGATCTCCAATGTCTACTGTTCCTGGTCCTCTGGTTCATTGGCGTGTGGTGGCCATGCCGACTAAACATCATGCGACTTCCAACTTAGCGCCAGAATTCCATCAGTGTTCCACCACAGCTCATTTTCCTCTGGTACAAAAAACTGCTGCGTCAGGCTCTCTCTCTCTCTCTCTGTGTTTTCGTGGTGCCTTCTGTTCTCGCTGCACTCCCCTGGGGAGGGAGGGAGGGAGGGAAGGGGGGAGGGAGGGGGGGGGGGGGCTCCACACAACAACAGCCACCAAAACAATGGAGCATATGCAGCCGTATAGGCCCTATCCTTTACAGGGGATTATGGCTTCCCACGAGCTCACCGGACTGGCAGGCAGGCAGGCAGGCTGGCTGGCTGGAGAGGCAGGGGGAGTGGACCGTAGTCAGTGTGGGAGGAGTGGTCAGGGAACTCTGCAAGAGTGTGTGTGAGGGGAGGGTTGTGGAGGAGGGACAGGCAGAGAGAGAAGAGAGGAAGGGGGGAGGAGGGGGGAGGGGGGGGTCCGACACCCACAGCTATTGTCCTATCCTGACGCGCTCCTGGCTGAGCGATGCTTCCAAGGGAGGTTAGGGGGAGGGTCCACTGGGCCTGACTGACAGGATCTGGACCAATCACAAGAATACAGATCTGAAACACAAAAAGAAGAGGAAGGGGGTGGGGGTTGTTAGATTGGTGATCAGCCTTCAACAATCCACTGTTGTCGTTTGCAAGTCTCCCATTTAGGCTGACTGTTTACACACACATGACCACATCGATGAGAACAACAGCCTGTGTTTGTTTTCACTGAGCCTAAAGAGAACAGTTGGAGAACCTGCACAAATCAGGCCCAACGTCGGCTCCAACATGGAGGCTTTCCCAGACAGGGGCCTTCTGGAAACCAAGGGGGGAAAGGAGAGTGAGACTGAAGCGTTTGAGACAGTGGAGGTGAAACGCAGCAGCAGTCAAAACAAAGTCCTCCTAGTCCTCCTCTGACATCGACCTCAGACCAAGGCAGGATCGTTAAAACCGGTGCTCACGTAAATCACCCTGTCTGCTGGAGTATCCCGACACATCCACACTCACAAATCAATTAGTGCTTGTTAAAACGGCCATCTTCAGAGTTCTAATCCTAATCCCACGGACAGAGATGGGATTGACAGAGAGAGAGAGAGAGAGAGAGAGAGAGAGAGAGAGAGAGGAGGAGGGAAAAAACAACAACACAAAACAATGAGCCTGTTGAGAGGGTGCACACGCACACGTGTGTGTGTGTAAGACCACAAGTGCTTTATCTGCAAATGGGAGCACATCAGGTTCTACAGCGCTCCGCCGCCCCCCTCTTCATTCTCCAGCCTCATGCTCCTTAATCCCTTGTCAACCGCTCTCACTCACTGGAAATAGGTTCATTAAACACACACAGCTGCTTAACACAGCGAGAGGGAACGAGGGAGACGGCGAGGAAGAGAAGGGAGGGTAGAAGAAGCAAGAAAGGAGAGAGAAAGTTCACTCCTACAAAGAGGGGAGAGGGGGGGGGGGGGGGGGGAGAGGAAGGAGAAGCCTGATGTTTATGTTTTTTTGTGCAGTTGGAAATGTGAGCAGATGAAGGACTGAGCCATATCAGCCCACCCTCTGCCATTTCCTCTCTTTCATGACCGGCAACTTAAAGCACAGGCCATGTAGTCTAAATCTCTATAAGACACCCTTCTATTCTACAGTCAACTACAATTTCACCGGTGTAATGGGAAGAGGTTATTACAAAGGGAGCATATCACCCAAGCCTGGTGCTTGAGGGCGGACTTAGCCCACACTGTGACCTAAACCTGGGGTATGAAGTGAGATAAGTTGGCAGCAGGCACAAAGACAAAGGCACGAAGGCCTTGACTTAGTGGGCATATCAAAAAACTCAGTGACTAGATTTAGATGGCAGTCTTTTTCCTGAGGCTTTATGGAGCCTCATGAGATGAGGAGATGGAGAGTGAGCCAAAACAGAGAGGGGGGGGGGGGGGGGTCAGAGAATGAAGTGAAGTCGTAGGGGGTAGGGAGCGGGCAGAGAGTATGGTTTTGTACTTTCCTCCTCTATAGCCTCAACGCTGTTCATACATCCCTGTCTTTTGACATTTGAAATTTAAGAGAGGCAGGATTGGCATGACTAACACAGGCCTAGAGTTTGCCAAAACAAACATCTTGCAGTCTTCTTCTTCCTTCCTTCCCCCCCTCCTCCTCTTCCTCCTCCTCCTCGGTCTGTGCAGTAGGGCTTCCAGTCAGAGTGCTGGCAGATAACAGCCTCAAAATGGGACAATCACTTATGCCTTGGGGCATTAATGTCCACATGCATACTCGCACACACTTGAATGAATACGAGAGCAGCTATAGAGGGGGAGCAAGAGAGAGAGGTGGAGAGATGGGAGAGTGTGAAAAAGGGGGGTTGGGGGCGGTTAGTGGGAAGTATGCGAGATGTAAATATAGATCATTATCTAGGGCTCTCGTTAGGCATGGATATTCAGGCTCCCACAGACACCACGGTGGGCTCAGTTGGCGCGCGGGCGCTGCCTACAGCCAGCCACAGGAGCACTGCTGGGAGGTACATTAGTCAGGCAGACTAGGGGGGTTGGGGGAGGGGGGGGCGGTAGACAGAGAAACACACCGAGATGTGGAGCGAGGTTGAGCCAGATGCACCCACCTTCGCACCCAACGCTTTTTACCTCCACTTCTGACACTTTTCTTGTCTTTCTCATCTCCTCTCCCCCCCCTCCCTTCCATCTTATCCGTTTCTTTGCTGCACACAGAAGACACTCTGGCACTTTGACTCCCCTCCCCCTACACTGTGATAGATAAAAATAAACATATGTGCATCGACCCGCCCCTTAACTGTAATGACATCTAGGGGAGGAAGTAACAGTTTCACTATCCTGGCGCCCCGCTGGTGGAATGAGCTTCCCACTGCTGTCATGACTGCAGAGTCACTACCTATCTTCCACCGTAGATTGAAGACCCATCTCTTCAGGCTACATCTTAACTGTCCTTCCTAAAGACTCCTCCCTGTGCAAGTTTCTCTCCTGTTGGGAGAAGAAAAAAAAAAAAAAAAAAAGCATTGTGACTGTCAATAGCCCCTGGTCCTAGCATAAATTACTTATTCTTATGATGACTGATGGATAGATGATTCACTTACTTAGACAAATGTAATTTGCTGTAAGTCGCTTTTGGGTAAAAAGGCGTCTGCTAAATGCCACAAACATAAACGTAAATGTCAAGTCGGAAGTTTGGAGTGTGGATGAAAGGTAAAAGGGAAAGGGAGAAAATGGTGACACTGGTCGGTCTGTGCAGCGCGTGCACGGACTCGTAATCTCCAGATTATAAAACCAGGAACGCAGGGCACGCGAAGGCAAAGGCCGGCAGAGAAAGGGAAAGAGTAGACGTATGCAGAATTTGAACACATCTGTTGTGCATCTGTCCTAACGGGGAGCAGGCAGTAAGCAGAGGAGAGGGGAAGTTGAAGGCGATAGGTATCGCACCATACTAGAGTGTGCTGCTGTGGTCAATACCATTGAGTGGGTGGAGCGTGACGCCAGAGAGACCGGGGGGAGGATGAGGGTGGTCTCCCATCTCATCACTTAAGGGTGCGTCATACTTCCATCCATGTATTAATCCTTCCATCCATCTATCTATGTATCTGCCCATCCACATACATCCAGATCAACATATGGTCAGCTGGGGATGAGAGTGTACTCTCCCGGGGCCACTGTAGAAAGATTTTTCCATCTCAAATTATGGGAGAAACGGTGACACTATCTGCGAGAGCCTACTTCTAAAAATGGAAATTGAATAAAAAGGCACCAACGTGGACCTCTGTGAGGCAAACTGCCATATCTGCATAGATCAGGGCCTTTTAGCTGAAGTGTCACCACACCGACCTTCACCAAATGATTAGTGATTCACAATTTCTTTTTTTTTTTTAAATGCTTACATGTTGACCTAATACAAAGTCACTGCAGCTAGATGCAACAGCTCCACCAAACAAACAAGCCAAACAGGCTAAACCAGCTGAACTAGAACCAGGCAATGAAATGTTCAGCAAACACAGCCCCCCCCCCCCCAAGAAACAGAAACGTCGGCAGAGAGACGGGTTCAACCGTCCTCGTCATGGCAACCTCTCCAGCACCCTGCCCATTCATTGCCACTGCAGCTGGTGCACGTCTCTTCAGCTGCTCCCCCAGGTCTGTGTCCACTGGGACAGGCTGTTGAAGAAGAAAAACAACATTCCTCATACATCTCTCTCTCCCTCTCCCTCTCTCCCTCTCTCCATCTCTCCCTCCCTCTTATTTCCATAGTGCAGTGAATTATTTTCTGGCTTGGGCACACTCCTCTGGGAAGGCCCTCGTTGCAACCATGATGACAATTCGCATGGCTCCGTGACTAAGCAATGGTAACTACGGGGACCAAAAGAAAACGATAACCATTGTCAATCCATAACAAAATGGCCACAAAGAAACAGTCACACACACACACAGTCACACACGCACACATTTATTAGCATAGCAAATACAACAGTTAGGCCTAGTTTACACAAACGTGTTTGGGGAATGTTCCCTTTAACTTACAAGATAAGCACTAACAAGGAAAGGCTTCATTGGTAAAGGAGACAGAAACAGGTATAAGCCTACTACTCATGCTCACAATGCTCAAAGATCAGGCCAGGGGCCATTCATTGCATCTTGATGTTTTATATAATACACCACAGCATGATTAAATATCAGGAAACAGAGCTGCAGTTAACCAAACCCAAAGCTACTGTATCCTGGTGATACATCTGGCAGCCCCAGTTCAGTTTAAAGCCGGAAGCCTGAGATTAATTGGTAGTGTTACAGCTTACAGGTAGGGTTTGGGTGTTTTAAGAAATATGGGTTTGATTCCAACAGTCAGTCAGTCCTATGTGAAGAGGGAGAACACTGGTTAGGTGTCTGCTCCTACTGATATCTGCCCTGGGGTCCCACTCCAAACCATTATAGAAAATAAATAACAATTGGACAAAAGCAAGGTCAGCGAGTAGATCTACTTAATTTACAAACCATTTGTGTGTGAGTCTAGCTGATTGAGTTACCAGTATCTGTTGTAAAAAAAAAAGAAAAGAAAAAAAAAGAAAAGAAAAACAAATAGGCTAAATAAAATCTCTCATTCTGGACAGGATTACTAAAATAATTAAACGTCTTGACTCATGTCATATAGGCTTTGTGAAGCATGTTATCACAGTCACTTTCACAACATGATACCTTCCGACACATGATACATCCGATACCTTCAGATGTCAGTGTCACATTCTTTGTCTGTGGAGAAAACTTTTCTGAGATCCATGGACAGATAGGACCAAGGCCGGATGATAAGGCTATCAGATTCTCTCCCACCAACACAGTGTAGTAGTCCCAGTTCCCAGCACTGGTCTACTCACACACTGCAAGCCTCGACTCAATCAATCTGACAGCTTTGGGGAGAAAACACCAGGGCCTTTTGTTCAGGGAGGACTTTTTTTTCTTCTCTCTCTCACAGCACAGCCAGAAGTATGTAAATAAAAGTAATGCAACCATTTATTCAACTTGTTTACTCAACTTTTGTGGGTTCAATTCACTTACACTCCTTCATTGTGTTTGCTGAAAGGTTGCTTTGAAAATAAATGATGATTGGCACCTTGATCCTTTTCTCCAGGATGCGCCTTGTGTATACAAGTCATTCTGGCTGCAGGTCATTTAGGTAAACCCTCTTCAAAAAGTGTTTGATGTAGCAACATGACAAGGGCCAACGACACACACACACACACACACACACACACACACACACACACACACACTAGGTGCAGCAGATAATTGTATCTAACTAAATGATGTGAGCGACAGGTTTCCTCCTTGTTCACTCCCCACTACTAGACGAGGGTGTTGTTGGCGTCGCTTGAACATTAATTGTACCTTATATGAGGCACCGTTAGTAATCATGTGACAATCGCGCTACATCATGTTATCAGCAGTCCCGACTCCTGATGTATGTAGCTAGCTGATAGCTAACGAGCTAACTCTGCTAGCTGTGATGATGTTGCTAGCGAGTGACGAATTTACAAATAACTAGCCATCTAACTAAAATATGGATTTCGAAAAATAAAATACAAATACTGTATTTTAGTATAATTACATATGTGCGTATACATATATTTGTAACACATTTATACGAGATAACTAGCGAACAGGACAGGACACAGTGGTAGCCACGACAAACTTTGCTAGAGGAGGATGAGCATAGCCCTTCACAGCCTTTCCTCGAAAAGTCTGGTCCGCGTTAGCTAGTTAGCGAAAAAAAACAATGCCAGCTCACCTAATAAACATATGTGATGTTACCATTCCAGTCCTTCTGCAGTTTTTCTTAAGTATGAATGGTACCCTTCGTTTCTCCGCCGTTTCCTTTTTATTCCATGTTGGCCAGCAACATATCTTGAGCTCGACGATTGAGTTCTGCTCCACAAAACGAGGGGAGGGAGCCAACTATTCACCGTGAACGACCGAGCCACTTCTGATGGAGCAATGATAGAAATAACGGACAGCCGCTGTCGGTGTGGTTGTACAATCAGTTGTACAGTGTCTGCGCAGCCACTGAGAGAAGCCTTATCTCACCTCCTCCATGGACGATGTCGTAATTTCACCACCACTTTTTTGGTTTCACAAGATTTCTGGCCCAAGGCGTGACAATGAGTATAAGCCCCTTTGTGTGTGAAGATCGTGTACTCGAGTTTCATTTATAAATCGTCGGCATGGTAAACACGCAGGAAGGAAAAGATAACACCTTTCAATTGGAGCGCAACAAAAGTTGAGAAATTGTTGAGAAAAAGTGTCCTTAAGTGTTATGTTCTAGAATGGGATTGACATCACACATCTGTTTAAATTCAAGTGTAAACAAATTGTTGTCAAGCATTACCATTCTTCATACATAGCTTTTTGCTTTAAGGTAAGGAACTATTTCTTAACTCAATGCATTTGTATCTCTTATCAAAATGGTATAAAACTCTTCAAGTAACAGGTAGCCTTCCTATACATCGTGGAACAACATTAATCAGTGTTCTACTTGTCCTCTACTGGTAAATTAGGATTAAATTATACTGTACTGTGGCCAAACCTAATACATTTCTACACAGAATTGTTTTAATGCTTTCTTTGAATATACATGTATTTAATAGGCTATTAACTGTGTAAGAGGTGAATCGCTCCCGTGGTCAATTTTTTGTTGTTGTAAGGGTGTATGGCTCACACCACATTAGACACACTGATAGTACTAGGGTGGTCAAGTAACTGATTTATAGCATCTAATAGTTTCCCCCAGAATGTCTCAGCTGCTGTCCCACCTTCCTCCCCTCCATCCCTGGAAGCCCCAGCCCACTCTGGATGCAGTGGTGTCAGCATTGTGGCGTAGTCTATGCCCTGGCCATCGGGTGGGTCCCAACCACGAGTTGGGTCCAATCTTTGCCAAGATGTCGCAGCACCCCGAATCAGCAACCTTGCCTCTCTATGCCAACTACTTCGACCCCGTCACTGATCGACTGCCCAACAGTTTCCCACTGGGACAAAAGTGGGTTGAGTCTGGATGAGTTTTTGTTTTGTTTTTTTGTCTCTGACACCCTACAATCTGACCCTTGAGCTAAAGCTAAAATCATGGTATTATTAGATGTCTAGGGGGTGATTAAAAGCTATTTACAGGAATTTGGCAAAACATTTGGACCACTAACTCAGATTAGTCTCACCATCTAATCCATAGATATAAATCATTGGAAAGTAACGCATCACATCTGGAGTTTTGCTGAACATAGAGATTCCAAAGATAGACAAATCTCTTTGGATATACCCTTGCTGTGCAGTAAATGTAGTCTTCCTCCCCCTTATGGTCTTAAGGCTGAACTACAACCTCAGGCTGAGCACCTTTGACTCATGGGCAGACCCTGAGAAAGAGAGGGAGAGGGAAAGAGAGCGGGACAGACGACGCAGAGGACAGCGCATCAGTGGTGCCTGTCTGTCTAGACTGTCTCGGTATGGAGCACAGAGTACAAGTAGAAGTTCTATGTCGACCAGTCAGTTTCTCTATCAAATGTATGGCTTCCACCACAGCAGATGACCAAAGGCATATATTCGCATGTCTGATTTCATGTGCCTATGGAATCTCAAATGATAAGTCTTCCTCAATGCTTACTTAAGACTTACTGTGAACTGATAAGAGCCACAGACAACAATTACCTCATATTCTCCCTTCACCACCGTATTATGACCACAAGTCAGTGAGGTGTAGTGTCAAATGTTTCAAAATAAATGATGCGACATGGATGCATTTAAACCAATATATTTCAGTTCAATAAAATAGAGACTTGGTTTTGTATGGAAAACATTTTTTAATGGTTATTTTAGACTACTGTTTTATCCAGTAAGTACTCCACATACAGGTACAAACTCTCTGCCACTATACAAGCTACAGTCAAGGCAAAGATACTCAAGAACCTGCAGAGAGTCCATAAAAACACTAAATTCACCAGGTGTGTGTGTGTGTGTGTGTTTACACTGCATGTGTGGTTGGAATTCAAGGTTGGGATCATAGCCCCTGGTTTGCCATAAGGCCTAGTGTAGTGATGTCATATTCCGTCCAAGGTCAATGCAAGTCAGGGTCTCTTAAGCCATATATGGACACTGTAGACACACTAACATAAATCAAACAAAGTGTGTGTCTGATTGCCACATCTTTTTTTTCAGAGGGGGATGGGACATTTACTTTCTATCTACTTGTAGAACTCATGCTCCTGCTCATCCTTCTTGATAACAGTCTTGTAGGCCTTCTCAAAGTCCTTGGCCAGGACAATGTACCTGTTCTCCCGCACTGCAAGCATGCCAGCCTGAGAGAGAGACACACAGAGAATCATGAGTATGTACCGTAGAAGCAGTTTTAACAGGAGTGTAGACGTAGCTAAGACCTCAAGTGTATACTATTTTTTCTCGCTCATTGGAACATAAGGTAGGTCCTAGCTCGTGTAATGTGGGCTACTATGACATGTTAAACCATTTAAAAAGTATTACAAGGCACTTTTATGGTGGTTATTTGATTATGCCTGAAGAAATTCCTCCCCACAGCCCCACTCACCTCCTGGCAGATGGAGTTGATGTCGGCTCCTGAGATCTTGTCTGGTCTGGCCACATCTACACACTGGTTAAGGACAACTGCAGATGACCACTCTCACGATACAAAAAAACCCAACAACAACAATAAAGTGAACAGCTCCAACGTCAGCTGGCCATCTATTAGTACACACTGAAAAATGGTCAAATGTGAGCAATGCTTGTGTGTTATCCAATGACTAAAGAAAGGAGTGTGGGGAAAGTGAGAGAAAGTACATAAACCCAAGACAAACATCACACCTCGTTAGGTCTTTTGGGTGTCTACTTTGTCAGAGAAGAGGATATAAATATTTGATGAAAACCAATAGCCCACAGCAATGAACACAGAACAAAAGGACCTTTGTGCTCCTGCTCTTTGTTCTGAGCAGGAAGAGTTTACATGATCCTATTTGCTTTTCTCAAGGAAATGTATTAAAAGACAGACACCAGCTGCCGTCTCTCAATATGTTGTGTTTAAGTGAAAATATTTAATTTTTTCATCAAAATTAGTTTGTTTGTCAGAAACAAAAAAAACAAAAAACAACATGGGGCACTTAGGGTTCGATTCCGACCCTCGAGACATCTTGCATGTCATCCCTCCTCTCTCTCCCATCCTTCCTGTCAATCTCCACTGTCTCTATCCCAATAAAGCAGAAATGCCCAAAAAACATATTTATTGTTGAGGGTCGGAATCAGACCAGGAACCCTGCGATTACGTGGTACGCGCATTAGTGTGCTACGCCACAAAGCGCCCCCTAAAAACATATTTATAAAAAATAAAAAAAAACTCCTTTCACTGGAGTTCATCTTGAAGCGGAATATGAGTATAACGCGACATGCACACAGACATAATGAGAGGGTGTAAGGATACAGTCCTCCAGGTCCACCTCCTCAGAGAGGTTCATCTTGCTGGTGATGGTGGAGAAGACCAGGCGTTTCTGCCGGCGGTCAGGCAGGGGGAACTCAATCTTCCTGTCCAGACGGCCTGGACGCAGCAGGGCAGGGTCCAGGGTGTCTGCCCTGTTGGTGGCCATGATCACCTGATGGGGGGGGAAACAGGTCAGAGGTGAACCGGTGGAGGTCATGCGATACAGGTTTCATCAGCAAACTGCTGTGGCATCAGATTACGGCATGGCGTGGCAATTAAAGCAACACACGGCTAGCAGATCAATCAAAAACGTTAATGTTTGTTAAAATTTCTCAAGATAGCTTAAGGTAGGGCTCTAAGCATGAAAGTTAGCACCTGTATGAATTCTATTCATGGTACTGTAACTACAACACCAGGCAGCTGAAAGGAAAAAGGGCATATCACAAGGTCTCATGCTAGGTGACCACACCTTGACGTTGACATTCTGGTCAAAGCCGTCCATCTGGTTGAGGAGCTCCAGCAGGATCCTCTGCACTTCTCTGTCCGCTGTTTGGTGAGGAAGCAGAGGGTTAAGTCAGCAATAATAGATGTCTACAACTCTGAAATGGTGTAGATGGATTTGAAGAGAGGCTGAAATTAAACTGGTCTGAAAATATGATTAGTGTGGGGAAATACAGCTGTTGGCTGAACTTGTGACCAATCATCTTTTGTGAATTGGAGTCAGATCAAACTCGTTCACTAACTATTCTACACTCCCTGGACGATCTGATACGGAACCTCACTTCAATGGTGGTTTTATTGAGACGCGCTATTAATGATTTACACTTGTTTTTCAGTCCCACATCTGTATTGAGTGGAAAGTTAATATATCTTATCTTATTTTCAAAGTTGAGAATTTACATCGAGTTGTGCCAGTGTGAACTGTGCTTGTTTTCATGTTGAAATCTGATAAGGCATCCTCATAACCTTAAACTAATGTACCAACGGTAAACATTCCCAGAATGTCAGTGACCGAAACACATTAGCCTGGCCACATCTGAAAAATGATTAAAATTACTAGATTAAATTTGCAACTAACTATAACTACTGTGTCCTGAGACTCCATAATGCAACATTACTCAACTGAGCATGGGAAATGTAGTCAAAACAAATCACACAAGAATCTGAGGGTTGTCCATCGCTCTAGATAAGCTGACAGACCAGGGAAATTGGGCCCGCAGTGTCCTTGTGTGTTTGAAACTAGGCCACAAATAAAACACAGCCAGTACACTCAAGGGTGATTGGAAGGCCATTACAAGGCTATGCGTCCCCCTGGTTCTAGCTTCATTGGGATGGGCTGATTTAAGCGTTGTGTAACCAAACTAATTTGCTGTGAAAGCGAATGACATATGTTGACACGGTATTTGGAGAGGCTCAATGTGAGGAACTGTACCTCCAGTCTGCGCGTCAAACCGCTTGGTGGCGATGGCGTCAATCTCGTCTATGAAGATTATGGCGGGGGCGTTCTCCTTTGCCAGCCTGAAGACATCGCGCACCATGCGAGGACCCTCACCCAGGTACTTCTGCACAAACTCAGAGCCCACCACGCGGATGAACGCCGCTGAGAGAGAGAAAAAGAAAATAAGAAAGGGAGGTGGTGATGATACAGATATATGTTTTTAGAGTATTTCTGCTTTATTGGGATAGAGACAGTAGAGATTGACAGGAAGGCTGGGTGAGAGAGAGGAGGGATGACATGCAGGATATGTCGATGGCCGGAATCAAACCAGGGACCTTGCGATTATATGGTATGCGCCTTAGTGTGCTACGCCACTGAACGCCCAGCCTGACTGTTAACACTAGTTCATCAATATGCATGTTGTACCTTCGGTAAATACTTGGCTGCACAATGAATTTCCCTACTGGGACAATAAAGATCGAATTGAATTGGTGTGCATGGTGAGCAGAGAGCATCCTATACCTGTCGTGTGGTGAGCCACGGCCTTGGCCAGCATGGTCTTCCCACAGCCTGGGGGCCCGTACATCAGAACCCCCCTGGGTGGGTCAATGCCAATCTGAGGACAGAGGGGGACACAGACCAGGGGTTGAGCTAAACAACAGCCTGTACTGGTTTCACAAAGAGACACGTGAACACACACAGCCCACAAGTGTCAAGTAAGGATACAGCTTAATCAACTTGTGTTGATGGAGCAAAAGAATGATTGCGTCATCAAAAGGGTTTAATACACACATTCAAATATTGACACACCCACTCACCTGTTTGTAGAGCTCAAAGTGTGTAAGTGGCAGCTCCACTGCTTCCCTCACTTCCTGCTTTTGGATGTCCATCCCTCCGATGTCGGCATACATCACATCTGGCTTTTGATCTGTAGGAAAAAATAAAGGAATAATGCAATAGCACCACACAAAGGAGTTTAGCAGCTAGCAATCCATAATATATAAGATATACCACTAGAGGCCTGGGGAGAATAATCTTGAACTCTAGTAAACATCAATATCCCCCCCCCCCCCCCCAAAAAAAAACATCTTAGTGTTATCATAAGAGTAAGTAAGTAGGTGTCCTGCTCCTCTCAAAACTGACCAAGTGAAGACGGCAGGATTGCGTGTTGTGCATGTTAGTACCTGATGTGAGCATCATGATGCTGCTGTCGGCCTCCGGAGGAAGGACGTCCACCAGGGCATTGCTGTGCTTGTGCAGGGCCACAGAGGCATTGGGCTTCAGCAGCTCTCGGTCTATGGTGCTCAGAATACGCACGTAATAGTTGGAGCCTGGTCGAGGGGGGTGGAATCAGGCAGGAAGCGAAAACAGACAGGTAGAAGAGGCGAGAAAAATAAAAAGGGGGGATATCATGAGGAATGTTTTGGACAGAGATCTCACCCTCCTTTGTTGACTTACTGACAGTGCTGCTGTCCCTCAGTGTAAAATATGAATATTTTGATGGGTACAAATTGGATGGGAACAAATTGGATGGGAACAAATATAGGTGACAGTTTGCCATGTCAACTGCTCTTGAGTTTTAGGCATTCATTTACCGTACCTTTTTGAAAATGTACACTATGGACGGTTGTACTTCCTTTATAAATATGCACACAACGTAACAAAACAGTACCTGTGGTGGAGCCAACGATGGCTGTGTTCTGGTCTACAGCCTCCAGGAACTGGCCGATGACCAGGGGGATACTCTGTATCCTCTTCACCTCCTCCTGGGCGTGGAGGAACTCCTTCTTCAGGTTCTTCTGTTCATCTTTGATATACTCTTCCTGCACTTCCAGAAACTCCAGCTCCTGCTGCAGCTTCTACAACACACAAGGAGAGGGTAGGGGAGGTGAATGGGAGAACATTGGTGTAAATGATGATATATTAATAGATAATTATTATATGATAACTGATAATGATAATTGTTTTGACACAAAGCCTCAAGTGGTGATAAAAAATAAATGTTCTTTGATTAAAGAAGAAATGCACTGTACAACTTATTGTGTTACTGTTAACACTGTTTTATTTGTTTGTTTGTTATTAGTGATTGATCTGGTCTACCAGAAAGACTGAGTTTGGCACGAAAGCACAATAGCTGCTTTTATGTAGTAATGGGCTTATTAGCCAAATGCTGTGGGAGATCATCCAGCTGAATGGATGGTGCAATCTTCACTTAGTCAATATGAACATTGGCATGTACTCTGAAGATATGCAAAGTCTCCTTGAGTCCACACAAAACAATATTCAGATATGTATTGTTGTAAGTCGCTTTGGATAAAGGCGTCTGCTGAATGCCATAAATGTAATGTAAATACATTACATTTATGGCATTCATCAGACGCCTTTATCCAAAGCGACTTACAACAAATACATTTGTTTAAGTAAGTGAATCATCTATCCATAGAAAGCAGATACGAACCTTGTATCTGCTGTAAAGGTCTTCAAGATCCTCTGGTTCTGGTGCCAGGAAGGATAGACCCGTCTGGGGTCTTGAACTGATCATGGCAGGCACCTCGTCCTAGGAAGAAAGTCACATTCACAATCAACACACAGGCACTATTCGTCAACAACATCATCTTATATGGCCAACAATGGTATGGCAGATATAGCGACTGTATTTGATGCATGCCGATGAAAATTATGGTGGCACATTTCCTCTTCCTAAAATAATCAAGAGTTACACACACAATAGAATTCTGCAAAATGATAATATCCACACAACTGTCAATTCCTGTGTCATTCTGAAAGCTAGCCAGCTACCTAGCTAACGTTAGCTAGCGTTCAAAGACTGCTGTTGACTTGTCGAGTTAACATAATGACTTTATTATTGTTTTGGAGTTAGCGAACTTGTTAGCGAGTCAAAATCTAAATTTCGAAAATAAAAAAGGATGTCTACTCTCCAAACAGTTCATCGCAGTTGCCTTTCTTAGCTCGCTAGGCTAACACTTTAGCTGCTCGCATGACGGAGCATTTGTAGCTAACGTTAGTGCAGCGAATGAATTGGCACGTTTACATTTGCGGGTAAGGACTTCCATGTCCTCAAAGAACACATCAGACAGCAACAAACTAATCTGAACGGGTAAAGTGTAATTAAATTTTTGTACGAGACCCAGATATAATGATAATAAGGTTGATTTGACACAATCATTGAAATACAGACCTGAATTTTTTCCACAGTTACTCCGACGTCCTCCATGTTGGATTCCTAACTGACGTATGGGCGTAGTACGTACAGAAAGACTTGGGTAATGAAGTTTTTTGTATCATCAACCAAGTTACCTCATAGAGTTCTCATAAGAAAATGTTCTGATGTTCTTCTCTCTATGGGTTTTCTGAAAGCACCCTCAAAAGTAATGGCGTTACAGACAGACGGACAGTCAGACAGACATGTGGACAGTCACATACATTTTGTTCTTCTTTTGACTTTACACTCCAAAAGTTGTGGATTTGAAAACAAACAATTACTATGAGGTTAAGGGAGAGATTCTCTACTTTATTTGATGGTATTTGTGTACATATTGGTTTCACCATTCAGAAATTACAAAACCTGTTTCTTAGTTTATGTTTGTCTTTGTTTCATGTTATTCATTTATTGTTTCCTGTTTATTTTTGTGTTACTCACCTTGTCTCTCGTTTTAGACACTTCAAGTTCAAGTTCAAGTTTATTTGTTACATCTCATACACAAGTGCAGGGAGTAAAATTCTTGGGCTCGGTTCCTTGACAATGCAGCATACAAATACAAATAATACAAATACGCAGTAGTGCAATGAGGTAGGACAAGACAAGGTTGGCCTTTGTGAGATGGAAATTGTTGGTTGAGCTGTGTAAGGTCAATTAAATTGTGAATAACTCACATTCCCATTGGATATTGATACAAAACCAACACTGAAACTGAGAAAGTGATTGAATTGGGCCCATACTGTTCTGCTGCTCTTTAAAATAGCTGATTATTTATTTATATGATCTACATTCTTCATTCTTTTCTAACGGAATATTTTAGCTACCACAAAGAACTGATAAATAGTTGACACCCACAATGTCTGAGTAAAACTTTCTGTTCCTGGTGGGTTTCTGTTTCTGGTGGGTGTGGGTTTGTCACTTCTGTAGAAATTCAAGATCACATACCGACAGGATGTTTGATACTTTCACATTTAGTAACTGCTGTCTCGGTTATTGCCTCTGCAATCCTTCCTGCTGCCACAGTTATCCACAATAGTTTATATTAAACTGATAATTTCTGTACTTCTGAACAAGGAAAGATGACAAAGACCTCCAAGTCTTCAAATTGGAAAGAACATGTTTGGAACATTCTGAAGATCCTCCTCCTCCTTCTTTCAGGTTAGATTTTTCAGGCTTCTGTTGGTTTCATAACCTTGAGACTAAGCTCTGTATTTCACACTGAAATACCCTTCCTCTCAGTTTTATTTTATCTAAATTGGTTAATTTGTTAAATGGTAGATTCCTTGATTTAATAGAATTGTAACCTGATAAAATCAATCCTTTGATTAGGACCATAGCACTCCATAAAGTTACATAACGACAACGATGAATTGACAGGAAATAAGGTAGAAATTAGGTTAACCACACAGTTGGTGTTGTTCACTACCACGGATGACCTAACTGTCTATTTCCTCTTTTGGACTCTCTCAGGAACCAGGGCCAAGATCTTGGTTACCCTGAGCCCTTCTGTGCTTGTATCCAAACTGGCTCAGAATGTCACTTTACCCTGCAACTTCACCTACTCCTCAGAACATACAGTCAAAAAGGATCCCATTCTCTACTGGAGGTATCTGAATCAGACCGAAAAACCCAAACTGTGGCCTAAGGATCCACAGTATCCACAGTACAAGGATCGTGTGGAAGTTCTTGACAGTGACCAGAACTCATCAAATAAGTCTATACTCCTCAAGAATGTACAGTGGGAAGACGTTGGAATATACCAGTGCAAAGTTTCTTATGAGGAAACAGAACAAAAACCTAATAGGACACATGGCTGGGTTCTACTGTTGGTCTATGGTTATTATATAATTTTTATCTTTTTGCGAAATTGTAGGTTTGCTTTCCCTGCAGGGTCTGGTATTGTTGTGGCTTAATAATCCATTGTGTGTGTGTGTGTGTGTGTGTGTGTGTGTGTGTGTGTGTGTGTGTGTGTGCCTGCATGTGTGTTTGCGCATGTGTCCCAGGTTCTGCGACCTGTGATCTCATTCCTGAGTTTGAGGGAACACACAGGTGTGCCGTGAATGTTTCCTGGGACCCTGGGTCCATCTTGACCATGACGCAGAGTGACAACGCCACCAAAAACATCCACTCTTTCCAGGGTAACACTCTGTCTGTGGTCCTGTCCTCGAAGAGTGCCGGGGACTATGAATGTCAACTGAACCTGAACTCCACTGTGATACAGAGCTGGACCTGTCCACAGACTGGTAGTGTATTCTCATTCACACTTTTCCCTAACTGCTTTCCCTTCTCTGCAGTGCAGATCTAGATCAACCAGTTTGTTCTGTCCTCTTACTCTGTTCCGTCATTCCACTGAGCTCCCTCTCTGTCTCTATTGCTACGAAACTCTGCCGGAATCTCGCTTGCTTGGAATCACTTCCCTTGCCACATTTGCATTGGGTTTGTTTCAAAACAATGTAAATGAGATCGAAGACAACTCTTTTTTTTTTGTCTTTGTCATTGCCGTTATTGATGTTGTTGTTGTTGTTGATGTTGTTGTTGTTGATGTTGTTGTTGTTGTTGTTGTTGCTGTGCTCCCCCAGTGGTCATGGAGACCCAAGTGGAGAAGGAGCTCCCCCAGCCATGGCTCCTGTTGACAGCCATCCTCCTGGTTCCCATCACGGTGCTGTTGGTCCTGCTCACAGCCTGTGTCCTCATATTCAAGTGCAACTGGAGAGGGTGAGACGCCTCCACTGGGCTCAGATGGAGAAGCAGGCCTCAGGAATGGCAGACAGTGAGACAGCCAACACAGTGGGAACTGAACATTTTCTTTTGTTTTTATAAGAATCACGCACACAAAAACAAGAGTGTCTTTTTTTTATATTGATTAATGTTTGAGCTTCATTCTTCGTTTGTAATTTTTTTTGTCAAATTAAAGCCAGCCACCACAACCGACTTATCGCAGCTACAAGCAGCAATCAACACACAAAATAACCAGAATCAGAACCAGAATCAGAATCAGAATCAGAATCAGAATTCTTTTATTTGGCCAAGTATATTTGCACATACAGGAAATTGACTTGGTGAGGTTGGTGCATGGACATAAAAAACAAATGGCAAATATTGACAAGAAATTTACAAAATAGCAAAATAATTTACAAAATAGCAAAAAAAAACACAACGCTTCACTTGCACAGCAACGTGCGTGGGAGGAAAGTGCAATGCAGAAGAGCAGTCGTCATCTTGGCCCTGATTAAATACTGCAGCTCAGGCATGTTTAAGTTACCTTTTGCTTGTATCATTCCTGTGAATTGTACACAGGCAAGATCACAATGGTAATCAATCTCCACAAAATCAAACACCAATGGAAAAGTGGTCTGTTTCCCTCTTGACAACATTACATATCATCATCAGCAGGATAGTTCAATTAAACTGTAAGCCGAGCTGCCTCTAATACTGGGGGTCAACTGTAATGCAATGGCCAGTAATTATGTCCCAGCATCACTGCATTTAGCTGTTAATTGAATTCTCCTTTATTTTATTGTATTTTTAAATTAATACTCTAATTTATAATCTTGTATGTAAAACAGTGTATCTGTAGGCCTGTACATCTGTTCCATAGCATCCCAGCTCTAGAACAGTCTGCCTGATCACTGCTCAATATTTTGAAGGCTAATGAATGACCCATCTAAATGTACCGCTTAAATGTGTTGTATCTTTTGTTTTGTAATCAATATTTTTAATTTGTCTCCATAATTTGACTGTTATGTCCGCAAATCTAAAGTGCTATATGAAAATCTATATATTTTTTTATCATGAGAATCATTCAAGTGTCGTACAAAAATGCTTAATTGATGATTACTTATAACTTCCATCTTCCTCGTGTAATAAATATCAGAGCTACCCCCTCTAGTGGTCATGTACTGTATGGTTAACATTACAACACACCACCACGCCATGTAGAACGTGCAAGAGTAATCACCACAGGGTTTTTTTAAAATACATTTTACATACATAAAGAACAACATTGAGAGCATGTTCATTATCCTTAATTACCCGTTCTGCTTTAAAACAACAAGGAACTTATGGCATTTTCAGGGTAGGAAACCCTGAAAACCTATTTAACAGTTAAAATTAAATTGTGCCCTGGTCTTCCTGCCAAACCAAAACAGTATGATAATCCTGGACACTACGGTCAATTTTCGAATTTCAAAATGAGAGATCAGCCCAAGATCAACACAATATTTGCTTTTGATGGTCAGTCATATCGAGAAAGAAAATATTTGAGAATTTCAGGTCCAGAAAAGTGGGCTGTGTAACCCTTAACACCAGTGAGAAGTCAGCATTTGCAGCTGTGTCTTGACTCTTGTATAAGAACATGGAAACTGTATTCATTTGAATGTACACATACATGCATGGAGACACACAATTGTCATGGTAATGGTGATTGCGTCACAGTTCTAAAATTATGCAGTGCATTCTGAATGATGTGGACCAAAACTTGGCTTAGTTCCAATGTCTTATCCCATCCAAACATATAAGCTTGTTTTACTGTCCTAATTGTAAACACTGTATAGCTTCAAAACATGGTTGACTAGTGCAGGGTTGACACTTGAACAAGCGAGGCTGGGGGCTTGACTAATGGGTAGTTAAAGACAAGTCAGACATTTGGAAGACAAGTCGAAAACTCCCATGTGGGAAAAATCTATTTGAACGGCCCTCCAGCTCCGAATTGCACGTGAGAGTCGATCATCCTCGAGCTCTGCGTTTCCGACCTGTTGTTCTCTGACTTCATGTCAACAAGTAACCGCGAGCATGGCTTAGCTTACGCTAAGTGAAGTGGAAATATAACAGCAATGTTTTACTAAGCTGCTGAATACACCGTGGAGTTTGTTTTCGTGCATGAAATGCGTTTTGGATAGTTGTAAACTTGCAAAATTGAAAGTTGAAGAAGTTATAACTGGCCAATGTAGCCATCACCTGCGGACGTTCATGTTGTTCGGAGTGTTCAACGTCAAATCGCTTGAATGCTCCGAATTCGGAGGTCCGACATCAGAGATGGAAATAGAGAGTTTCAGGGTTGAGGCTTGACCAGTGGTGGGGTGAGGGTTAAGGAGGAGAGGTGACGCTTGACTAATGCTGGGTTGAGGCTTGACCATGGGAGGGGGTGAAGGTTGAGAAAGATGAATTACAAAATTTCTGATATGTAATCTGTATCGTGGATGCATCAGTATCCATTAGTTCGTCACCCTTTCAAGAACACCGAACGGTCTTAAGAGGAAATTATTTTTTTGTTTGTCCTACGGGAAAGCATCTGTCAAACAAAACGTTGGAGGAGAGGACAGGGAACGAAGGATATGATCTGAAGAGAAAAGTGTGGGGAAAGGACCATAATCATTGGGTTGAGGTAGGAAAGGATCACGCATTGCCATCCTCTTCTAAATCTTTAAAGGGATATTCATTTTAAATGTGACAATGGCATACTAATTCAAATTTAATTCGCTTAATCGTATTTGTCCAGGATTTCACTGGTAGGATAGTCACACCCAAACAGTCGCCTCACCGTCGAGATAGGGTTTCGTATGTCATGTCAAGGTATTGGTAGAAAACCGAATGGGGTTAAGAAGTCTGACACTATGTTTCATAAATTCTGTACAGTTATTCGTGCATGCCTTGTGCCCCATTCCCTACACGAAATATGTTGTGTTTGGATTGATAAGTGACCTGTTCCTGACCTGTAGAGCACCTTGTATCATAGGGTTAGATACATGCACCCTTTGATTTGCAAATAGCAACAACATAAGACCATATGGCTTTACCTTCAAGTGCACCCGGGCATGACCTAAAATAGCAGGACATTTTACTTGAATGAATGACCAACTATAGACTAGGCTATAGTCCACAGGAGCAAAACACATGGTCAATTTGCTCAAAATAAGTCTGTGATATAATTTACATAAAATTCAAAGTGTAGAATGTAGCCTATGACATTAATGTATCTAATCTAACTTTCTATAACCTATAGATTAAAAGTATTAATTAAAAGCAATCATATTGGTCTGAGGCAGCAATAAGCATTGTGCTGTAATAATTGTAATTGATGCTAATGCCAAAGACATGCCTTCATTTATTGTTACTTTTACTCACACTTTGGATCTATCTATGATTATTTAGCTTTTGCTCACTTCATGTCTGTTTTAAGTGTTTGGGAATGACTATAACAGGTATGGAATGATTTGTGTATTGATATAATTGACATACAGTATGATGTTCTACACTTGGAACAGCACGTCACATAAGATCCATTCCGCAACCCTCTGCTGTGTTCCATGACCGGCACAAATTCCATCAGACACCTTATTGTCGTCATCGACTTTCTCAGTCTCAACTGAACATAATATTTACTGGCTGTCTACCGATCATCGGTACTTTCCATGCACACACAGTCATATTGTTAATCTATGCAGGGGGTGTGCTGCCCTCGCACCTTGCACTTGGCCAGATTATAAATAGTTGAACAAAGAGCCTTTTGAACATCGAGAGACTGAAACCCGAGTCTCCCCGTAGTAACTGAATAGGGCTGTGGCGTAGGCTAAACTCTCAGCCAGGCAGGTGGACTCCGGTCTGATTTAGATCTGTGAATGAGGTAGTGAGCGCTACGTGTTTCAGGCTCGAAAGAGGTCCTGACAAGGTCGCAGCCTAGAGCTGACCTCCACAGGCTGCTGGCCCCTCTCCCCATGTGGACACCCCCTGGACCCAGCACCGGCTGAAGAAGAGGAGGGGGAAGAGATTGTCTGTCGGACTGCACCCCAAGCCCCAAGAGAAGGAGGGATCCCACAGAAACACTTGACAGAGTCCCCAGTTCTTGTTTCTGTTTAGTTTGAACACTTTTCTCTCGATTCTTTTCAGTGCATTGTCGCTGGAGTAAATGAAGATTTTAGAAGGCTTAGAATATCTACTGGGACCTGCAGATTTGCTTTGTCTGTCTCTCTCTGTGGTGTGTGTGTGTGTGTGTGTGTGAGAGAGATTGTGTGAGATTGTGTGTGTGATTGTGTGAAAGTGTGTGTTCTGGCATTGGTGAGAGACGCCTCCCATTCCTCCACCAGGATGTCTGCAGTGCGGCTGCTGCTGGTCCCTCTCGTGCTGTTGACGCTGCAAGGTGAGTGTGCAGGGGACCGTCACCTGTGGGTAACACCTTGGTAGCATCCAACCCCCTTCACTTTCTGTGTTGTTATTGGTGCCAAGACGTGGGTCCTGCTGTTTTTGTCCTAGAGGTGACCCCTGTTGGTGACCCCTCTGTGTGTTAGGGTCATGGTTGTCATGGAGAGGAGAGAGAGGTGTATGTGAGGGCAACCTTACTGGGACTTCTGACTGGGGTTGTCACAAGTGTCTTATGTTTCTTGCAACAACAGAGATATGGTTCACTATCCACCTTTTAAGGATGATTATATTCCGATTAACTGCTATGATCGAGACCTGTTAACTGATTGGGAACCTACTGCGTGAGAGACTTGGATACTTTGCTGTGTATGTGTGTGTTCTCGTGTGTATGTGTGTGTGTGTGTGTGTGTGTGTGTATGTGTATGTGTTACATTTACAGCTGTGTGCATCTGTATTTTCCTCTTTTTGCTGGGTTGCTCACTAAAAGCCTGAACCAGCTGTTCTTGTTTTCAGGGTAGTAATGAGATGAGGTCATGTGGAGGTGGTAGAATGAAGGGCACCTTAGCAGCAGCTAGAATGAAAGAGTCCACAATTTGTGATTATTAATCTCGTTGTTCCTCAATCTGCCACACACTCGTAATGCCCTCCCTCTGTGTCTCCCTAGCATAGGACACCATATACACTGTGCCAGAGCCAATGTCTCAATATATGAACAGCATACTATATATATATATATATATACACACATATATTAAATATATACTATATATATACTCTTATATATATATATATATATATATATATATATATATATATATATATATATATATATATATATACACATTTTACTTATAATACCCACATAATACATTATAATACAACAGGAATCTATATTACATTCTGTAACTAGGCAATGCAAGCTGCAAGGTATGGAAAAATCCCCCAAGGGAACGAGTTACTGGTCTGATAAGCTAACGCCCTAGATGCTAAAATGGAAAGTCTTCCCTATGGTGCTATTCATACATTACACAGTACATGTGTGCTGTGCAATGGTGTCGTCTATCTCTTCCACAGAATGCCCCCGATGTTATGAATAGGCCAAACTGAACCCTATATGTAAAACCCCAGCATGTGTTTGGTTGAATGGATACACATGTTGCTCTTCCTGTGTTGTGTTAGAGGGTACATATTAGAAGCTTGATTATGTTTGCCGACGCACATACTAGAAGATGTTTGCTGGTGCATGTGCATCATATGTGTATGTTTGCCAATTTGACTTCATGTATGGAATCATGCCTGTGTTTTTTTTTGTTCATGCGTTTTGTGAGGCACGCAGGCATATCTGTAATGTTAACAACTTCACTGACGCTGCCAGGGTTTAAGCGAATGCAAAAAGGAAGCCTTGCCTTAAGTGAGAGGTTTACAAAGAGCGTATCTCTCCCAGACAACCCCTCTCTCCCCCTCTTACGCTGTCCTCACAAACAAACAGCCCCTGCAGCGCTGCAGCATCCCAGATGTAAACCGTACAATGAAATGCTTACTTTGCTCAGCTTCCTCTCAACAGTGCAAATATCAGGATGTAAGAATACATTAAGTGCATGAGAAATACATTTTAACACAATAGACAATAAGTGTAATCGGCATAAGCACAGTAAATAAGGCGAGTGGATGTGTAAGCGAAAGTCAGCTGGGTGTGATGGGAGTGTGTGTGTGTGTGTGTGTGTGTGTGTGTGTGTGTGTGTGTGTGTGTGAATGTGTGTGTGTGTGTGTGTGTGAATGTGTGATCGATGTGCAGAGAGTCAGTGCAAATGGTCTGGTGGTGCAGGTGAGCAGCAGGTAGTGCAGGTGGGCAGCTCGGGTTAGCTGTCCAAAAGTGTTATGGCCTGGAAGTCTTATGGCCTCCGAGACCGGATGCACCGGTACCGTCAGACGGTAGCAGAGAGAACAGACCGTGGCTGGGGCGACTTCCTCAACCTACACCTGTTGTAGGTGTCCTGGATGACTGAGCCGTCTTCACCACCCTCTGCAGAGGCTTGCGGTCGAGGGCGGTAGAGCTGCTGTACCAGGCAGTGATGCAGCCAGACATGATGAATGGTGCATCTGTGGAAGTTGGTGAGGATCTGAGGGGTGATTGAATTTTTTTTTTAAGCCGCCTGAGGAAAAACAGGCGCTGTTGTGCCGCCTTGATAACTGTGCCGGTCTGATGCGTCCATTTTAAGTCCTCAGTGATGTGGACACCATAGAACTCGAAGCTTCTTCACTTCAACCCCGTTCAATGCCTGTAGTCCGCGATTAGCACCTTTGTTTTGCTGATGTTGAGGGAGAGATTGTTGGCGCCTGGCTGTCTCATTGCTGCTGGTGATCAGGCCTACAAACAGTGGTGTCGTCAGCAAATTTGCTGATGGTATTGGAGTGGTGTGTGGCAGGGAGATGGGGATTAAATTGGGACCAGTCAGACAATAAGGGGAGAGTTGGAGAAAGAAAAAAGAGAAAGAGAGGACGGGGTGGAGGTAAGACCGTTATGCAACGGCACTTGTGTAACGGGTTATTAAACTCATGTTGATGACACCACCAGGCTGTCCAGGCAGGCTGGCCGAGAACAGCCTGAAGAGACAGGGCCTGGTGGCTGACACATCTGGACTCATTCAGGGGGAGGAGATAAGGGAGGACAGGGGCGAGGATGACGACGGTCACAACCCAGAAGGATGTCAGAGGAGCAGACCTGTAGGCAGAAGTGACTTTCATTAGAGATTTAGTAAGCAGTCTGAAAATGCATTACAAATCATGCAAACACGAGTTGCCGTATTCAAAACTCCCATTGGATTATGTCCCATCATGTCTATTAGATATATTACGGTTAAGATGGCCGACTTTGCTCACTTTTTGGCCCTTTTTTGCACATGGAAATTGGAGCCCCTATAGTTAGTTCAACGGGCTAAGAGTATTGTGGCACAGACGCAGAAGACTTGGGGTCGAAAACCCAGATTTGTCAGAACCACTAAACCAGAAGAGTGTACAAAACAACCAAGACATCCCAGTCTCAGTTTTTGCCTCGTGTTTTTCCCTCGTGTGACACATTCTAAACAGCCTCAGTCAGTCGTCAGTCATCCTCGTTGCCGTGGCGAGAGAGAGTGGCACATACAGACTCACGAAGCCAAATGGATGGCAGCCTTGAGGTATGCCCGCTGTTCTAGATGGGCTAGCATCTCAAACACATTTAGAGGAGCAAATGGACAGGCAGGAGTCTCTAGACGAAAGAGGTCGATGTTAACGGGATGCTGGAAGTGGCAAGCCGCCCCTCAGCCTCGAGCACTTTGGAGAGCAGCTCCGTCATTTCAGCCGAGCCTCAATTAGGATCGACGTTTTCTCTGCTCTCGCGGAAGTTAGGAGTGAGGAGCGCCCCTCTTTGCGTGGGGGGGGGGAACTGTAAGTTGTCGCCCCAATCAACCCCTCTCAAGGTCAAGCTGTGAAAAGTCATTGGTACAGCATGGGTCTATGTTTGCCAGCTTTGTTGAAGACCAGGTGTTCTAGAAAAAGGTTGCACTGATTGTGCTCAATTTAAGTGTGCTTACATCAGGAGGGCAAGGACACTGTGAGGACTGTATGTGAATATGCAGCAACCATTGCATGTATGTCCTGTAACTGTGACTTGTTGAAAGCATAGACATAGAACACAAACAACGGGTAACAAGTCTGTGTTGAATTTTCTAGGGTTGTGTGATTTTCCAGTGTAATTAACGGTTTTAATTCATAGCTCCTCCTTTTAATCTAATCCAATCTACTCATCTGGAGCACTTAATATAACTCTGATCCAATTGCATGGTGCATGTCCCCTACCAACACACACGCACACGTGTGCACATACAGACACACACACACACACACACTCCTGGACCCTTGATCTTCCAGCTGAGAGACAAAGCTTAGCATTCCCAGGGGGGTCTGGAACTGTATGATGTCTCCAAACGTCCACTCACATCGCTCGTCACATGCAGAGAGTAATCAATGCAGGGATGCCCGTAGGTTCCTGGAGAGACGAGCTGACGCAAGCAATTTTGGCCCATTTATTTCACTGACTAAACTGTGGAAAAGACAAACTACGGACACGGTACAAATGTTACCATCTGGCTAAGCTCTGGGGGCGTATGGGCATGTGGTTGTTACAGCTGTCCATTTGACATTGGTTGCTTCTGTAGCCTAACTGTCACTCATATGGCTTTTCAGACCAAACATCTACCTGCACATACAGTATCTGGGTCAACGGTGCAAATGGCACACCCGACACGCAAATTGTTCCAAGTTGCCCCGAGTCCTGTTCAGGAACGTTTGCTGACTGCACTTGCCAAGCTAAGTGCCGAGCCTTGACGGAGATGCTGTGGGTGTTGGGTCCGTTTAGTAGGCTAGCGTTACGTCGATCACAGCCCAGAGCACATAGAGAATCTGTGGAGAAAGGAGAGGCACTATTAATCATGAGGGAGAGAATGGGAGGGAGGGAGGGAGGGAGGAAGGGGAGTGAAGTGTATTGGGCCTGGAGACGGAGAAACCAGTGAGGAGGAAGGATGTGGTGCTCAAGTGATTTTCTGCCGGATGTCATCCGGGGCCCCGATGCCGGATTGGTGTCCCTGCAGAGGTGTGTGAGAGAGAAAGAGGCCGAGACTGAGAGAGCCAAAGAGAGAGGGAGAGGGAGAGTCAAGTCAGGGCAAGGGCAGACATGGACAAAACGAGCATTACAATTCTGTAGGCACTTAGGGGAAAGGGAGGGAGGGAAGGAGGGAAGGTAATGATGTTGTCTTAATCAATAGGCTGTTTGAACTTGATTACAGTAAGACTTGGTCACTGTGCCACAGGTTGACAAATGGAACGTACAACGTATTAGACAATGCACACTAGGCTAAGCTCTTCGACCAAAAAAGGCTCTTTGGTCTTTACTGTGTGGTTCATGAACAGAACATCTTGGTATGTTCTAAATGAGGCATGTTCTAAATGAGGCATGTTCTAAATGAGGCGCAAACAACACAGAAGACGATCTGTCCCTCCAGAAAATGGATTTCTCAGATGTACTTTTATTTATTTTTTCTCAGATGTACTGTCGCAAGTTCATCTGAACTAGTCTTCAATGAATTGTTGTCACCTCTCTCTCATTCACTTCCCTCTCTTTCTCCTCACCTCAGCTAATGACCTCCTTCCAGTTCCTGCCAGCTGCCTCAGCTAACCCCAGTTTGGTGACAGCGGTAGCGGTAGCCTTTTCCGGTTCTGAGCTCAAAGTCATCTTTTTGAATCGTAGGAGTCAGAAGCAAAGGATACAGTAAATGAATAGCCAGGATTATCTTCTGCCATGTGCCCCCCTAATCTGCCGTTTCTGGAATATTTGTTACGTAACGGAATCTCGGCAGTACATCCACAGATTACGCAATGGTTTTGGATATTGCAGTTATGAGGGATTTATGACTGGGGATGCCACAATTGTTTTATGTTGCTTGCAGCAACAGAGATATTGTTCACTATCCACCTTTCAAACATGATTATATTCAGATTGACTGCTATGATCGAGACCTGTTAACTGATTGGGACCCTACTGTGTGACAGACTTGAATACTTTGCTGTGTGTGTGTGTGTGTGTGTGTGTGTGTGTGTGTGTGTGTGTGTGTGTGTGTGTTTGTGTGTGTGACAATAGCGGGGAATGATTGTTGTAGTTCGTGGCAGGTTGATGAGGCCACTGTTGAGTCTGCACTTTGGATGAGTCTCCCTCTCCTGTCTCCTCCTCACAGTCAACAACATGCTCACCCCTCCCCACTCGCTGTCTCAGTCTCTCTCTCCTCACCACCCCTGAATAAACAGTACAGCCTGCCACTGTCCGTGTATAATTCCACCGTACTGTTTTGATTTTCACTTGGCTTGTCCTACGTCTGCTGCCACGGCGTTTCCCATCTTCTCTCCTGTCCTATAGCACCCCCCCCCCACTTCCACTTGTTCCATTTGTTGGATGATGCCGGTATGTCTTTACTGTGAACTGTGGCGGTGTAAGTTGTCTCCTTTTGTCTGTGTTCCACGTCTTTCCTTCCCTCTCTTTTTGAGCAGTCAATATCAGCCATCTCAATTCCCTATATGAGTGTCTGCACGTATAGACTGTCTCTCTTCTCCATCTCTCTCTCTCACTCACTTTCTCTCTCTCTCTCTGTCTTTTTTTTCTCTCTCCCTCTCTTTCGCTCTCTCCTCTCTCTATGGAAGCAACTGATGTGATGGAACTGTGATGTGATCTAAACTTTCTCTCCTCCCCCCTCCTCCTCTCCCTCCCTTTCTGCAAAGCATCAACAAGCATTAAGCCTCCCCCTCCTCCCTTCCACCTCTGGCTGTTATTGTAAAGGGCTGTGTTAACTCTCTCTTTCTCTTTCCTTCTTCCCTCCCTCCCTCCCTCCCTCCTCAGTTTCTTCTCTTCTTTCTCTGCAGTGGCAGCATTTCTCTATGTCTCTCAGATGTAGCAGTAGTGTTCAGTGTTGCAAATATGTTTGTTTCTGGAGAGTTCTGTAAAGAAAAGAGCTTCTCATATTGGTGTATGTAGAAAAGGCGTTGGATGATGAATGGTGACTGTGAAACTCAACCAAACTACGGTACTGATGATTTTTTCGGGGTCACTGTTCATCAGACAGCGTGCAATGTGTCTCCAGTCCCCCCTCACCCCATGTATGATAAAAAACCCAAACGCATCCCCAGAGGTCAAAGTTGAAAGTAGCACAAGATCATTGGTTGAGAGCGATGCAGAATCCTCAGTCGAAACTTCAGGGTGCAGTGTGAGAGAGAAACACCTGGAATCGCAGGTGTGTTACTCTCGGCCGATGTACAGTATGTGACTTGATGGTGGCATATATAGATTTATTCTATATATGAAAGTAGCTCAATATATGAATATAATTCTTGCCATCTGCAAGGGAGTCCTAGACATGCATTGTTCACTGCAATCTATTTATTTCCTCTCAATGTCTGGATTTAGCCCCACGCTATTCTAGTCAACCAAGCTTAGATAATATAAATAAATAATTGAAATGTAGAAAAATAAAGTGTAGCACAATTGACCAAAATCACAACAAACCCTACACTGAAATTATGAGTGGAAATAAAAACAATGCAATAAGCTATGCCCTGACGAAAAAAGAAGCGTGCCGTGAGTGATGGGAGTCAGCACGCAGAATCAAACCTGAAAAAAAATAAATTATTATTTTTATAATAATAATTCTTATTTTCCAAATGATAAGTTCTGGGAGACAGTTTGCCTGCAAATATTGAGACAATACTAGAGCTTTGGCTCATCACCCATGATGACACTTACTGTAGGCTTCTTTAGATGTTCACTAGGACAATTCAACATGGCTGGCACCTCTAACTGTCCGTTGGGCCCCTCCCCTCCCCTCCCCTTCCCTCCCTCCCTCCCCTCCCCTCCCCTTCCCTCCCTCCCTCCCTAGCATCTCTGTGCTATGCTGCCTGTGTGGAGGTGGCCTCGGACACGGAGGCCGTGGCCAATGAAGGCTTTAAGCTAGGCTGCATCTCCTGCAAGAAGAGGGGGGAGGTCCCCGCCACGGCCACGGTGGACTGGTGCTTCATCCCCCGCGGCGAGGAAGACTGTACCCCCGTGAGTATCCGTAGAGGGGCAGGTGTTAATGTGAGCATTGACTGTCCTCATTCTAGTGGGATTTTCCTCATAGGTGTACTGGCAATCACAAGGGCCCGGAGGTTTTCCTGGTCAGGTTATGCAGTCGGAAAGTCTCCTGGCCCTATAGTATCAGCACTGGTGGGGCTTAGTTTTAGCTTTAGTCTTTCGCTTCAGTTAATTGGATTACGGAGGTTTTATAAGCAAATCTATCGAAGCAATCACTTTCAATAAAGTGTCTTGAGCTAGCAAAATGGCACACATGAAGATACATTAGTCGGTTTGTGAAGCAAAGTAAACAGACACAACACATCAATCACAAGAACATACCGTATATTTAGCGGGCACTTTATGCAGCCAAAGCAAGTAGAGTTCTGGTGCATGAGCAGTCTACCCTCTGATGAATTGGGGAGCGATGCATTTATCGGGAGAGAGCATTAGACTGGGCCATGCTCATGTTTCATGGATTGGGGGGGGGGGAATAGGGAAAAACAGGGAAAATGGGGTTTAGATTTAAGAGGGCTAAATTATGTAATACGGTTGTAATACCATCCATCGCTTTTGAAATCGATCCATAATCAAATCTAAACAGACGAAAGTGCTTGATTGAGCACTTAGTCCAGAAATGTGAGATGTTGTTTATGGTCCTTTTTAACAGCATCTGAAGGGGGTGGGTGCTTTGGTGCCACCACATAACCCACTCCTGCATCCCACCGAAGAGCTGGATAGATTTACTTGATATGAATCTTTAACGATTTACTGTAATGCAACTGTAAAAGCCCTTGCCTGTCCTCATGTTCTTGTTATCTGAAGAGCATGCATCGAATCAAACTTTATTCAAAACGCATTTCCAAATCTCAATGGACTTCACAGTAAAACAGACAACAAAAAACAAAAACAACCCCCCCCCCCCCCCCCTCACACCACCAAACCCCACCTCATATGTCCCTCCTAAACCATATCTCCTTAGATCTACAGCTATGAGGATGAGAGGGGTAGCATCACGGATGATCGCTTCATCGATCGTCTGGCCTGGAACGGCAGCAAGAACACCAACGACCTGCAGGAGGGCTCCATCTACATCCTGAACGTGACGTTCAATGACACGGGCACCTATCACTGCTTCTTCAGCCGCACTCTCACATTCCGGAGCTACGCGTTTCAGTCCAACGCCACGAAGACCATCCACATGAACGTGGTGCCACAACGTAGGAGCATGCACTCTTATGTTTACCTGGGGAGGCTGGTGGAGGTAGAAACCCGGAGGACGGTGTGTTTTGATAGCCTTCCTCATTCCGTTCCATGCGTTACAATGAGCACGTCCTCCGATTTCTACCTCCACCAGCCTCGCCTGATGTTTTCATCTTAACGGTCCCTCCTAAAGACCTCTTCACCCCCACTACCCCCCTGTTCAAGTTTCTCTCCTGTTAATATAAAAAAATAAAAATAATGGATGGATAGATAGATGATTCGCTTACTGGCTTTGGATAAAGGCGTCTGCTAAATGCCATAAATGTAAAAATGTAAATGAGTTTAATTTGGCCTAACTAAGGAATAGCACTCCATAAGTGAGGAAAGGTCAATGATGGCATAGCACTGACTCGTTTCCTCAGTTATTACATACAGTAATCAGTTATTACATATAGTAATCAGTTATTACATACAGTAATCAGTTATTACATACAGTAGGCCTCCCCCAGGGTTAACGCATAATACTGTGAATAATTGCATTAAGCAGCAGGCCCACCCAACTGCTGGGTGTCATTTCACAGTGGAGCTGAGCTCACTGTTGACCTTGATCAACTGGGCCATTTCCTGTGAAACACTGAACCCTTGTGGCTGTCTGAAGAGGTTTATTAGTTAGTAGTTAATAGTAGTTAATAGTTTTTCAATGAATGAGCAGCGAAGCGTTTCCTTAACTGACTAACTTTTTATAGCACAAGTTAAATCATTCTTTGTCTCCCTCTCTAGTCACCAGAGGAATGGCATCCATCTTGTCTGAGGTTATGATGTATGTCTCCATTATTGGGCTGCAGTTATGGCTGGTAGTGGAGATGGTTTACTGTTATCGAAAGATAGCGGCAGCAGGGGAGGAGGCATTGAGAGAGAGCGCGTGAGTAGCAACATTCTCACATACATACACGCACGTGCACTTTTACACACACACACACACACACACATGTGCACGCACATGTATGTACAAGCAGGCACGCATTCACGCACTTGAGTCTGACCACAGAATATTGTACATCATGGGGTGGAGTAGACACTGGACAACATTCCTCCAAATCCGCCCTCTGGGGAAAGTGTCTTCCTCTTCAAGTTTCTCAATCTTCACAGAATGATTTATTTTTCTGGCTAAATAACTTCCGGGCTGACACTGCTACTGTTTCTCACCTTCTCTCTCTATTTCATTCTTGTTCCTTAACATGCTTTTCTGTCCACACCTGTCTTCCCTCTCTCTCAGGGCGGAGTACTTAGCTATAGCTTCGGAGAGTAAAGATAATTGTGCAGGTGTACAAGTGGCAGATCTGGTAGGTCTGCGCACACACTGTCGACTCTGTCTTTACCTGTGCATTCCTCTACTGAAGAGCTTTTTTTTTTTGTGTTACTGGTACAAGTAAGTATACTCATGCTGCCTGATTGAATTTTGTTTCATTTCAGGGTGAAGAAAAATAAAGTGAAAGTCTGACGCCTAATTTGCACATGGTCACCCTCTGATTACACCATCACCCACTGAAGAAGACGAGGACTGTGGATGGAGAAAGATTGTGTATTACTTTTGAAGATAGGATAGAATCAGCTAATGAAAAAGGACTTTAAAACTATTCCAGTTTGAAATACAGCATAGGAATATCTAGCTGTGATATATCAAAAAGAGTTGCATATAAATGTATAGTTATGCAAAGAAGATCTCCATCATAATACTCAGAAGTTGGTGCGTAACAGAGCAAATACCTTATGTTAACTAGCTGTATGTTAAATAGCATCATAACTATAGAAAATACATTTTTTCTGAAGCTTATTTTCATGATATTCATAAGTTTGCTTGTTTCAAAGCAGTTCCACTTCTGTCCAGTGAGATTGAATGGTGCCAGTAGGTTCCAATCTGGATCTTATAACACTGAATGGTTCAAATGTGTCTCCATCCATACGGACAGTTAATCACAATAATGTGATCCATTCAGGTTAGTGAGACGAACATCCTGAGCAGTTGTAACATGCATGTTGGGTAACTGTGAGCCATGATTGTAAACATGAAGAGAGACCATTTATGTTTGACAGTATCTGTCTACTGGTTAAAGCAAAACTTTCTGAGGAATAGTCTTCAGACAGGTAGTCTTCCTCACTGAAGGTTCAACTCTCTCCGACTCAAACTCAGATCACTGCAGTAAAGGAACATCCACGTTTGCAATCAACCTCATACACTCTTCGTATTCAGTGATGGCCTCACATACATATTTCAACACACAATCCTTCTCTATTCACCAGTTCATTTCATTGCAGTTCTTTTGCTGATTTTTAATTTGCTGTGCATGAATTTAAGAGATTCAATCATTTGCTTATAGAGGTTGCCTAAGTCAGACAATTTGACAGCTGATTTGCGTTGACGAGGTTTCTCAGAGTCTCTCTGACACATGGGACTTGTTGCTTTGAAGGTGGCACTGAAGGAAATGATGTCCACAGTTATAGCACTGCCATTATACATGTTTGTTATAATGCAACTCTTATTGTCCATGGGAGCCTCAATATGAAATATCATATAACTTATCTTATTACAGTGCAGTCCAGATGTCCATAATGGGTTATTTGCTCCGATAACTTGAATGGGTTCAAAACAAAAAATTGTTTAAGCATGACTCACTGTATCATGTATCATCAGATCTCATCTCTAAGGTAATGCAGTAACACATTTTCTCTTGTATGGGTCTTCCATTCTTCTTTGGCAGCCACTTCCAAAGAAATACCACAGGGGGGCAGCATAACACTGTCATCTTACACACATACGTTTTGTAAAAGGGATATGAATAACCTTTTAACCTTAGAAGTTTCTGAGTTCGCTACATTCCAAAATGAACAGACAGGGGATTGGTAGGTTTATTACCTCACATTAGAATGTTTAGAATGTTTTCTCAAGGTACAAAAGGTCAGTATAATAGGATGCTAGTTCAGAACTACACCCACCTTAACTTGTTACCTTCTTGCCAAACAAATACATGTTTCTAGACTTCATCTGAAGTCCTCACTAAGGCTGTTTTGGCTATATAGCCGTTTCTATTAGTCCCATGTTATTGACTTCTTATAGCTGACGCACTTGGAGACATTTTATTTTAATAGAATTTAATTGACTGATCAAGTTGTTGAAAGTCATAAGTCTCCTATTATTGGAGATAATGTGTCCACTGCAGAGACCTGTTGAAATGTTCTCTTCGTGTAGATGTGGAAATGTTGCTTGCCAAAAAAAATTATCAAATAAAAATGCCCTTAGAATGGAGAATTGCATCCGGTGTATTAAATATTAAATTGATTAAAAACAACATTTAAATCTCATGCCATATTCTTAGTTCTGTAACAAAAGGAGAGTTGAAACTGTGGACACCTGTTCATGAATACATCTACTGACACTTTCAAAACACCAGCAACGCTGACAGGGAGTCACAAGGGGGCCAGTAGCTCTTGTCTTAAAGTGTCACAGGATAAAAATGTTGATATGGCATGCAGTCACATGTTGTTCGGTTGTGACAAACCTCACCTGACAAATCAGCCTGGTAGTGGAATGCCATTCCCGTTTCCTGGGAATTTACCAGCTCAGTGGGAGTCACAAAGGTCAGATGGAAGATATGACTGTAGAGGTTGACCAGTAGGGTGGGCCTAGTAGTGCTTAGAAACCAAACTAGCTGTTAAACTCACTCACTTTGCCTCTTATTTGTAAAGCCACTCCTGTGAAAACATTCAATTGATCCCAAACACACTTACCACAGCATGAGGTAATTAGTACCTAACAAGCAGATGGATAAATAGATGTAGAAGTAGATAAGAAGATTTAGAACTAAGAACCTTGTGTTTGTTTAATTTACCCTTTAACCAGGTCATCTGGTCCCATTGAGATATACTAATCTCTTTTTCAGGGGAGCCCTGGCCAAGCTGCACAGCAACAGCACAAGAAGGCTCAATAGGTGGATGGCTGCTATTGAACCCCTCTTTGAGATACTGTAGTGTTGCTATCTGTTTCTATGAACGGGGCGGCATGAAGAGACTCTCTATTGAACGGAGAATCACTCCACAGACAGTGTCAGTAGGCCAATAGATAGTATTGATCAGAGAGGCCTCTTGCTCTTGGCTGTTTTTTGGGAAACAATTGAGTGAATCAAGTAAGTACTTTGCATCAGTAGGTGAGGGAGCAGGGGATAAGATTGAGTTTGGAAATGATGAAGGAAATGATAAAGGCAATGATGAAGGTAATGATGAAGGTAATGAAGAAGGCTGCACAATGACCAATCAAAGTTGGTTGGATCCTATTGGGTTACACTTTGAGAAAGCTTGAAATCAGCAGTTGATACACCCAAGTCTCAAATGTAATCAATCAATCAAGCACACACACACACACACACAGAGACTCATGGACAATAAATTCCCCCACACACGCACACACACAAACGAACGAGCGCACGCACACACACATACGCACAAACAAACACACACACACACACACCCGCACACATGCACACACACAATGAGACTCATGGACAATAAATTGTTGCATATTTTAGAACTTTTCATTTCTCTCCACGGCATTGTGTACAATCAAATCTTTACAGTACATTTGCCCCTGTCCCCCATCCCTCTCTCCCTCCCTCCCTCCCTCCCTCCCAGACCCAAATAAATAGTACATCCTTTCATCACTCACCAGTGGCCGTGCACAGCAAGGCCTCACACACTTACACAGCTGATATTCAGTGCACAGGAGAGGGAGAGAGGGAGAGAGAGAGAGAGAGAGAGACATGAGGAAAAAAGAGGAAGAGTGAGTAGAAATAGGAGGAGGGGGAGATGAAGTATTTTTGATAGATGAGAGAGGGAGTCAGAAGGAGGGAATAGACAGAAATTAGATGACCTTTAAACAAAAATAAGAAGGAGAGAAACTACAAAAAACAAAGATATAAAATGAAAAGGAATCTATAAAAGGTCAATTGAAATCACAAAGACGAAACAACAATACTGCAAAGTTTTTCCCTTTATCTTCATCCGGGCCTATAGAGTTCTGGTTGGTCCTTTTTAAGTCCAGCCCAGTTTATAACTACCAAAGTACTATTGCATCTATGTTTACCTGGTTGAGTCTACAGTAACCCTGAACAGTTCAAGTCCGATTCCAATAATACAATTCCAAGTGACCAAAATGCGAAAACAAAGTGTCCAAAACAAACAAACAAACAAACTCATAAAAATCATAATACCAAATGTAACATTTGAGGATGTAACATTGAGGACTTTCTTCCGAACACACACACACACACACACGCACGCACGCACGCACGCACGCACGCATACCTCTCTAGTCCCACTCCAGGTCTTCTCTGCTTGTCTTTTCACTGCCCTAAACACACTTTTATTTATTTATTCATACTACTTCTTTTTTTTCTTCTTTTTTTTTTTTTTACACATTCAAAAGTACTACTGTGTAATAATCACTAATATCATTATTATTGCTATGACCGGTATCATTCAGAAAAAAAATCATTTAGCTCTTTATTGGTCCGTGCTTGACAGTAACGCAGAGCACAAAACAACTCGTAAGGAGGCAGGACAGGATTTCTCAAAGTCTGGTAAATAAATACTGCAACGGTTCCGATGCAGACTCGCTCGCTCGCCTACTCCCCAGACGACCCAGTCACACTCAAAAAGACTTTAGAACGGATAAAAACAAGCTAGGTGAGGAGGACAAGGGGAGGGAGGAGGAGGAGGAGGAGGAGGAGGAGGAGGAGTGCTTTTGTTTTGTTATTCACGTCTAAAAATGAAAAAGAGTCTGGTTTTGAAATGCTCCTCCATTCCACCCTACAGAGGACGGACTGCCTTTGTCAGGGATCACGTCTAAGATGGGAGCAGATCCCTGATGGAGAGAACGAGAGAGAGAACGAGAGAGAGAGAGAGAGAACGAGGACAAAAAAAGAGACGGATTATAGAAAAGCTCCTGTTCATGTCAGCACTTAATTCCCTCTCTCCTCTCGTCCCCCCGTTTCAAGAAGCTCAGGGGGGTCTTAGCTAGGCAGACCCCCCACAGCGAGACACATCAGCCAAGCCCCCCCTCCGACCCTGACCCCCCCCCCCCCCAAGGTTTCAACTGAACAGCAGAGCATCTGCTGTTCCAAGGACTGGAGTGTCCGATATTCCTAGAAGTGAGTCCCAGCTTTTTGAAATGCCACTGACTGGGAGGAACAGCCATTTTTAAATGTAGTCGGTCCTATTCTGTTCCACTGTGAAATGCGTTGGACTGAAGAAATCAAATTTGAAATGCGGTCGGTTTCAACTCAGTCCATTTTGAAATGCAGGCGGCCATTTGGAGATGAGTTGTGGAAGGTCTAGGGGCGTAACAGCTCATAAACAGCAGCATGGTTAAGTATCAGGAGTCGATGGTACAAAACTGGCCCTCCTTTGCCCCTTTTAATACAGTACATATGGTCAGCTCACCATAATACGTTATTGCTGTAGTCCTGAAGGTTCCCAGTCTAAAATGTCTGACAGGACAGGTGGTGGTTGTGGCTGTGGTATTTCACCATTCCGTGTCTCTCTGACCAAAGCCTGGAGGAATTGTGGGTAGAGTAGTTCCCCTGTGTACTCACCACTTCCTGTTTTGGGTTTGAGAGGGAAGGGGTGGAGCCTGGGGGGGGGGGGGGAGTCAGTCGCTCTGATTGACCCAGGCTGACCCTCCCCCCTCACGCCACCTCACCCCTGGCACTCTCTCCCCTGTGGTCTATTCTTATCCACTGTAACAGATAGGGGTCCCCTAGGGGGGGCTTTTGAAGGGAGGTAGGGGGAAGGCCGGGTGCTCAGGGGGGGGGTGGGGGGGCTCAGTGCGCAGTAAGGGACTCTGTTGATGGGTCTGAGGGGGGGTCCTGATGGACCTCTGGAGGGACGATGCCTCGATGGAGTTTTTCCAACGACTGCTTCATCTGAGGAACAGAAGAGGATGGCCTTGTTAAAAGCAAATTACACGCACACGCACACACACACCTATTATCTCACATATAGTCACAGACACACACACACACACACACCTATTATCTCACATATAGTCACACACACACACACACACACACACACCTGGTCAAGCAGGGTTACTGAAGACTGGAGGATCTGCTGCCACTTGCTGAGCTGGGCCTGGTGGAACTGCCTCTGGAGCTGCAGCACCTGGGCCCACTCTCCTGCAGACTGAGGCAGGGGGCTGGGGGGAGAGAGAGGGGCAGGGGAGGAGAGGGGCAGGATGTGGAGCATATGCATGTCTGTTAGTAATATCCACAGGTTATGGTCTTGGTTGATGTTGACAGGGTGAGTGGGTGATCAAACAATGGGAGATTGTTGGGAAGTGCTTCCGGACAACAAGTCATCTTTCATCCCAACTCACTCATTCATTTTCAAAGATCACATTTTTGAATAGTGTAATAACACCAGTGCTATAATGTGTAATAACACCAGTACTATACTGTTGGTGTAATAATAACATAACAGTTACCTGTCAGTGAGGGAGTAGGAGTGCCAAGTCTCCAGTGTGTGCGCAGCTCTCTCCAGGGCATACAGCTTATAGAACAAAAGCATGTTCAGAGCCACCAGCACCACCAGACTGAGAGAGAGAGAGAGAGAGAGAGAAGGAGAGAGAGAGAGAGAGAGAGAAAAAGAAGGGAGGGAGAGAGAGAGAGAAGGGAGGGAGGGAGAGAGAGAGAGAAGGGAGGGAAAGAGAGTGTGTGTGTGTGTGTGAGTGAGAGAGAGAGAGAGAGAGAGAGAGAGAGAGAGAGAGAAAGAGGGGAAAAAAAGAGGATAAGTACACTGAAATATGCATCGGCATCAAATATTGGGGGATAGACACACTGGGACAAAGGAAAGAAATCAATTTGTTCCAACAAAGAATGAGGACGAACTGCTGAGGGAACGAAATAAAGAAGTTGCACAGTTGTGTCCTACAGCACAGAACACAAGACAAATGACCTGGACGTTCTTACTTTATCCACCAACGACACCACGTAGAACACAACTTTCATTTCAAGCAGACATTAACGGATGACAAATTAAACTCCGGCAAAACACATGGTCATTCCGCAAGACACTGACGTCATATCAATGTGATCTGATCTGAACGTTTATCTATAATTGATTAAAATCCATAAACGTATATATAGATATAGATATAGATAGATATAGATATCTCTTATACGGTACCTGACACAGATCCTAGGCACATGAAGAAGCACAGAGAGGAAAGAGAGATATAGATAAAGAGGAGAGACAGAGAGAGGCAGTGGGAGGTAGTTAGTAAGCAGAGGAGACGTTAAACCATGAACCCAAAGAACCCAACAGGCCTGAGGCAGAGATTAAAGCAGAGAGGTTGTCAAGAGAAGCAACCACACAGACGACAGTATGGGCCACATACTGTGGTTGTTAGAACTGTACAGGGCTGAGAGGCTCGAACACAGTAAATAGGAAAATAGGTATAATAGACGTGAATACAGTCCTTCAGTATCACTCTCCCACGCACACACACACACACACACACACACACACACACACATACATACATCGGGACTCACATGAAGCTGACTATGAGCAGTATGGTGGAGATGCTGTTGCCTCCTCCACGCGACCGTTCTCCCAGCTTCAAATACTGAGCACCTGATGAAGAAAGCAAATGAGAGATTCATTGGGAGAGAACAACCAGGATGCAGTCCCAAATAAGACCACTAGATGCCAGTGTATCGTGGAAAGTCGATCACCAGTGGCATCCCTGTGTAGATTTGAGCCCTGGTCCAAATACAATGACCTTTGTCTCAGGATTTTTGGAATCTATCTAACACCAATCCACAGTGGATCATTCAAAGGTATTTCAGGACTGAAACCCTTGCCAGTCCTTTCTTATACCCCTGCAAAGTTACCAACTTTGATTCCATGTCAACCCCCCCGATCCCTCTCGACTCACCTGCATCTCTCCTCTCCCTCTCTTCTCCGATCCCCCTGTCCCCTCTCTCTCCTCCTCCCACGCCCCCTCCATCTCTCTCCCTCTCCCCCTGGCGGCGGGAGCAGGTGCGCTTGCGTCTACGGAGGGCCGGGGGTGTCCTGGCAGCGTCTGCTCCGAGAGGCTCGCCCGTGGTCACCACCGACACCTCCGTCTGCATCAGAGTCTCCAACTTAGTCACCTCACTCTCTGGGGGGAGAGAGAGAGAGAGAGAGAAAGAGAGAGAGAAGGGGGGAGGAGAAGGTGAGAGAGAGAAAGAGAGAGAGGGGGAGGAGGTGAGAGAGAGAGAGAGAGAGAGAAGGGGAGCGAAAAGGGGGGGAGGGAGAGAGGTAAACAATCAATTGGAATACACACATACACAAACATACACACACATAGCATGACAGCCTTGTTTAATCCTTAAAAGGATAACGTGACATTTTTCTACTTTCCCAGTCAGGTGAACTCATTGGTACCATTTTTATGTCTCTGTGTGCAGCTTGAAGGTAATTTCGGAGATAGATTGGTTTGAATGGAAGTCTCCAGGAACAACTAACAAATAAAACGCATTTAGCATTTTGCTTCAAAACTACCTTCAAACTATATGCAGAAACATATAAATGGTATCAATGAGTTCACCTGAAGAAAATACACAGCACTATCCCTTTAAGACTACCATTTTCCTTGACATGCTCAGACCATACAGATTAGATAGAGGTTAGGAGTATAGATAGGGGGCATTAGGGGTTTGTGTGTGTGTGAGTGAGTGAGTGAGTGAGTGAGTGAGTGAGCGAGCGAGCGAGCGAGCGTGCGAGTGAGAGAGTGAGAGAGTGAGAGAGTGAGAGAGTGAGAGAGTGAGTGAGAGAGTGAGACAGAGAGAGAGAGAACAGGTCATACCCATGTGTCTGTAGTACTCCTCGATGCCGCTCCAGGTGTTCTTCTCTATCAGGGCTTTGACCAGGCTCCACGGCTGCTTCCTGTAGCAGATGTCTGACGACACCCTGGAGGACCAACCACATCCATGTCAGAGTAGAAACACCATGACGACACCATTACAGGACATTTCATTACAGGACATTTCATTACATGACGACACCATGTAAAGTTGTAGCAGATGTTCCAGATTTCACCCAAACAAGGCTGTTTGACTAGCTAGCGATTCTGTCGGTGCACAGGCACGACAAGTGCAAAGCGAGGTCTCATTATCAACACTCAGGTATTAACAAGTTCAGGACACGTGTGACTGTCTATGGCGGTCTACTTTTACTCGTCACAATAGTGAACGTGCACAATAGTATGCCATGCATACATGGCATACTAACATAACATAACATTTGACTGTTGAGTTGTGGACGGACAGTGTGCAAGGAAGTGTGTATCTGAGGATGCCGTCTTTGGGATGAGACGTAAAACGGAGGTCCCCGACTCCCGAGTCGTTAAAACATCCCATGGCGCTTATCGCAAGAGTAGGTGTGTTAACGCTGGTGTCCTGGCTAAATCCCCAATCTGGCCCTCATACTGTCATGGCCACCTCATCATCCCCTGCTTTCAATTGGCTCATTCATCCCCTCTCCCCTCCCCTCCCCAACTCTTCCCCAGCCAGGTCGTTGCTGCCAAAGAGAACATGCCCCCGGTCAACTTACCTGGTAAAAAATTAAGGGAGGAATAAAAAATCTATCTACCTGAGCCTGCTCTTGTGCTTGCTGATGGAGGTGAGGCAGTATCTGTGCACGGTGTAGAAGTAGTCCTGGTAGGGGATGCCTGAGGTGATGACCTCAGAGTCCACCACAAAGCACTCACCCCGCGCACTGCTCTTATACAGCGTCTGTGGGGAGGCAAGAATGAACAAGTGAACAGTAAACATGTTGTCCCCCATGAATGACGTAGCCAAATTGTGTCCAAATTGTCCCAGAGGTCTCAGACAATGAGGGGTTCTGTACATGATCAACTTCTGCAAATCAATAACCACTATTGGTACCATCCTGAAAGAACATCTCATGTTTTAGGTCAGTGGTTCCAAAAATATTTGTGCTACGTTTGAAACCGACAGTATGAAACTATTACAGCCTAGAAAACCACCAAAGACCAAATGGGACATGACTGCAAACAACAAGTAGGTCTCAACCAAACATTTGGAAAACTCTGCTCTAGCTATCAAATTCAGATGAAAGTTGTTAGCCGTCTGTGAAATGTCCACATCGCAATGTCCCAACCCCCATACTCCATCTCTCATGTCCAATTCTTTGTTCTTCTACTCTACTGAATTGCTATCAAATTCAGTCCCCTGTATGTTCCTATGTTTCCCGTGTCCATGTGTCTGGTGATGGTGGAGTGGACAGACAGACAGACAGACAGACAGACAGACAGACAGAGACAGACCTGTGTCTCCACCACAGGGGCTGTCTTGGGACCCAGGGGGTTGTTGATGGCGATGGTGTAGCTCAGGACCCGGCTGGTATTCCCACTGCTGCTGTCCTGCTGCCACTCACGCACTGACAGGTCTGGGAGAGGAGGAGGAGGAGAGAAAGAGAGGAGGGAGAGAAAGAGAGAATTATTACAAAGTGAGAAAGAGAAAGTGTGAGTCAGAGAAGGGAAGAGGAGTGAGAGAGACGGAGAGAGAGAGAGAGCGAGCGGAAGAGGGAGAAAGAAAAAGAGGGGGATACTCAACACTCCTTCACAGAGAAAATGCACCAATTAAAGCTGCACAATGCCCCGATGCTGGCAGAGCCACAAATCAGGGAGGCCACCAACCAACTGAACTGCATGGCTTCACTCATATCAATGAGACTCTAGTAGAAGACCCAACAGACCACTTTCTGTGGCGCTTTGTTTTTGAGCACAACACGCAGTGCTCTCCTATTCATTTACGTTAGTACGGCTCCTCAGAAGGCCGGTAAAAATGTTGTAGAAACAAATACAGTAGGCCTAATATCGTGAGGGAGAGGGCGGGCATGGAGTTAGTGTGGGAGGAGGCAGAGAGAGACGAAGCAAGGGAAAGACCGAGGGGGAGGGGCTGGGAGGGAGGTTAACACAGCGTAAACAAATACTCTGGAGTGCTCATTAGCGCTTCAATATGCTTGCTTATGTCTGAGAGGGGGGTGAGGAGGGGAGAGAGAAGGGGGGGGGGGGGGGGGGGGTACTGACTAAGCACTAAAATGATAATTACATCCCGATATATCACAACAAAGACATATTGTCTGGAGCCAACATCATGTCATAAGGATGGGCATTAGTGCATAAGGAGCCACACAGTCGAGGGGAAGACAAGAGGCAATAACTTAGTATTTAACGCAGCTCCATCACTCCCAAAGCTTAAGCTTTGTCACAAGGAATTTAAGTGTTTGCATGGCTTGTGTCCAAAGACAAATATGTATCCTGTCTATGCATCTAGATGTATTCCTGCTGGGATCTTACCGGAGACAATTGTGCCAGCATTGACACTTATCAACATAACCATACAGTTTTGAAAAGGTGGTTCAAGGGAGAAGAGAAAGCAAGATGGAGGAGAAAGAAAGAGAAAGTAGCTGAAGAAGAGGAAGGGAGAGTGGGCAAAACAGGACCGAAAAGCAAGACTGCTGGGGAAGTGTGTGTGGGAGGGGCGCCACAAGGGTGTGTGTTCTGACCTGTGAAGTGGCGCTGCGAGAAGAGGTGCTGGATGAAGTGAGTGTCGGCGGAGAAGAGCAGGTCGTGCAGCTTGTCCACGCTCATGCGCACCACCGTGTTGATGTGCAGCCGCCCGCTCAGGTCAGCGCAGAACGACTCCACCTCGCCTGCGGACGGGACAGGACAGGGTTAAATCAACAGCGTATAGCACAGTTGGGCTTGATTCCATTTCAATGCCTGGCCGTTGGGATACATTTCTCCACACCACTGCAATTCAATACATTTGTAAGGAAAGAAGTTGCTGCTATGTTAGTAAGTACTGTGCTTGTCTTTCACCAGATAGTGTTCAGCATGTCGAGGGCAGTATATTATGACTCCTCTATCTAATAGTCTACAAGATAAACAGCTGACACTCATGGAGCTCTGAGAAACGGCATTGATTTCGCTAGCAGTAACTGGGATTGATATTAATAGCAACAGAAAATATCAAATATCAATAGCAACACTTCCTCTCCTCCATCTGTACTCCACTAATATGGTAGAATAGGTGAAGCAATAGAGCTGAAAAATACTGCTTTCACTCAGTCTGGACAAAGAAAAGTAATTTAGGAGTTGACTGTTGAAATTCATCCCCTGTGAAAAGTGTCTAAAATCCCTGCTTTCCCTCCCTAGTTTCCTATGTTCACATATAATCTCAATGTGTCTCCATGAAACTGCACTACAGTGGGAGCCAGCCAGGCACTCACTCTCTTCCTGTGTGTCAGAGGAGTTGCTGGGATCTGTGGGCAGCTCCTCATCGTTGGTGATGTCCAATGAGGAGAGGTTTCCCAAGCTAGTGGCCGGTGGGGGCATCATGTGATTGGACGACTCTGACTGGCTGTCCCCGCCCTCATCCACATTCTAGGAAGGAAAAGGCATGCAAGCGGATAGTTACCATGCGGTTGCTAAGGAGATCACACCACTCTCACATGACTAAGGAGCCCCTGCTGCCTGAAATGGCCTGACTGCTTCTTAACTTGTCTTTATAGACAGACATAACACTGAAGCCAGCGTTTCATCTGAGACGGTCTGACAGCCAATTTACAGTAAACAAACACCTCTTTTATCCGCTTGGGTATGACTACGGCTATTTTTGTCCATATCGAAATAAAACATGCCACAGCAACAATCATAATACCTGTCTTGAGACTGTATCAGTTAATTATATCTCCCCTGGGCCTAGTCTCATTCTCATCCTCTAATATCTTTGATATGGAAATGTAATATGTAAGGTTGGCAAGCAATATGTCCCCTGCCCTTTGGTGCCCTGGTGTGTGTGTGTGGGGGGGGGGGGGGGGGGCGTCAACTCACAAAAGAGGCAGCGGCGGAGGCTGAGGCTGAGGCGGTGTGTGAGTGTGTGGAGTGTGTGGTGGAGGGCAGCGAACTCTGGGAGCTGGGCGGGCTGGGCTCTGGGGCATCAGCGCTGGCCCTGCGGGCTGAGATGGCGGAGGTGGGCACATCTATGGGTAGAAAAGAGGAGGAGGAGGAAGGGGGGGAGGACCCCCCACCGCTGGCCAAGAAGGGGGGGCCACCAGGGCCAATGGGGACCAGGGAGGAGGGAGAGGTGCCCAAGGAGGGCATCAACACCGCACTGAGGTCCAACAGGTCTGTGACTGAGACAGACTCATCCCCTGGCCTGAGAGAGAGAGAGAGAGAGAGAGAAGGGGGGGGGAGATGGAGGGCAGAGGCAGGGGAAGAGTAAGAAAGAGAAAGGGAAGGAAAAAGAAAGTGAAAAAGAGAGAGAAAGAAAGAACAACATGATGAATGGTTCACAGTAGTGGTGCTTAATGGAGGGGATCAATGGGACTTAGTCAGACATCCAGAGACATACCAACTTTAATGGGCGACAGCACTAATTTAATGGATGATAGCGATCCAACATGTCAAACAGAGGCTTCCATGGACTCCCACACACACACACACACAGTATTGACTCACAGTAGGCCATTAATGTGCTCTGCGTTGGGGGAGACATAGTCATCGTCTTCGCTCGTGAGTCCCAGCTCTGTGCCGTAACACTGGTGAACGATGTGCCAAAGCTCCTTAGGGGACAGGGGCTGAGGAGGACAAACACATACATTCTCTCTCTAAATCACACGCTGACACACTAATTCAGACGGTGTTTGAGGCATTTTTGTTCCCATGCTGTTGGGCAACATTTGTTTTGGGACCGACCGTGCATTGTCTCACTATTGACTCCGTGTCATTTCCATCCATTTTTAGCCATTCTGGGGACTATGTGGACCACCAGCTGTTTGGCCGTCCAACTCCAGCACGTTTACACTGAAGCTGGTGGTCCTCTGTGGCTCAGTTGGTAGAGCATGGCGCCGACAACGCTTAGGTTGTGGGTTCGATTCCCGCTGGGACCATATATACTGAGATGTGTATGCACTCACTGCAATGTAAGTCACTTCGGATAAAAGCTTTAGCTAAATGGCATATATAAGCTAATTCTGGCAAGTTAATTAGTAAGTGTGCAATGTTAATAATAACAATACATTTTTAAAAAGTAATCCTTCCTTCTTCTGGCACTGTGACTGCCAATGGCCCCTGGTCCTAGCATAGATTTCTTTGACTGATGTAGAGGTGACTCACATACTTTGGACAAATGTACTTTTGTTGTTGTAAGTCGCTTTGGATAAAAGCGTCGGCTAAATGGCACATGTAAGCCAATTCTGGCAAGTTGATTAGTCAGTGGGCAATGCATCACCCGTGTCCAACAAGCTGGCCAGAGCGGGGGAGTGTGAAAGGCGGAGGAGGTTGTTACCTTGTCCATCAGTGCGTTCTGCCACAGTCTGAAAATCATCATGAAGCTGCGATCCCTCGCTCCGAAAGACGTGAAGAAGTGCTGCACAGGACGACAGAGTAAGACAGGGCAGAGAAATAACAGAGGGTTGGTTGGGATTTTAACAGAGGGTTGGTTGGGATTTTAACAGAGGGTTGGTTGGGATTTTAACAGAGGGTTGGGATTTTGTTTATATAGGAGATTCATTTATTTTTTCATTTTCCATTTCATTTTTGATTCACCAGGGCAGAGAAACGTCTTTTTTTTTCCCCCCCGACACTTTTCAGAGAAATCCGGACCAAGATTGGGAAAATGCTCAGAATCACACAAGACGTAGACGTTAAATAGAGCAACACTGCCACTGCCACAGAGGCACACTGAGATAATCTGTGTACACCAGTTTCCCCTTTTTCGTCACATGATACCATATCATCCCTAGCAGGTGTAAAAGCACTGATATGCTCCCCCTACTGTGATCCATCATGGTTGTGTAGCGTGGTAACTTACCTTGTCGTGGTCAGTGCTGATCTGAATAGCGTTGGGGATGAGCTTGGCGGTCTTCTCCTTGGTCAGGGTGGTCACGTCTTTCAGCAGGATGGTGATCTGAATAGGAAAAGGGAGATTTAGCGTGTGTGTGTGTGTCCTGACTGAATTTGAGCATGTGTGTGAGAGCTTGTCTGACTGGGGTGCGTACATCCATATGGCTGTGTGTATATGACTGTGTGCGCACCGATGCTTGCATATATGAGTGATGTACAGTGTGTGTGTGTGTGTGTGTGTGTGTGTCTTACAGTGGTCTCCCAGCGGAAGATGTTGCTGTAGAAGCAGAGCCAGTTCTCTGACAGATACAGACGTCCTTGGAGGAGGATGTCCTTTTGCAGAGCACAGGAGTAATCTGAGGAAGAGGAGGATGAAGATTAGGAGGGAGAAGAAGGGGGGAGCACAGCCCTGTCATACACAGATAACTAAAATGGCGGGTGCGAGTGATAGATGGATGTGTGTGTGGTTTTGATACACAACACCTCTGAGAGCGTACTACTCACCCACTATGAGTCGCTCTGTGTCTGGCAGCTTCTTGAAAAGTTTACGGAAATCCTCGTTACGCTGTTTGTAAGTGGGACTAAGAACCTGAGAGAGAGAGAGAGAGAGAGAGAGGGATACTTACTATGTAGTTCTTGTTCCATATGAGCTACGCAGCCCAAGTAGATACTGTGCCTCAAGTAAGACTGTCAGTCTTTGTATAGGCAGATGAGGGTATGTTTGAAAGAGAGAAGGACCTCATTTTCAGCATCGACTGGCCCTATTATTTCACTGTGTCAAGCCATCTCACCCACTCCAACCAGGAAACAGGAACGTGTGTGCCGTCAGCAAAATAAAGTGCAGTGAAGTGTAAACCACTAATGAAGCGTACTAAAATGTGTACTTACATTGTACCAGCTCTGCATTTTCTGCAGGGGAAAGAAGAACAGCACATATTCAGTGATGAACAGCATCCAATGCTTTCACTGCCATTAAGCAGTAAAGGTGGAACTGGCTGGCAAGCTCAAAGTTCAAGACAGGAGCACATCGCCAACTGGGATAGCTCTCTTTTAATACGGCTCTGAAAACATAGTCATGAGTTGTTGGCCTATTTACCTCATGTGTTTCAGCTGTTGGCCTTACTGTCTGATCCATGTAGATCCATACACATAAAGCCTTCTAAATACGCACAACCATCTAACATGCTGTGAATGCATGTTTTTTCTGTGTCATACTGTGGATCATTATCTGTCCTCACAGTCGTCACCATCTGATCATGCTGCTAAACAGGAAGTAGAACAATTTTTTTCTCTGAACCCTAACCCCCCTAAAACATGATTTTAAACACTATCCCTAACCATAGCTCCACCCCAAACCTTATGCCTTGCGCCAACTTCAATTAAGGCAATATAGCGTATTTATTTGCTCAAGAATTTCAAGATTTTCACTATGGCAGTGTGGCCACATACGGTGAGGACCCAAACTAACTGACAGCCAAGCTTTAGCCTATATTCAAGCCACGGTGACGTGGTTAGGCCCCTTACCTTGGCGTTGCGGCTGAAGTGGCGTGTGGCGAGGGGGTAGGCAGAGGTGGTGGAGGAGGAGGGTGTGGGGGGCAGGGGGCTGTCCGATCCTCCCCCTCCTCCTCCTCCTCCTCCTCCCCCTCCTCCTCCCCCTCCTCCAGTGCGCTCCGACCCGCCCTCCCCCTCGCTGGCCCTGCTGCCCCCCAGCACCCGACGCCGCAGGGAGGGTGAGCTGCCAGGGGTGCTGCGTGGAGAGTTACTGGCAGTACTGGAGGGGAGAGAGGGAGGTGTTAGTGGTTGGTAAAGGGACGAGTGGGAATTCATTTCAATATCAGGATTTGAGGCCATCATCACTGCAAACCGACCGTGCCAGAAAGGACGGAAGTCCTCGGTATGGAGTTTACTGCTAATGGGATTTGAACCGCAATTCTTACTTTTTACGTTAACCTCCACCATATCCTTAACCTAGAATTCATGATAAAAATAAGCTCATGTAGGCTACTTGCACAACAGTCCTTGCAATATAGGCAAGCTAATTGTTGGCCCATCTAATAAAGACATCGAGTGAAAACCAACTTGAAGCCAGACACAGTGTCCATTCCTGAATAGCCTTGCTCAGTGGAGTGACAGCCCTGTGGTCCCACTACGTCCAAAACCACAACAGTACAAAGCTCTGTTTGGTCTACTAGGTGCTGTTTCACAAAAGGGTCCTTTTACTAAGGCACCGATGCAAAAACGAATACACGAGCAAGGAGTTAGGGGGAAAATATGAAATCAGGGGTTTTCATTCAGCTCAGCATTATCACACTGAGCATGTAAACAACTGGATTGTTGTCTTACTCCTGAGGAAAGCAGAGGGCCATGGACTCAAAGACAAGGTCAAACCTGCTGTATTGCTGCCATAATATGTGCATCTCATGTTCTGAGTTCAGGCCTTGGCACAACGCAAATTGGCCATATTTATGTAACAACAAATGTTGCCATGGTTGCACTTTCATTCCTTTGTCAAATTGAACTGTCTACAGTATGCTGGCTGTCTCCTGCGACATTCCACTTGACCAGTGCATGTAGAGTTCCTACAGATCTGTAGTGTCAACCTGTTAAGTCTGTACCTCAGTGAGGTCACACGCACACAAAGCAGATACACACCCACCCACCCAAGGACACTCCAAGAAAAGTAGTGATAGGCCTAGACCTTGACTAATTGCTCGTCTTGGCCATGGCTTTAGACCTAATTAACAAATAGGGCTATAATATTAACGAAGCAAATCACTTATTGCCAGTAGCCCACCAATAACTGTAGTGAGTGCACTTCGCCCGGTGTGATGCAGCGGCTCCTTACTGTGTGAGCTCATTTGATAATTTTGTTAATTAATCTCAAACAATAACTCATAGCCGCTGCACACAGACGCTGAGTAATCGGTCTAGCTAGACCTCCGCAGCCTTGAGCTGTTATCCACCTCCAGCCCATTCTCTCATGTTCACCCCAACTTCAGGGTCTCAGTTTCTTCATCTCTTCCTGCACATTGTGTTCCCCTTTTCTTCTCTTCTCCAATCCCCCAGTGGTCTTTCCACCATTCCCTTGCTGTCTCCCTCCCTCTCTCCCTCTCTCTCTCCCCCTCTCTCTCTCTCCCTCCCTCTCTCTCGCTCCCTGTCCAACTCTAGTCTCTCAACGCTGCCAAAATTCGCTCAACCCCCGCCGACCCGATTGCCGTTGTCGTGGTGACCAGAGGTAGGGGGGCGGGGGGTACTGGGGTAAATATCAGCATCTCCACGGAAACACCACTCACTTGCGGAATAACCCCCCCCCCCACTCAAAGCTGTCTGTCTGAATATGGAAATCAAAGGAAGTAGACAACATTAAGAGCTCTGTTGAACATTCACCAATATGGGTGATGCCGCCAGATTGGGCTTTAAGACATCACCTCAAACACACTGTCCTTCAGTTCGTTTCTGGATTATCAATTCTGTTATGGAAAGTGGAATAAGCCCATCAGTTGGTCTAATTATACTCTTCTACAGAGCTACCTTTACAGTTAATAGGTCTATGCTTGTTGTGGTCATGGTGCAGCCAGGGCAGTAATCTCGCGCGTACTCGTGTGAATCTGTGTCAGTGTTTACAAACTAAATCCCACCTAATGCAGGACGGAAAGGCGAACGAGTGTCAAGGGCCATTACCAGAATATTCCATTCACTGTATATTGTTCATTACTCCAAACTACATCTAATTATTCTTAAAGACAGTAATATAAAGCGCAATGAATGAACACTTGGTGTCGAACTGACAGGCAACAGAACGTAAACTATGCGATTTAGAATGATACAATTAACTCCGGTGACCGCGTTGGTACAACAACGTATCAACAACGTATCAATTATTATTAACAAACATAATAATGGATTGGTAAGAATGGAGAAATGAAGCAGATAGCGGATTTCAGACTCGAAACGAGAAGCACAACGCTGCAGAAATGGTCGCTGAAGTGGGCATCCGAATGCAATAGAATAGAATAGCATACGTCTCCACTCAATGATGCTCGTGGCGAATCACACGATGATCATATATAAGCCGATACTGACATGTATGGCCCCTTTCTGAATAGAAACCATAACCACTGACGTCCCACCCAGTTTTCCATTGGGATACGATATTCCTTTGACCATATACGAAACGCACACGCATGTAAACAAAACATAAACGAAAACTCCGTCGCCATTGTAGCGCAAATAGCACTGGACAGAAAGTAAACAATTGTACTCTAATGGCATTAATAACTTACTCGAACATGTCATGGGGTGTGTTGCCGATTAAACGTGATGTCCACACGCTGCTTGTTGTATGAATATAGCGCCGGTCTTCAGTGCACAGCCGATGGGTCAAATTAAGCTACAGGGTCCGCTTGTTTTGTTTTACCGGTAATTAGAACGCATAGAGTTCCCCGAATGGAAACGCGCCCATCATCCGTGACCCGTTTCAGTTCCCCATCGCAAACATCCTTCCTTCGCAGTCAGGTACACCGACCACGGCTCCTATTCTGTTTCTGGGACCCGACGAGAAGCTAACGTTGCGCCCATAAGTAATCCCCGTAGCACTGCACACTGTGTGCACACACAGGGAGAGAGTGGGGGAGAGAGGGAGGTGGGGGAGAGAGGGAGGGGGGGGAAGGAGGCGTCACCGTGCTGGAGAGGCCTACCACCCCATACAGTAGCGTTGAGCTTGGAGACACCGATAAGAGGTGATAAGAGACGGTATGTGAGGACGAGGTACAGCGGACATGGAAGTTATAGAACAAAATATTCAATGTAGGAGGTCCCATGTATACAACTCTGGAGCAAACTACGGAAACTGGTACAAGATCATTTCCATAATAACATCCTTGGTGTTTTATCGAATCATGAAATGACAGGACATGTATGTTTTGTCGCTCTGTAATTATCCAGATATATAAACTGCGCTGGCTGCAATGTCCACCTGCACAGAATCCTTTAACCCTCAATCTCTCTGACCATCTCTCTAGTCTGGATTAGAGGCCGATGGTACAGCATAATCCACACTGTGCAGTTCTACATCTCCCCATGCCATCCCTCTCTCTCTCTCCCTCTCTCTCCCTCCCTGTAATCTGCTTTTCTGAGGTTCAGTGGCCATCGTAATCTCTGAGTTCGTAGTGGCAAGGTGGGATAGCGAAGGGAGAAAGAGAGAGAGAGGTGTGTGTGTGTGTGTGTGTGTGTGTAGAAGATAGGGTGCTAGCTTCTGATTCCTGGCCTTTTCCACAGAAATTCCTCATTTCCAAAGACGGAGGGAGAGAGTCGGATGAGGAGAGATCAATGGTCTTAGGGCTAATTAAGAGAATGCCATTTAGGTCCATGGCTCAGCACATTTTCAGATGAGTGTGCGTTCCAAAGTCTCTGGCCTTCTGCTGAGGAGACCTCGGCCAAAATGGATTACTCAACTGAAGTCTAATCCATAAATATCATGAACTAGGGTGAACAGTCCAAACAGGCCACAGGGGGACACGACGTCCATGGCCCGCCGTAGATTGATCCGCAGTGTTTTGTGTGTCAGTCAGTGCAAGGATTATGAGGACAGACGTGCACGGCTGAACGCCAATTTAGTCAATTAGGAATGAAGAGTCAGGTAATGGTCTACAGAGATAGGACAGAGGACATGGGCCCAAAGGTCACCACTATCAGCTAGTAGTTTTCCCCTTCACCTGAGGTAGCCTATAACTCAAGTCTGCAGGTTAATGAGTTTCTTGGCCTCTTTCACAAGACGTAGCCTAGCCAAGGCTGTAAATGGCTAAAGCGAAATTACGCTCCACTGCTCAAATGAGTGCAATGCTCGGGCTTGCCTGTTCAATGAATGTACCAAGTGTTTTGCTTCGAAGGGTAAAAGGTTAGTTTGAAAGACTATTGAGTATTTTAACACTGATAGAGCTGCAGAGAAAACTCCTCCTCTTCAGTCAACAAGATAGGCTATTAGCCTTGAAGGTTTATTCAGTTTAAATAATTACACTAGTTCAAGGCAAACAAACCACAAGTTGCTATATAATCGTACAAGGAAGTACCAATTAGAAACACGGTTGTTTATTTCCCTATCCAGTAAAAAAGGACCACTTGTGGTTATGAGATAAAAGACGGTCAAGCCTATTGCTCCAATAACAGGCTCCTACTGTTGCTGAGGCAGTTGTGCAATGTTATGCAAGCTATTGTGAGGCTTTATCAAGGCGGAAAAGTACTGATCAAGCACACATGCTTCTAAAATCACTGAGGAATACAAATTGGTTTCTGATAGACAAACATGCGACAGACAACACTGGCATCCCCAAACAAACAAATACAGGTGCTGTAGTCTGTGAAACTGAGGGCATAGCATAGCTGTGGTCTGTGGTAGAGTCGATATTATCATTTCACTGCCAAGCCTCAACAACAGAGTGATGAGGATATGCAGATGCGCTCCACACGGCATCTTGTAGGAACATGCCTCACGACATAACTGGCATTTCTCCACGACAGACTGCTTCACATTCGGGTTGGTCTCCAATTCAAATTGCTCAACTGCCGCCTCCACAAAACGTCCCTTAATAGCCCACTGTATTCAAGTCTTTCAGTGTCTATTCAGCCATCTGAATCCTCCAATGTTGTTGAAAATGCAAATGGCTGCAGGTCATCATGTAAATTGACCCCTCTACGGTGACCACCGCTGCTGCCATGCAGCCATTAACCCCTTGATCTGCTTTTATCATTGGTGCTCATCAGGGTGTCAAAGGTCAATTATCCTCCGAAACTGTTCCATGCATACAGATCAAGGTCAAAAGCAATGGCAACAAAATAACTGAATTTAGGCTCATCTACGGATACAATTAGGACTCTATTCCTGTAATGACTTTCACTGTGCAGAGCTAGATTCTGTCCTCTCTTCAGAATGAAGGCCAGGGTAGGATAAAAATACTACAAAACAAGGTAGCCTAATGACACAGAAAACGCCTGGGTTTCAAGCACTGTACTAAATAGCAATTTAGCACTACACCAGTGACATGGCTCATGACTAGATGACCGAGTGTCACAACCATGGTTATCAACACTTCATTTCTCGCGTTCTGAGTCACTTCTGTCCGACGCTTGGCACAGGACACCCGCTCACATGCAGAGAGACGGCTCATCTCTGAGCATATTTTTAAATAAGGCATTGAAAGAGCAGGGAGATGGATAGGCGCAATTCTCGAAGAGATTAGATTGAAAGAGCAGACGACCCGTCGTTTTACTCCAGTAATAACAGGGGCAGAGAGGGGGGTTAGGTGCATCGAGCAGGGTCCTGATGACTGAGTTGTGTGTATGGAAACAAAGCTATGGCTTTAGACTACAAACTCAGGTGTGTTTGCATTGACTGTGTGACATTCAAACGAACACTGGCTCACTGTTTTCCTTTATGCTTTGTCAAACAAAATAGATAAATAAACAAACATTAGGGCTCTGCTGATCGGCTTTTGTCTTACATTCAAATGACGCACTATCCTCATCCTTACAAGCATTAACTATAAATCTATCACATTCACCCGCCTCAAATAAAAAATAAAAAAAACAATTTTCCTAATGCACAATTCAAAAGTGTAACCTAAATGTAGTGAGCAATATAACAGAGCTATACAAATCATCAGAGACTTAAGTAATATTTCATTTGATAAAACAAAGAAACTGGGTCAATAAACTGGTTGGTAAATGAAAAGGACAAGGGCACAGCTGTTCATGTGGAGCAAGAGGAACACCCTCTGCCTGCCCGGCTAGCCCTTTGACAGGCCCACGGAGCACACTGCAGCACCACCAGAAGCTCCTCCCATTGGACAGCAGTGACATCATCAGACAAAACGCAGGCTCCTACTGGCCGGCGGTGATGTCATGCATTATAAGCAGGATGAGCGGTGTGCTGGCCCTGCCCCCTGCTCCTTGTGACCGGCCCAGTTCAGCTCCCTTTCTCTCTGTTACTACAGCCGGCTTTCTCTAACAACTTCAGTTAGACCACTCTCTTTTCAGCCTTGGGCTTTGTTTACATCTGCCTCTCTTTCTCTCCTTTTACTGTGGATCTCATGAAGTGTATGCACACAGAAAACAAGCTCCGGGCTACAAAGACATCCAGCGAAGCAAGGTGTAGACTACCTTTAATAATGATACATAATGTTGTTATCTTGTTCTCGGAAATATCTAGCCTATCTAAAATGTCACCTGAGCATGATGGCCTCACATGCATGACCGTGCTCTGCTCGCATGACCAAACTGAACTTCGTGACCCAACTCAGATTTGAGTCAGGATTCAGAAGAGAAAACTCAACTTATATACCTCTGTTAAACAAACCAGATTATTTTAATGATCTCAAGTGACTAACTGGGCCACTCAGTTTCACATGTCAAGACAACATCAGTCTCCGAGTAATATGATGTACATCGTCTCCTGGTTCCTTAGGCTCGTCATTTAGCAGTTCCTGAATACAAATTGGCTTACAGTTATAACATAAGATGGGCTATGTAGCACATGAGGGAGTCAAACTGGTATTGCAAGCACAAGGCCTACCCTCCAGCCAACTGAGCCATCAACCCCACAGTGCTGCAGCCGCTACATAAGTGAGCCTATCCCTGGAGGAAGGACCCTATGGGAGTTTTTGTCTGCACTCTGCAGACCTGCAGCCGAGGCCTCAGTCTGTGTCAGTCCTAAAGAGGGAGAGAGAGAGTGTACAGACAGGGAGCAGAACACTGACCTGCAGCTGTCCCAGGACGAATGCCTGCTGAGCAGGCTCTTGAAGGACCAGCGTGACCGCCGGCCGGGGGATGAGTTGCGAGACCAGGAGGAGTGAGACGGGGGTAGGAGGTAGTCTTGGGATGGGCCGTCTTGGGCCAACTCCTCCATCTCCACCAGGAGGGAAGACGGTGAGGGGCTTCGCTGAGTGCTCCTCTTTTCTCCCTTCTCCTCCCCAGTAACCTCCCACTGGCATTTTGACGAGGAGTCCCCCTGTTCCTGCTCTCCATTGCTCCTCTTCTTGGTTCGGGTTCTGCTCCGGTGGGGGCGATGGTGGCGGTGGCGACAGGGGGGCCGGGGGCTGGGCGAGCGGGACCAGGACTCTGTGTCCGAGGATGGGGGGAGGACGGTCAGTGTTGGGATGAGGATTGGCTGGGCCATGGTGCTGGCTTCTGGTCCCACAGCTGCAGACATCGTCATCATCCTCAGGTCTTAATAAGACCACTTTCTCCGTTTCTGTCAATTCAAACTCCCTGATGCTCTGGCTCCTGACGAAATACGAGACGCTGACAACAAGCTAGTTAGTTCTAGTCATGCTAACAGTAATGCCAGGGGAGGAAGTTAAGAGATGCTTGTCCCAACTTCTGCCTTTGGGTGAGTTGGCTTCAGTCCAGGTCGAAGAAAGACTTGTTAGTATTCCTCATTGGTCCAGTGACTCCTTCATGTAGTGCAAGCTTTGTTTTCCATAGAACCGCACATTGCACTATAGGCTACTTCACAAGGTGACAGCAGTTCAGTTTCTCCCTCACAGCTTACCACAGTCAATAATATTGCAGCAGGAAACCAGGGGTGGGGCTCCCGAAGGCCATACAATGCAGTCTTCTCCCTCTCTGGTCTTCTCCTTAGGAGGATCCTTTTTCAGCTCTCCACCTCATGCTCCATTTGTATGGCTGATTATGAGCCTTCTTGTCTTCCTCACTTCCTCCTCCTCTGTACCTCTCCCACCGTCCACCATCTTGCTCGCCTTCAATGTGCCTCCTCTCCCTCCCCCCTTTTAGCAGTTCACAAGGCTTGCAGTTTCATAATCAGCCTCATCATTGCAAGTTCAGGAGTTGAACTTGCACTGGGAGAGATAACGATTTACGTCCGGCTGTGGCAGGGGGCTGAGGAGAAGAGAGACTTTGTACTCACTAATAATTCTCATTCTCCCTTACTAAAACAGCCCTCCAACTTTGATACATTTTGGAGGTCTATTTCTGTTGGTTTATGTGATACTCTCTGAATGGCTGGTTCCCGGAAGGGGAAGTATCACTTAACATAGGCTCGACAGTTTGTTGTGAATTATTGTTCCCATTAGGGAGAGACACAGATGGATAGAGGTAATGGTACACAATGTCCCAATATCTGGGATTCATAATGCTTTGCTTTCAAAGCATTGTTTTGGTGACATTTCTGTAACACAGAGTTTGCAGCTTTTGCTCCCTTCTGGTATTAAATCAGTAATAATGTACACATACTACGCAGTTGAAGTTATCAGGCAAAATCAGATGCTGAGTAGTGCTATGAAACGCTTTAGTGAGTAGAAACATATAAAGTCCCCCCAAAAAAACTGATTCTCTGACCAAGACCACTCAAAAAGTAAAGAATGAAATTCTTTCCAACCAGATAACGCAATTTATTCCAAAGTAACTCTCATCTGAATACTCCTTCAAAGCATCTCTAACACAAGATGACCAAAAACACACAAATGAGCCATACTAGGACAATTCCACTGAGGAATATTGCTAGACAAACAAAATAGGATATTGTTTCTGAATGCCACTGACACTGCTTTTGTCTGGATGAGTGGGGGGTGAACACATTCCATTGTCTGACTGTTTTTTTTTTTTTACCCACTTCAAAGCAGGCACCTACTGAAGTCAAGGCCCAAGCCTGAGACTGTTTGCTCATCTGTTTGAACAAGGCAATCTTGGCATGGTCGTGTTTGCTCAAACTACTCCTTGATAATACCCGTGCTGCCCTCTCCTCCTTTCGCTCGCAGCCATATCTTGTAAACTAGCAATAAAACACACCACTGAGATTTCGACGGGCTGTAATGAACAATCAATAACACTTTAGTTGTCAAGTACGTGCAATGCAAACCAGGATGCTTATTGTGCGAGCACAAAGGCATGATTATGAAAACACATTATGAAAGTGATACATTATGAAACACACGCGGTTAAAAGCAATGAGGCGACATATTTTACATTGTTGGAAACCTGATCAGAATACGATAAGGACCGTGACAGCACAGGTACTGTGGATACAGTCATCAAAGCAAGAATATCATATCACAAGTATGATAGTGATTTCAAAGCTTTCACAGCTCAACGAAAGCTCATTGTATACTACTTGTCATTGACTACAATAAAGTGACAGATCTATTAAATAAAAAAAGATGGAAAAACTAACATAGCAACTTGTACAACTTGGATCTAACTACGTTATCTGTCAACACACAGTCTAGACAGTCATGTCAGTGTTGTGTTTTGCGTAGTTTGAAGAACTGAGTCAAACTAGGATATTTCAGTTCCTACCTCCCGTTTGATGAATGTCCCCCATTTCGATTATCTTGCTCGGCTTCGAAGACAAGCCGAGCGACGGTGCGAGAAGAAATATTAAAATCCACTTTTTCACAGGAACACATTAGCATCCTTTTAAAAAGTAAATCCCACTCCTGCTGCCTCCAGCTCTCCGACACAGGAAGCTAGCTGGCTAACCAACTTAGCTAGCTAACCCAACTGCCAACAAAAAAAATGCTAGCTAGTTCATAATAATTTATCCAGAGGCATTTAACTCGTTACTGGATTTGCGTTCATCTATTTGTAGCCAACTGTTGGCAACTCACTCGTCCCGATGGTTCCACCGGTCGGTCGACTAGCGAGCTAGCTGAAAAAAAGAACGGTTCGCCAGCTAGCTAGGATAGGAAGCTATCGTTTCATTGGGTGGCTAACGCTGTCTACCTTGCCTGTTGATATTTCCTGTCCTCTATATCTAGATGAGTAGAAGATGGTTCGTTTTGTAGCTAGAACATTTCGAAGTTTACCATTTTCGTTACTATAAAAAATAGCCTCACCAACGGTGGCTAAATAAATTGGCAATAGCTAGCAAAAACGGAGTCAAGTCGGGATCTCAACTCGCCGAACAAAAACTTTGTATATAGGGGCGATCGAATACATTATATTAAGTTGCAGATTGAATTACTGTTTCTAGAATAGGCTATAATGATTCTGCACTTTTTAAAAACGATTTACTGTACGTGAAATGCTCTAATACGGAGCCAAAAACATCTACTTACAATACAAGTATACAATATTTCAAAGTCGTAACCCCTTTTTATAAACTTTGTGGTACAGCCTGCCGATGAGAACGGCAGAGGAAAAATAACGGGTTCTGGTGATAGGCATAGCTTTTAACGAATCAGATGAAGGTATTTCAATGTAGGCGGGTAGTGTATATGTATTTCAATTTTAGGGAGAAGTGAAGTACGGACAAGGGTCAACAAACGATTTTTCACTTTTACCCTCACCAGATAATTTCTGTCTGCCCTCCCAAAATCATACGATAATTTACAAGCTGACCAAAGATCAGCATCCAAGGCCTATTTCTCCTCCTCCTTCCTTCCTTCCTGGGCAAATACGGTCTGTACTAGGCTACTCCGAATCATACTCGATCCAACAGCACAGCACCATGGACAGCGTTTCAAACAGAACATGTTGTTATTGTTTTTTTGTACGAAATGATTGGCCTGCGCTCATTTCTTCCACGCATTGGTGTTAGAAAGATGCTTTACTTCGGTTTATCCCCAAAATATCCCAACCATGTTTATTTAGAATGCGTGAATACATAACCAACTAATTTACAAGATCTGTAAACAATAAGGCCTAAGATCTCACCACCCTATCATGGAATGTGCTCTTAGCATTTTGTTCTTTTAAAAAAAAAAACCCAGCCCAAACAAGATACAAATCCAGCTTAACAGAAGTCTCTGAGCATGAAAGTAAATGCTGTGTTCATTTGTCTCTCTTAGGCCTACTTACTGAGTTAATACGAAGGGAGCTGCTTAATGTCACTTTCACAAAATAATTAAGATGCAAATTGAGTGGATATTTAGAGTTATTGCGCCTCTTGTGATATCAGACCCACATGCAGTCACAACCATTATTTGCAATAAACAAAAGGACACCAACATGTCGGTAGTCCTATAATATTTGTTATAATAGGCCTACTTTACAACAACACAATTAACTGTCTCTAACCTTTACGATATGTGTCTCTCAGGCCCACCATTGCTGCGACGCTCCAGTGTCTGTGGTACGCCTCTCTCTGCGCTCGGACCAGTTGAGATCGGGCACCGGCTGAGATATGATATCCACACACCTCCCGCCTGCACGCGCCTGTGCGAAGGACAGGTCACCTTGTTCTCTAGCGGAAGACTGAAAGCAAGGGGAATATTGACAAGAAACAGGGTATTTAGTTTCACATGGGCATGATTTCAGAGAGACTAGAGAGACACATCTAACTGCATTCACCAGTAGACCTAGTTTATAGTAAAAATAATAATAATAATAATAATAATAATACAACAAAGAGAAGGACTATACGGAAATGCTACTAAAAACGGACTTTTCGCCATTTGGTCCACCGTCTCTAAGAGAAATCCAAAGAAATGTAAGTTCAACCTATTTTGGAGTGCGTCCCGTTTTCTTTCATGTAGTTCTTGCTTTAAATTGAGGATCAGCACCCTTGTAAATAACATTAAGAGAAGTCTACGAGATCTGACAATGCGCAAATACCTCATTCTATTCTATATGCCTATATCTCTGAGAGGACAAGTCATCAACCACATAACTTGTGATGTGTGTTTTTCATTAGCGATAATTGCCCAGACTGCAGTAAACGACAGTAAACTATCATTGACAAGGACAAGATAATCTGTAGAAAGCGTCACTATTTGGTTATTAGGATAAATAAACAACATTCATAGCGAGATTATCAATAACTCTCTTATGGTTTATTTGATAAAACACTTTAAAAAATAATTTAAATACATTCATAGAAAACTATACTTCACTTACTTATTACATGGATGGTAAAACGGATGGTAAAACAAAAAATGCTTTCATGAACATCAGCTTGTCTCATTTCCCTGTTTCACAAAAAAAATATTCCTGAGAGTAGTCGAATGTGGTGGCAATGACATTTTTAGAATTCCTTATTTCGTTCGTGCATTTCCTCTCTTCCGACTGTTAGGCTACATCCCGCCATTAACACTTGGGCTGTTCCAGTGCCATAGATGCCAACAAGGGATGCACGTTTGTAGACTTTTTATACTGTATGTCGCCTGTGCAAACCACTTGTGTTGCTGAACGCATCCAGTCCCTGAATGGGGAACTAGAAACCCGATCGGAGCTAAAAATAAAAGTCAGCAGCATGTGTGGTTTGTATTATAGACAGGGGAGGTGTGTCTGTGTGTGTGCGTGTGTGTGTGTGTGTGTGTGTGTGTGTGTGTGTGGCCTGCGTGACCGTGTCCACAAGAACGCGTCACAGCACCTACAAGTGTTTATCATAGGTCAATATTTGCTTGACATTCGTATTTTCAACCCTCAAGGTCTATGTCTGTGTGTGTGTGTGTGTGTGTGTGTGTGTGTGTGTGTGTGTGTGTGTGTGTGTGTGTGTGTGTGTGTGTGTGTGCGTGTATGTGTGTGTGTGTGTGTGTGTGTGTGTGTGTGTGTCTGTGTGTGTATCTGTGTGTGTCGCGCGTGAGAGAGAATTGTGTGTACATGTCTGTTGAGCCAAGGTGGTATCTGAAAATATCTACGTTGACCAACTTGCGCAGTTGACCACTTTGTCAGTTAGGTCACAACGACTGAGCCAAAGGAAACAAGGCCTTTCGGAGAGTCAAATTATTCATGTCAAGTAGTTACATGAGAACATCTTCGACATACCGAACATGCAGTAGGCCTATAGACATTCCCCGACAAAGATATTGCCTAAACACATGTTCACAGTATGCACTGAAAAGCATTTTTCATCAACCGACTAAAAAATATTAACACATTACATCAGACAAATTAGAACATCGGTTTCAGATTTTCAAGGTGTTGGGTGTCATCATTTGTGCCCCTCATTCTGTATGCGTCACAAGAATCTTGTTGTCCTTCAGTCAATGTCTATTTTGTCAACCTTGCCTTCTATTTATGTTCCTTTCAAATGACATTGAATGAGCTTTGATAACAGATATGATAGCTGATAAGGTTAGATAAACCTATTTCAGCCAACCCTGCATAAGTGTCAAGCCGGCAGAGCAGTATGGCACAGGCCTATGAAATGTAGGGCCTCACTACATGTTCATGTTGTTCAAAAACGTGTATGGGGCTATAGGCCTAACACATTTGAAGCATATTCATTCTAAAAGATTAGTTCATCATAGTTACGTTATGCACTTCATAAAGCTTCGGGAGGGATTGCAATAGGCCTTTTGTGCAAGGAATATGCAAATAAACCCATTGGAGCATTTGCATATGTGTGTGTTTCAACGTGGTTGACAAAGGTCCTTTCTCTTGTTGTTAAAGGCCATCGAATAACTGAACAACCAAAGAAATAAAGTATAATGCAGGTCTATAGATGTTTTCATTGTTTAAAATAGAACACACCACAATACCAATGTTCTGTTTTTAAAGTGCTTTTGACATTTCTTGTGCCAAATAAACAAAAACGATGCTGCACATTTGAAAACACAAACATGTGTTCGTATCTGCCTCATTTGATTAGTAAATATTAAACCATGAATTTGAATGACTGATCTACTGTACGTCAGATATCCATGCCAGAGGTAAGTCTATTTATCTTGTCCTTTTGGAGAAAATTAACGTCTAGCCTAAAAAACGATGTCAATAAATAATCAAATGTGCACATTTTCAGTATATTATTATTTACACAATATGTTCATAACTCTGACTATAGAATATAATTAATTTATAATGAATAAACATTAAAAAAAACAATGACGTGTTAAAACCAATTCATTTGATTAATAAAACGTTTTTATGTTTGTTTACGAATTACTTATTTCATGCTCTCTTTTCATAATTGAGGACTTTTAGCTGATTACCGGATTGAGGCGTGTATCTCGCAATAGTATGGATTTCAACGACTCGTATTCCGTCTTGGCTTGCGCTCTACACAGGGATTCACACGGTCTAATTATAGCTTTCTTGAATACAGACGGATATATGGTAGAGAGTAGGCTAAAAATTAAAAGCTCCACGGCTTTTTGTCATTACAAGAGGAGTTGTAGGAGAATAAACAAGACATACTATTATTTCGCTACCTGGTAACTTGATAGCGACTATGTAGACAGCAGTCCAGTTTAATCGAAGTTATATATCGATTGGAAATGTTCTCTGACGACGCGGGAATCAGAAGTTGACAGACTGGAACAAGTCCTGAGTTTACAACAATGAAGAAGTTAACATAACACTGGCCTACTGGAAAGCTGTTCAATCATTAGAAAAAGAAAACGTCTGGAAAAGCAAAGAGAAAAACGTTTGATTTTCTTTTCTATCGCTGGTGTCAAGTTCCTGAAGGAAAATGATGCGACAGTTATTACTCCTGCTTCTTTATGGTAAGTTTTCTCGGACACCATTATTCGAATTGGTAATGCAAAATCCAGATGTTTAAGGTTAATATCACACCAACTGATGATAATGATGATGATTGATACACACACACACACACACACACACACACATTTCTGCCGCTGGCCCCATGTCTTTCCCTGGTTACAGTGTCTCAGTGCCATGGGGGTTGTGCAGAGGTGGAATCCATGACAGAGGCAGTAGCAGGAGAGAGTTTCTTTATGGGCTGCATTTCCTGCAAGAAGAGAGAGGAGGTGCCAGCCCATGCTACTGTGGACTGGCACTTCAGACCAACAGGGGAAAATGATTTTCTACATGTAAGTGTTGGCTTTCTCTCTACGCAGGGCCTTATTCGATATAGAACACTGGATGCAGAAATCCATGCAGAACAGACACCTCCAGCATCAAGGATTGATGTAGAGTAACTTTTAGTGCTGGTTGTTGAAATTCAGACTTATTGTCCATTTCAATTTCTAGCAATATCTAAGTTCTAAGATCTAAAGATATACAGATGCTTTATTCTCATGGCTAATGTTGTTACCTCTTGGTCAGAGCACTCAGTTAGGTACAGGTCATAGTAGTGCATTGCACACACATCCAGCAGGATTCATAGGTTCCGAGTACACAAAATAGTCTGACGAACACCCACAGTGGCAGAAACATAACCACAATAGAACTCAGGCTGCATCTTAACCTTGTGTGGGTCTTCTCCACTCTTGTCAGATCTTTCACTACGACAACCCCAACCCCGACATCCTCCACGAGGACTTTGCGGACCGCTTGGAGTGGCGTGGGACGACGGGGACTGACGACATTCGGATAGGAGCTGTCCTCATCCACAATGTCACCTTCAACGACACAGGCACCTACCGCTGCACCTTCCAACGCACCCTTTTCCTCCCATTGGACAATGAATATGTCACTGTGCAAAAGGAGGTGGAGGTTACTGTGGTGGCTGTAGGTGAGGAGTGGGTCCAATGAGGAGTGCTTTTGCCCCCCTCTCCTTTTTAGTGGTAGTTGTATGAAGTTTTCCTCTCAGGTTTTTCTGTGCTATTTTAGTCTCCTCATGAGTCATAAATTAGGGTTAGGGTTAGGGTTAGGGTTATGACCCTGTTTTACATTGTGAATTGTTTACCCCTTCCTGTGTCTATTATTTGTCTCGAAAGTACTGCCTCCAATCATTCTCACTAACGTTGGCTTGTAGTCTATAACTCAACATTCCATAGGAATGAAATGCATATGCATGTGATATCTGTAAAGCATTCCTATTGGCTCCTCCCCAGCTAATCGGGAGCTGACGGCGGTGGTTGCTGAGATCCTGATGTACGTGATGATCGTGGTGCTACAGCTGTGGTTGATCGTGGTGCTGATCCACTGCTACAGGAAGATCTCTGCTGAGCACGAGGCTCGGGAGGCTCGCAAAGCCTTGAAGGCCCAAAACCAGTGAGCCCCATTGTCCATACAAGTGGATTTATACCAACCCTAACCCTAACCCTAACCCTAACCCTAACCCTAATAAACTATATTCTATACATGAAAGCTTGAAAACATTCACACTTAAACCCTCCAGATGCATGTTGCTCCTTCTCCACTGGCCCACTGATCGACATGGGCTGAAACCTATCTTGAGATATGCGCAGGCAATATAATCTGAGCTTTGTCGTAAATCATGTATTGATGAGAATCTCATTTAGGATTCAGCCCTACATGACTTAATCTCGTTCTTTGTCTTCTTTCCTTCACCATAAACCCTTTTTCTACCCATTAACTCAGTCTGTTGTTTGATATTTCCAGACCTTTAGAATCAAAGGACAATTGTGACGGGGTTCATCTGGAGTAACTTGATTGTTGGTGAGTCTGTTTGGAAGTCCTTGTGAATACGATTATGAGACATGATTGTAGATATGATTTTATTAGACATTTAATGGTGGAAGACTTCAAGGGGGTGATGGATGAGTTTTAAAAACATGATGTCGATTTTTGCATTGCTTTTGCTCAACCTTATGTTAGATCTTCATGTTTCATATTTTTATTTGTATCCACTAGGTGAGCAGTATGAAAGCTGGAGGACTCTGCTGTCACAACCAAATGTTACCACTACACTCCAATGGTATAACAACTTGGTGATTGAATTTGAATGTCTTTGCTGCTACATGCTAAGAAGACGAAGCCTATGTAAAACGTATACAGCATGTAACTTGTATGATTTACTGTAGAAGTTAGTTGCAGTTGCAGCTGGTGTGAGTGGTGATTAGATTGACAGGTGGTGGGCTCCAATTTGCAATGTGCAGGAAACTGCCAAAAAGTGAGCAGAAGTCTGCAATCGTAACCACTACATGACTAATAGACTCCCAATCCAATGGGAGTTTTGAATACTGCAACTGGCGTGTGGATGATATGTTATTCATTTTCAGACTGTTTACTAAAACTCAAAAATTGAATAGTCGATGTTTTCTCAAAAACATTGTTAAAGACAAGGTACAATAAAAATCATGAGTTGTTAAGGTATATTTGTTTTATCTGTTTAGCACTATTTGCTCAAGCAAATTGGGGCCCTTTGAGTGTTAACCAAACAGAGAGTGTTGTAATGACATGATAGGTCATGAAGAGCTCATGTTACAGCCACACAGTCCCACCTGAGCTGGAATACTTTGGCAGGAGCAACTGAGGATCTAAAGCCCCAGTGTTGTTAGGTATAATTAACATCAGTGGAAGCTGGTGGAGGTAGAAATCGGAGAATGGGCTCATTGTAATGCATGGAATGGAATGAGGAATGGTATCAAACACGCGTGGTCATGTTTGATACCATTCCTCATTCCATTCTATGCATTACAATGAGCCTGTCCTCCGATATCTGCCTCCACCAGCCTCCCCTGATCAACATATACTTTCCTACAAATGTTATGATCGGAATGCAACATTTAACATTTAACACGTTGATTTACTGATGTACTGAATGTTGAGGGTGCTGATGTGTAACTGTATATTTAATCATAATGTTACTAGATCGTTTGACAGTGCAAGCAGAAATAAAGTAAAATCGAATCAACTATGTCCTCACACACTCAGATGTTTTCTTTGATGTGTAGGAGTACATTCTGACTTTGAATTGGTATTTTGACCCAGAGGCAGTGATGTTATGATACAAACTGTACTTTTTCTCTGCTATCCTATGCCATGTGTATGCTGTTCATAATTATGACAGCCTCTCTTTTTCCCACCATCATTATTTAAACCAAGGATTTCCTTGTTCTCACATTCAAGACAGGTTCAATGGAACTTGCCATCACTGTTGTCATACACATCTCTCATACATATCTCTCACCAGCAGATGGCAAACTCTGCCCACAATAGTGGGAGTCATCATGACCACAATAACAACACTATCTTCCTGTTCTATCAGGGGCCTTCTATGGAGAAAACACCGTTCAGAACAACCAACATAATGCAGATAGAAATGTGTTGCGTTGCATAGACAGGCATAGTTCTGTACTCTTTGTACTCACTTTACAGAAAATCTGTTCATTTCATGTCTATCTGCAATGATCACAGTACTTTTGTGCACAATATGCTTTAGTTATCCAAATTAGACTCAAATATATTTCTCAATTTTGCTTTCTCTGCTCAAACCTGGTATATTACAGGCAAATCGTGTATGAATCAAGAGCTTGTATGTACGTGAGACACACACACACACACACACACACACACACACACACACACACATTGGGAGAGTGAGGGAGAGAAGGACGTTTGGAGGTGATTTGCTTCTGTAACCTAATCTTGTCTGAGCAGTCTTGTGGTCTGTCCATTCTCCCTCAGGTCTGAATGCAGCTTTGTTCTCTACAGCCAAGCTCCGTCACAACCACACATGAACTGACTGTACATGACCATACAGATATCAACAGGGACTGAACATATTGACAGAATCAGACACTGACCATTAAGACATGATTAGAGACTGAATATATAGATATAACCAGAGACCAACTATACAGAGGCTGACCATAAAGACATGAATATAGATAGACCTTATAAACACATTATGTATGTGTGAATTATTATGTGACTTTACAAACACAACCATAACATTGCTATGTTGGTGTGTTAAGGCAACAACACTGTTCTATCAAAAATGACCATAAATGAACCATAATAAAACTGTGGTGCCCTGCAGTCCTGACAGCACCACTACCCTGGAGAGGTTCTCTGACCTTGACCTATGACCTCTGTCTCATTAAATGTGTTGACATGTTGAACATGCTGTTTCTGTGTGTGTGTGTGTATATGAGAGAAGAGGCTCTATAGAGGAGAGAGCACAATGTGTGTGTGTGTGTGTGTGTGTGTGTGTGTGTGCGAGGGGCCTGGTGTGTGTGTGTGTGTATCAGTCAAAGAGAGAGAGTAAGAAAGAGAGAGGGTGGGTGGGGTGACTTGGTGTGGAGGTTTATGTGTGTGCGTGTGTGTGTGTGTGTGTGTGTGTGTGTGTGTGTGTGTGTGTGTGTGTGTGTGTGTGTGTGGTGAGGTGAAACCAGATTCTCTGGCATTTCACATCCCCAAGACAGGAGACGGGGACAGAGCCACAGCAACCAACATTCTACATAATTATACGGGATAATCAGCATTTATTTATTTTTACATCAAAAGTGCTTAAGCTTCCTAGGTACTTTCTCTGTATTTCTTGATTTTTCCTTGACTAAAGTGTCATAAGCGAGAATTGTAGCAGGAAGGAGATTTTTTTTGTCTCCGGAAGATCGAGAAACTGAGGGAGGAACCATAGAGTTGAAGGTATTTCATCCACATCAAGAGACAAGAGAGGTGAGGTCTTCAGCATCAGTGTGTCTATACCAGTGGAGGCTGGTGGAGGCAGAAATTGGAGAACGGGCTCGTTGTAATGCATGGAATGGAATAAAGAATGGTATCAAATACGTGTTTTTGACCCTGTCCTCTGATTTCTACCTCCACCAGCCTCTCCCCTGGTGTGTATGTATGCTAGAGATTGACTAGCTGTATTATGTGTGTGTGTGTGTGGGGGGGGGGGGTATTATAGGTAGAGGGATGTACTATTAGGTGAGCTTGTTCTGAAGTTTGCCTCTCCTCTACTCATCAGTTACCAAAGCTGCAGTTTCCTCAAAAACCACTAGATGTCAGGTATGCTGCACTTGAACGGCACAGAGCTGCAGTCTCTCCTGCTCTCCTTTCTGCAGCATTGTCTGAATGGCACAAGTGTGGCTGGCTCGGCGCTACCTCAAAACTACACTACCCAGCAGGCCGTGCTACCTGTGGGCGGGGCCAGAGCTCAAGCTCAGGCTCAGGGCATGGTGTATATTCTGCTGATGGTAGGTATGTTCAGTTTTTTCACATTCGGCATCATGCTCAGCTACATTCGATCCAAGAAGTTGGAGAGCTCCCACGACCCCTATCACCAGTACATCGCTCATGACTGGACCAAAGCGCTCACCCCTCTCTGGGCTGTCACTCAGGCACTGCACGGGGCAGCTCCGCACCATGGAGACAATGGGAAGGACCCCATTATCATCTGCAACCCTGCAGCGCTGGAGCAGCTCCCGGGATAGGCTAGTGGGAAATGGGGAGTTAACTAGCTTAACCATCAACTTAATGTCAGAATATTATATATTATATAATCATGTTATTAATCTATATTATCAGAGAGCAAGATATAGTGGTGTACAATATCATGTTCATGTTAAAAAAAAAAAAATGTTAAAAAATGTTCATGTTCAATGTTCATGTTCAAAAATAAAGTTCTAGAGGTTTCTGCATTTCCCTTTTTTGAGTGTTGTGTGGTTTCACTGACTGTCAGCAATTTCCCCACTGAATCTGTCCATAACCAGCACAAAGCCATACATGTTCAGTTCTTCATTCATCAAGTCAAAAGGTCATTTGACTCATTCAACTTATCAACTTGACGAACCAATTCTTGCAGTGAATAATTTATTTAAGTCTTATTCTATTATAATTTCACTCTTCGTTCTACTGACATTGAGTAGGCATACAGCAGGGCAGAGTTGGGATACCGTAAAGTAACGGAGGTCAGTGTTTTAGTGGTCTGCTCTTTTTCACTGTAATGACAACTACATATAGCAACAAGTGCTGTCAAATACATGGATGACCAGCTGATTCAATCCAGGAGCACCAGAAAAACTGATATTGACAATTACGATAATTGTGTTGTCACACCTGTGTGACAGGATTATAAATAAAACTTGATTTGAAATATAGTTGTTCTCATTCCGACACCCTTGTCCATTTGAGTAAATTCAGCATCCATGCTAGCAAACCTTGACGAGTCTCGAGTTTATTAGCCCTTTCTCTCTCATCCTCGCGTGCCCTCTTTCTTTCGCTCTCTCTCTCCTGTCTGCACTGGCAGGCCGCTTTCTCTGCGCGGTTGATCTCCCGCTCCAAGCTGAAGTGGACCATCTGCCTGCTGAGCATGGGCACGATCAGATTGAAGTTATCCACTGTTTTATTGAGTTTCACCAGCTCCTCCCCTACAGCTCCGCACAGCTGATGCCACTGAGCGCGCTCCCTGGCGGTCATGGGATCGCCTAGCCTCGCCCTCCCCCGCAGCAGTTTATCACGGATCAGCGAGGTGGTCTCGCGGATATCCCGTTGCGTGATGATCCAGGGCGGTTGGTAACCATTCTCTATGAGGATGCGGTTGAGGTTGTGGGTCATGGGGTCGGCGTAGGGGTTGTGTTCGAACTTGTTGAGTGGTTTCCCGGCTCCACTGAGGTTGCTGAAGTCTCCGCGGGCCATGGACTCCTGGATGAGGTCCTCCACCAGCCTGTCCACTGCCTGCGTGATCTGGGCTTGTCGGCTACGCTTGCGGAGTTGTCTCTCCACCAGCGCCCCCTCAGCTGCAGCCGCCTTCTCGTGCTTTTTCTGCCGGTAGTCCAGAACTTGCTCCGCTGCCCGGTCCACACGGAACTGCTGGTACTGCCGCTCGCGCTGGCTGGGCGTGCCCGAGCCCAGGCCATCGTAACTCAGGTAATGGCGGTGCTGAGGAGCTTTGGTCTTCACCTCCTCCTCTTCTTCTTCTTCTTCCTTCGCTCCCCCACGCCTCTTGGCCTGGCTCTGGTGTGCCAGCACAGCGCGGTACGCCTCTTCTACCCGGGTGAACAGCGCCGCATCGGCCACGGCAGCGCCTGAGTCAGGGTGGTACAGCTTGGCCATGTGCAGATAGGCTTCTTTCACCTGCGCAGGGCTGCTGTCGCCCTCCTCCGGGAGCTGCAGCAGCCGGTAGCTCTCCCGCAGGCTAGGGCTCACACGGTGACCGGAGCTCAGCGAACGGAGTAGAAGGGACTGGCAGGCCAGCACCTGGTTGCGGCAGAAATCCCCACGATGCATCAACAGCTGCATGGCACAACTCATCTCACCCACGGCGTTCAGAAGGCACACACCTACTGAACACAGAGCAGGTGAAACTTATTGTCTTGTACAAAAGTGTGTGGCCAGAGACTACCATTACACCTATGAGAGGAGCGAAAGGTGATTAACAGGAAAGGCACATAAACACATGTTTATGATCAGTTAGTTGCAGGGTTCATTCATACCGATATTAATCTTTTCTGAGTAACGATCGTCTGGGACGCAGGTTGGTTACTAGTTTAGAAATGCGTGGCCGAATATGATCAGCCTATCTTTATTTTCCATGGAGGTAAAGTGCTTTTTTTGGTCACATTGTGCGCAGTGATCATTCAAATGGAACAGTAAATATGTTTTCAGGTTTGCTGTCGTTATTTGAGCACAGCTGGACTGCACCTTTTGACCAATCAGTAGTTGCAGGATCTAACAGTTGTATCACATAACATAATGCAGGTTATTAGCTTGCTAGCTTAATGGCTTTGCAAAGCGTTTGAAGCTAGATATACGAAGTAACAACGAATAGACACAAACCTTTTCAAATATGCTACACGGTGCTATTCCGTATTAGTTTAGATTTTAGAGCCCGACATATTTTCAGAAGGACATTCTCGCTTGTTGTCGATGTCACATAGCTAGCTAACTCCCAATGAACGCTGGGATATGTCGTTTTAGTACTGTGGCTGTGTCCCATATGATCAGCTGGGCAGGACATATAAGATCGTGTAGGTCAGACAGAAGGTGCCACAGTCCCAGTCAGAGCCCACAGGGAACAGTCTGTCACTGGAAAGAAAGGAGACTTAAGAACACTGGTACTTGTTGCAAAACCACCATCATTTAAAAGATTGAAAAACAATGTTTTGTCAACAGACCTTCGTCAGGGTTTACAGGTATGTGCAGTGTATAACAGGTATAACAGGTAAATTATGGTGTATTTTTACAAAGAGTGTGCTTTAGTCTAATTTTTTTCCAAGTTACCAGTTCTTTACTTTTAATCACCTGGATCAAACTACAGGCGTGTGAACATGTTCTACTAAACAGTCATTCACATAGTCTATGTTAAAACAAATACAAATACAAATACAAAAACAACATTGAAAAAACAAGACAGATGCTGTTCATTCATTTAGATTAAAACTTGTTAGTTATCATATAGCCTTGTCTACTAGTTTAGTAAATGTATTAGCTTATAACTACATTGTATAAAGAAAAGGCAGAAATCAATTGGCTGGAAAATGTATTCATTTATTATAAACATTGGTGATATTTTTTCTTAATTATTCATGGTACATATTGCAGTGTTGCCATTTGACTCTTGGCCCTAGACTTCGTACCTCCTCAACTTTATGCGTCTTTAGGCACAGTTATCCTTCAGGTCATTGATAAGGAATTCCTCCTGCTCCAAAAGGATCTCATAAAAGATATCTTTGCCCTTTAAGCCGCATGCTTTCAGAGGGCCAGCATAGAGCTCTCTCATCTTTTTCTGGACGGTTTTTTCAGCCTTCACATCACTATAGCCCTCGTCTTTGATGACACCCTGGGCCAGGAGTTCATCCAGAATGGGTTCCACCATGTTCACTCTCTGGATCAGGGCGTTCCGGTGGTGCTCCACAAAGTGCTTGCCTGAGGTAGAGATGGGAGAGGGACATGTCTTGGGTCAAGTAACTTTTGGAGGTGATTAAATGTCCTGCAGCAATGTATTGACACTATAGACTACGTGCCTCCCCTGGTTTGAGTATGCCTGCCTACAGTATATAGCATATATACAGTATGTGGTTCGGAGACATGAGGGTACAAACGTTTTTCTTTCGGTTTTAAAAGGAAAGGGCTTTCTAAGATTCCAGAGGAGGCGAGAGCCTATAAAGAATCGTCCATAAAGTTATATCAGTCTACCTCCGCAAAATAGGCTAAAATAAAGATACTCCCTCCTTTAATTCTAATATAAAGTTACAGTTCACTGAAGTATAGACTAACATTTTGTTTGCGATAAAAAAATGTTTATCTGCTGTCCATTGTTTTTCACATAATTACCTCCCACCATGTACTTCGATGCACACGCTCCTCTCGCTGCCCCGCCAGCTGTTGCAGAACACTCGTTCGCTGAAAGAAATAAGAAATTAATTAAGAGTCAAATGCCAAGTAAGAGAAAATGCCAATCACTAAAGAAGGCGACATAAAAAGCAGACAGTGCTATTCCACAGTTTAGTTATATCCTGAAGTCTACAATTAAATCCAGATGTGTACACACGTCATTCTATTCGTGAAAGTGAAACTAACAATTTCCCTTTATTTTCCATATTTTTTTTTAAATACATAGTTCGTAATCGATAGTTGCATATTTGATATATTTTTCGTGTAACTCAACCTGTTTGCTAAAACAAAACTGCTGTTTGCTTCTCCAGCTTTTCACATTTTTCTAATAAAATAGAGAAGTCACTTAACACTTAACCCGCTCTGTTTTGACAATTTTCATTCTCGACTACTTACATTTCATAAAGTCCTCCAGTTCCTTTGCCTGCTCGTTGCAGCCAATTGCCCTTAGCACCTCTCCCGCTACACATATAGCCCCAGTGGACGTGAATGATTTGATTAGAAGTTCAGCGATGTCAATTGCGTCCTTATTCTCGACGCTGGCCTTGCGAATGCGCGGTTGCTGCTCCGTCTGCGCGCGGTCGCAAAGTTTGGCTCCAAAGCATTTGAATTCTGACTTTGTCAAATCACTAAGGACGTCAACTATGACGTCTCTCTTGGTTTTATCAGACATTTGTAATTCAATTATAATAATTACACTAATTAAACTAAACGAAGAGTGACGTCCTGAGGTGTAGGTAGGTCCTAGCGGCTGTGTCTGCTGCTTCCTTGTTTTTAGTCTTATCATATAGGCTACACACTTCTCTGCACCACACCCATCTGTCCAACTGTCGACAAAAACATACAATATATTGTGCTCAAGGCCCTAAATCAAATACCTTTTTCTTCAGGTCCAGACACATACAGTTGAAGTCGGAAGTTTACATACACTTAGGTTGAAGTCATTAAAACTCATTTTTTAACCACTCTACAGATTTCATGTTAACAAACTATAGTTTTGGCAAGTCGGTTAGGACATCTACTTTGTGCATGACACAAGTCATTTTTCCAACAATTGTTTACAGACAGATTATTTCACTTATAATTCACTATATCACAATTCCAGTGCGTCAGAAGTTTACATACACTAAGTTGACTGTGCCTTTAAACAGCTTGAAATTTTTCAGAAAATGATGTCATGGCTTTAGAAGCTTCTGACAGGCTAATTGACATCATTTGTGTCAATTGGAGGTGTACCTGTGGATGCATTTTAAGGCCTACCTTCAAACTCAGTGCCTCTTTGCTTGACATTATGGGGAAATCAAAAGAAATCAGACAAAAAATTGTGGACCTCCACAAGTCTGGTTCATCCTTGGGAGCAATTTCCAAACACCTGAAGGTACCACGTTCATCTGTACAAACAATAGTACACAAGTATAAACACCATGAGACCACACAGCCGACATACCGCACATGGGGACAAAGATCTTACTTTTTGGAGAAATGTCCTCTGGTCTGATGACACAAAAATTGAATTGTTTGGCCATAATGACCATCATTATGTTTGGAGGAAAAAGGGGGAGGATTGCAAGCCGAAGAACACCATCCCAACCGTGAAGCACGGGGGTGGCAGCATCATGTTGTGGGGGTGCTTTGCTGCAGGAGGGACTGGTTTACTTCACAAAATAGATGACATCATGAGGAAGGAAAATGATGTGGATATATTGAAGCAACATCTCAAGACATCAGCCAAGAACTTAAAGCTTGGTCGCAAATGGGTCTTCCAAATGGACAATGACCCCAAGCATACTTCCAAAGTTGTGGCAAAATGGCTTAAGGACAACAAAGTCAAGTTATTGGAGTGGCCATCACAAAGCCCTGACCTCAATCCTATAGAAAATGTGTGGGAACTGAAAAAGCGTGTGTGAGCAAGGAGGCCTACAAACCTCAGTTACACAAGTTCTGTCAGGAGGAATGGGCCAAAATTCCACCAACTTGTTGTGGCAAGTTTGTGGAAGGCTACCCAAAACGCTTGACCCAAGTTAAAAAAATTTAAAGGCAATGCTACCAAATACTAACTAAGTGTATGTAAACTTCTGACCCACTGGGAATGTGATGAAAGAAATAAAAGCTGAAATAAATATTTCTCTCTACTATTATTCTGACATTTCACATTCTCAAAATAAAGAAGTGGTCCTAACTGACCTAAGACAGGGAATGTTTACTTGGATTAAATGTCAGGAATTGTGAAAAACTGAGTTTAAATGTATTTGGCTAAGGTGTATGTAAACCTCCCGACTTCAACTGTACAGCGCCCTGTATAAGTAATGGCACGTTGAAACATTTTTTCTTCTTTTGGCTCGACAATCCAATTTAAATCAAACAATTACAATGACGTTAAAGTAGAGATTCTCAGCGTCTATCTGATGGTATTTGTGTACATATTGGTTTCACCATTCGGAAATTCCAACACTTTTTATGCATAGTCCCCCTTTTTTTCAGGGTACCCAAAAGTGATGTGACAGATGATGTGGCTATTTCCCTGGCAGTCTTACTGCCAGAGGAGGGTCTACTAGAGCAGGGGTACTCATCTACAATTTGTGGTCCAGTCACAAAATTCCCTAGGTGGCAAAGGTCCGGATGGATGTCATAATTATGCTACCATGCCGTTGTAGTGTATTTTGCTCTGACCAGAAGAAGGCCTGGTGGGTCAGGCCCTTGGAATGTTGCAGCATGCAGTTGACCTCTGTAGATTGGGGGGATGGTAAAGGAGGGATAGTGGTGGGGGTAGTCTTAATTAGTTAAGGCTGTGAACAGCACCATAAGGTATAGCCTTATTTGGTGAAGACCGTAAACATCACCATCGTATAGGTTGAAAATGTTTAGAGTAACGTGGACCTGGGAATTCCATGCCCAAATCTGGAAGACAAAGCAGGCTGTTTTGTATAAAAGACTGAACGGCTGGACTAGATAGGAGGGGACATTATTGACTGGACAGGAGCCCCCACATCTGGCCGTGGAATGTAATGATGAAGTTATGATTAATAAAAGACGATTAAACTGACTCATCCGGACCTCTGCAGCTTCCTTTCTTCATCTAAGTATATTTACTACACCGTCTTAAAATAAATGTAAGTAATGAGTCCAACAAAAAGGCTGAATTAATTATATCTTTACCAAATAATGTAAATAAAGTGCACATTTGTGACAGCATTGCAGAAGAACAAAAATGGTTGCATAGTCATATGCATGCAAATATAATATGCATGTAATGGTCACTTTGGGCCTTGCATGTCCCTAAATAAAGCTGAAGGCTAACGAGGTTACTAACGATATGCTTCAAAACCTAATGAAATAACATTTAACAAAACCAATAGGGGGCCTATCAAAAGCCAACAATTATTTCATTTTTTTCCCCATTTATATACAGTTTATTTACAAGCATCATCACACACAACAATTGCCTCTATCATGAACAAATTACACATCTCATTGAACATAATAACACTGTCCCTCTTCGCATCATTTTGTCAGCAATTAGAGAGGTAGTTATGTAAGTATTTGTATAACAATAGACTACATCTGTACAGTCAAACTTTTCATTTCAAAACAAAATTCAAGGTTAGGAGTCATACAGATCAAAGATGTACAAACCAGTGCTTCCCCTGGAAACAAATCAAATGGAAGGCTTCTGTATCAACCATATTATTTGTAGTGCTAAATATATCAGTCCATGCAACTAATAAATCAGCTTCCACTATTGAGACTGTAGCAAAATATATGTGTAAGGTGAGCACATTAACCTCTGCCCAACATTACAAAACTTATAATCAATCTCACACCAAGAAGGACCTTCAACAATATCTTAAAATGTCAAGAGGTTTCAGAGTCCATCGTAACTGGGCAGGGTAGTACTCATTCAACACGGATGTGATATGACCACAACATTATAACCAATAGCACCAATAAGATCCAACAGTACTGGCGCACGCCCCCTACTGCGATGCCCATGTATCGCTGACCTGCTCTGGTGAAGTTGCTGGCACCACTGGGACCTGCCAGGATGAATCTGTGCCTGTGGGCAAAATGTTCAGGCTGGCCAGGACCTCCTGTGCAGTCTTTCCCAGCATCCCTTGCACGTCACAGACGAAGCGGTAGACGTAGCGCTTGCCTGCCGTCTTGTGGATGATGTTTTTGTGGTAGTAGTAGCGCAGGCCCCGGCTCAGCTTCTCGTAGTTCATCTTGGGTTTGTTCTTGCACTGGCCCCATCGCTTAGCAACCTGGATCAAAAACAAAACGGTGGTCAGTTAAGAAGAGCGAGAGACATGTGGCCACTGGACATCCGCCCCTTGTCCACCCTGGTTTGCATTGAACTATTTCCAGACAATAACAGATGATCTCACCTCTGCGGGGTCGGACATCTTGAACTCCCAGCCGTCTCCCGTCCAGCAGATGAAGGTACGGCAGGAAGAGTCTAGGAGCAGCTCCAGCAGAAACTGCCATAACTGGATGGGCCCTGATCCTGAAGAGGGAGTCACATCGTCAGCATTTGGGACCTCAGTTACACACAATAGCACATACCTTCTGAATATATCTTCCCATAGCCATGTTACTAAGGTTGGGTAGTTCTTTTCCAGCCTTGAGCTACACGTCTCAACACATTATGAAGAATGGGAGACAGCTATGAGAAAATCGGCACAGGCTTTTGTTTTAGCCAAGCAGTAACACACTCTCGAACCAGTACACATAGTCTTTAATAATGACATTGTTGAGTTTAATAAGGTGTGTTGCTACCTGGCTCGAATGAAAGCCTGCACCCCAACTGGCTCTCTATGAATAACATTGTTCATGGCAAAAACAATCACCTGGATAAGCCGACATTCCAACCATCTGTCCTTCCCTTTCCGGTCTCTGGGAATGTGTACTTTTGCGTTTGGTCACACGGGGGCAGTACTGCCCTGAGGGTTGAGGTCCGGGGTTTGAGGTACAAGATGGAAGCGTGTGGGGCTGTGGTGTGCTGTAGCTGGGAGAGGGGTAGTCAGGCCAGAAGGAGGGGGGCCTCTGTGCTTCTGCATCATAGAGCTCGCCTGAGTGGCGGGTATAGCTTTGCTCTGTTTCACCTGTGGAAGAAGAAGGGGGATAATGTAAGAAGAAGGGGGATAATGTAAGGTATTTAACTCGACAACAGAGGGTTGGCTGTGCATTTGTAAATAAGTAAATAAATATAAATGAATAAAAATGAATAAATAACAACACACAGCCTAATAACCTTGCAATATATTTCTGAACACACAGGGCTGATGACGCATAAGTCGGTGATAACCTTTCAGTGTGACCTCTCAAATCTAAGGTAGGGTCTTACCAAGGTGGTCAAGGCTGACGGTGCTGCTGGGGGTCCCCCTGTGGCTGGTTCCTTTCCCAGGGAAGAAGGGGCTGTTGGTGTCGTCCATGCCTGGGCTGAACTGTCCACTCTGGGCAGGGGAACACAGCGGCACCAGGCTGTGGTACGTCTGGGTGGACTCCTGGAACCCCGTTTGAGTCTGGTCCATACTCATTCCATCTAGATAGATAGAATAAACCACCATTATACACTACATTTACATTCATGGCATTTAGCAGACGTCTTTATCCAAAGCGACTTACAACAAATACATTTGTTTAAGTACAAGGACTGACACTTACCACTTGGGTATGATGCCCAACAGTTGAATTCTGGGTATGAATCCAGGTTGAAGAGGACAGAATCACTGGAGCTCACTGAAAAAAAACGAGAGAAAGACATGAGTGAAAATTTTGCAAAATCTAGTGAAAGGGGTTTTATTTTTTAGTCTGACTAAGTTGACTAAGACTATGCTGAGACACTGATGAGGGCTGTGTAAGTGTTTACCTCTGTTGTCGAACAGATTCTTCTGTGGCTCTCCGTAGGTCTCTGGGTGACGCTGCTGTCCAGGTCCTTTACTGTCTAACAGAAAAGACAGGTCTTCACCACTGTAGTCTGGAGGTCATAGAGATACAAGAGAAGGATGGGTTTGAGTCAGCAGGCATAAAGATTGGAGAACAATCAACAGAGGCCACAGGAAATAAAGGCATGGCTCAAGATGTTGTTGGTTTTTTTTGCATTATTAATCATGATGCAGAAGTGGAAAAGAAATGGAATGGATTTAGAATGGAATAATTCAGTGCAAGGTATTAAAACTGCATCATCGTAAGACTGCCTAAGCTGCCATTGATTATAAATATAACATACAGGACAAAAAAAAAAAATCGAACACTTAATCGCTCTGGGTTGCTTATTAGGCCTAAACGTATTGACTTAACGCGGTACTGTAAAATAATAGATCGCATATCTCTGTTTACTGCAGATTCTGTAATACCCAGATCTCAGCCCACCAACAATTTTGCTCAATGGAGGGAGAGGAGGAAACAGAGGGAAAGGGGAGGAAATGCGAGCAGAGGGAGTGTGACAGAGTAGTGATGGGGGGGGGGGGGAGGAGGAGAGGGGGGGGAGAGGGGCTCTAAATCTGTTGGAGGAGGAAGTCTGGAGGAAAGGATTAGGGGACGAGAGAGAGGGTAAAAAACGGGGAGTATCTTTAACCCGACCACCCCGTCTCTCTACCTCCCTCATCCAGACATTCCTCAAACAGCAAACAGTGAATATGTACACACACACACACACACACACGTACACGTACACACACACACACACACACACACACATGTACACACACACACACACACACACACACACACACACGTACACACACACACACACACACACACACACACACACCCCTTTTTCCTGACGGAGCCCATGATTTGGGTATGAGGACCCTGATGTCAAGGTCTCATTTTGAGGTTTTGACAGGGGTGTTGAGATACACATTTTGCAAAACATTTCCTATGTCCTTCAGCTGCTCAGACAGGGCCACCGGAAACATAGCTGGAAATCTAATCACAGAAAGATCTGAGAACCCTAAATGTTTGTATCATACTGTAGCCTACAATGATAAAAAAATAATTATAATTTTTTTATAGATTTGTTTTACCACTGTTATTACCAGTAGTTCTAGTGGTGGTGATTAGTAGTTAGTATAGTTGGCTTGGAGTGTTTGCAGGCCTATGTAAGCTGGTTAATTAATTTAGATCAATTAGCTATTAAATAATAACATGGCTTACCGTATGACGCAAAGTCAAAACCAACAGGAACTTCCTGTGTTCTGAAGTCCTCTGTATAATATCCAGCTTGGCACATCTCCATCTACGTGGACACAAAACATAGGATTATCAGGTATGAATATGTAGCTATATACAACTCATAAACTCATATACCCATTGTGGATTATTCTTTTTCATACAATTGTGTCTGTTCATGCCTGAATTATTTTTACATGTTCATAATGTAAATGACATGCTCCTGACCAGAATATTCTGTCCTTGTCCAGAATTAAGTAACCAATGTTCAACAATGTCAATAAAGTGTTTATCAGACTGCATTAAATGTAACATTTAAATTACATAAATCCTACCTTGATCGTAGAGTCTTTGGTGTCTATGTTTCTCTCGCTTGGCTTGAGGATGGTATCCCAGTACATCTTTTTTTTTTAAGGAACTGTTGCTTCAACTTCTACTACAATTGTGTTGACTCCCTCTGCCCGGCCCAGGCCCAGGCCCGTTATAAAGCAGTGGAGCTGGAAAGGGGCGTGTCCGTCCCACCACGCTAATGAATGCGTCCTCTTGCTTCGTGACTCAAGAGTCACAAAAACTTCTGTTTAACTGAGTCGTGGCTGACGTCACGGCCACGAAAACAGATTTGGCATACCCACGCATCCATTCATAAGAATCAATCATACAACTGCGCGCTCAAATCTATTTCTCACTACAACAAATATGCCTACTTTCAAAGGTGTAGGCTACATTATTCCAATGGTAATTTGTCAGCCCAGCAGACAAAGCGGAACGTTTATTTTGTAGATCATTAAAATCATTCTTTAATCGAAAGTTGTATGCCAATAACGTTTTCCAAACAGCCTTAGCAGGCCTACTGAAACTCAAAGGCCTAGTTAAAAAAAAACATTTAGGCCCTATTGCCTAGTAAGTCAGTCTGAATAAGACTAGTTTAATTGTATTGCAACTTTATCTTATAACTTTTATTTTTTTAAAACATTTCCTCTAGTTTGTCACATGTATGCATAGGCCACTGCCAAAACATAAACTTGATCTACTTGAAAACGGCGATAACAATTTCAATATAGACAGGAATTGTAGTGGTGGCAGATTAATCATATTAGCTGGGTAAAATTAAAACAAAAAAACATATTGCCTTTTGTTATTGAATACAAAACATGAATAACACAAGAAGAACTATTATTGCATGCATGGCAATGTTGACTAGGCTAAGCATAAACCTATAGGCCTAAAAATCATGGTGTGGCCGAGTCGAGACGGTGCCTTTGAAATCAGAACTTGCAAGTTGGCTTCTAATGAGGTGGGGGGCGGTGAGCATATCTTAAGAAGCCATTCGACAGAACAATAGCCCGTAAAACTACTTGCTGAAGAACTCTGAAATCACGGCGTGAGTGGCCTGAGTAGATAAGACCACCACAAGGGCCTTGTATAAACAAACACCTCTTGCCATTTTCCCCCGGCAGAGAAAAAAAAAATACATCTGGAAAAGTGAGCTCCTGAATCGTGTACGGTGTGGGAGACACGAGTCGTGATTGGGGCCCCCTGTCTCCAGACAAGGACACAACGGGGATCGAGTTACACAACCTCCTGCTGATGGAAGAGTCAACTGAATTGATTTAAAATTAATGAGCAAACAAACCCCAGTGAGAAATGATAGGCCTATACGAACTTTGAAACGATATTATTTAGTATAATATCACATGCAGGGGACTGAGATTGGAAGACATTTTCGTTTGCACGCAGTGAAATGTTAGCAATAAGCTAATGATTAGAAACTTCACGAAAAAGCAGCAAGTTAAATTGGCTGAGATCAAGATCAAGAAGAAATGTGTGAATTAGAATTGTATTCATTACTCTTGTTGTCCTCGTTGCCCTTGCTCGTTTCCCTTGCAAAATAAGAATAGCCTTTATTTGGTAGGGTTAGTCTGAACTGTTTAGGCCAAAAACAGCATGCAAGGGAGTTATCCTAAGGCACATTTAACAAAATATAGCTCTATAATGGTGTGCGACGGGGTAATGCTCTCTATGTGTTCTATGCTTTCATTACCATAAACCCAATCTCTCATCTGTCATTAAAACCATTAATATTTGATCATTACAAACCTACAGCAAAAACGGATATTTTCTATATTAGGCTGTTCTAAAACTAGATAATACTGCCTTCCGGCGATTTTGTATTTTGCTGTTATTAACTAATTATAAGATGTTGCTTTGGTGTGTCGATCTATAATGCATGAAGATCTTCAGAAAATGCTTCGTCTCACTACTCAGACTCCAGATTCTGCAGTTCCGAGATTAGAAACTGCTTCAAATGCAGCATCCTTGCAAAAACAAAGATGCACTTTCCAACATCGTCGACAGATGGTGATTTGTCAGAGAACATTTGATTGACAGTGAGGTAGGCTACTTGTTCAGAGGAACACTGTGCTAGTTTGTGATTACTTCTTTTTATCACACTGTGCAAGTTTGCGGTCAGAGATTTTTAACTTGAGGTACAATTTCCGCAGTCATATTTAAAGCTACAGGAAGACTGCTCATTACCACCATGGTTTATATGGTGCAGACTACTGAAGTTTAGAAAGTATGCAACCACCAAATGTTTTTGACCGTAATAATGTATTTCTTTTACCTCAATTAGTACAAAATAAAGCGGAAATATTTGCAAATCTATGTCGATAAAGCATATTGCATGCATATACATGAATCACATGTGGTAATAAGATAACAATATACACAATATACATACAGGCGATTGGCCATGTGTGATTAGTGGGAACATATTTGTTAACTCTAAATGCATTGTGCAAGAGAGACTGCAAATTGCTGGGCAGCTCTGATCCTTGCTCCATGCCTGGCCTGCCATCAGACGGATCTTAATTATTACTTCAGCGCGAAGCAGATTAGCAAGATTACCATCGGTGGTTTTATATCTGAAGAATTCCGTTTGCAGTTTTTCTAAGAAATTAAAAACGACTTGGTTTCACCAGTAGGGCCCCAACCTTAAAGCTTTGCTAAAGTGACTTCACTTCCCAATTTAGAGTGAGAGAGAAAAAAACCGTTGCCATCCGGTTATGGTCTGAGCGAAAATTGTTGCTGCAATGGTTTGCGCCAAAGAGTAAATGCGCCTGTGCATTGGTTGATGCGATTCAGTCAGGTTATCCAGAGTTAATTAGTTATACCGTGTTTAAATGACTAAATGAGAAACAACGACTGAGTGACTGCTGCAATGGACTGTACGATCAAGGTAGGCGTTTGATCTGGTTTTTATGTCGCTTCAGAAAATGATAGTACGCAGCCACCCACTGAGTTGGTTAGCAGGACTCTGTTTGCTGAGTGAGAGAGGCAAGGCGGTGATGCGAGGTCCCCACTCTTTCCTTCTTGTACAAAATTTCCTCTTCCTTCCCGTTCGTGGTTGTATGTCGGCTCTTTAATAACACAAGTAACCACTACATCTTTACACTCAGATAAAAAACTAAATGGGGTCCAGTACGCGCAAATAGGGGTAACCAAAACTCGCGATTTTAATTACTTGGTTAAGTCAGACTTAATCTGTTTTATTCAGACATTCCTGAAAAGAAAACCCAGTAAAGATAGTTTTAATGCTAATTTAAAGAAGTGCTCCAGCTGATTCGTTCTATAAAGACGGCATAATATACACACATGTGACAGAATAACAAATCTGGAAAAGGAAACATTTATTGGTGCGCGCGCGGGGCAGGTGGCTCTGGCGCCATGGAACGATTTGGAGTACTATGAGGCCAATTTCCAAAAAAGTTGGAGCATCGAATTCGTGAGATGACTGGTATTTCAGATTTAAATTTCTCTTTCAATGTAGCATAATCATAATTTCCACAGCTGAATAATTGTTTTAAATAATCGTTGTAACCCAATGGACCGATGAGTTGTATGTTTTTAATCGAATAAATAATAGCCAATAATAATCGAATGATAATGAGGTTAACAACGAATTTGCAATGTTTGCTATTGTGTTATTCTTAACATAAAGCCCTAATAAAGGGTCAGATATCGCGTTAATTGTTCAGAAATGCATTTTTCGAGTGGAGTGCAGGTGTGGCTATCCAATGCCCTGAACCAGACTACCGAGCAAGCATTAAAAATCAAATAGTTCTTAATGGAGATATAGACCTAAACTAAAGATGCCTTGTATTTCCTTTCATAACAATATTGATCGTTGTGTTTTTCGAATTGCAAAATGGGGGAAAGTCACCAGGATAATTGTTATCTAAACAAATATTTCGAATTCCGAGAATTATTTTTGTCTTAACTCTGATCTCTATTATAGTTGTTGTAATACATTTCACATGTACACATTAGGCCCAGGGTTATCAAAACGAGATGTTTGTTTCTTGTTGGACTAGACTAAACTTTTGAAAATAAACTGCATACACCGTAATTCATAATGCAAAATAAAATCTGATAGTATGAGCCAATTCAACAGAATATGCAACGCGAACGAATGACCTTCCAGCCAGGCTGGGGTATATAACCTATTGCAGGCTACATTGCAAAACGAACTTAAAAGAAATACATTTCGAAATTATTGGGGAACTTAGCATAACAACATTTTCATGACTAGTAGTTTAAGGCCAAGTCCATAGGAAATACATATATGTCGTTTGGGCTTCTGTTCTTTCGAATTGAACGCTATTTGCTCACATAAACATTAACTTTGATCGAACTTCGGATTTAGATGTTTTCTTTAACATTCATTTGAGTTGCATTGCATGGATGTATTGTTTGCTTCATTGCAGGTATCCATATTAACGTTTTCTAGCTCACCGAAAACAAATGACATTCCGGAGCATACATAGGCCTAATAATCTCACGAGGCATATGGCCATCAGATCATATGCTATTTAGACTTTATTGAAAATCTAGGGTAAGCATCTAGCCTACAAGTACGTACTTTACGCGTGGGCGCGCGCGCGCACACACAGACACGCGCGCGCGCACACACACACACACACACACACACACACACACACACGAACGCATGCACACATACACGCACACACGCACCAAAATATAACATAGACTTTTCCAAACTTGGTTTATCCCGATTAAGTTGGTTGTTTTTAAATAAAGTTATTTAAAGAATAATTTATAGTTGTAACGGGAGCGCTTGTCAGGTGTCGTTATCTGAACTCAACAGGCTTCCTGTCTCAAACCTCATTTTCCGCACACATTTCCGCTCCCTCGACACGAAAAAAGGCAACAAAGACTTACGAAACAGAATCAAGTCACTGGATGTACCGAGGCAATGCATTGTTTTAAATGTGAATAAATACACTCTGAATAATAACCCCAGCCAAGACGAACGTGCTTATACTCCATGAGCCCAAAATGCCTGCAAGCTATTAATGTTCATGTCTCTATTGTTACTGCTGCTTCTGTGGAGGCCATGATGCCATGTAAAAAGTTGTGAAAACCACATCATGTTTTTGCAGTTTAAGGCGCAGCTGCTCAGGCCTTTGCAAAATCAGCTCTGCTGAACTCTTACTTCTGCTTTCCTCCGTCCTTTCCTCTCTCTGTCAAACATATTGACAACAGGGTTGGTCATTTAGTGCATGTTGACAAATGGATCAAAATGCATGTTGCTCAACTGACATTCCAAGTTAGAAAACCTTAGGCAGTTATAAATGTACTAAACAATAGCATACAGTTACAGACATGATTTTAGCAGTAAAACCGCTACAAGTCTCTCAAATAATACAAAAATAACCTTTAGGCTAGGCTATTTCACAAGTTTGGCAATGGACAGTAATTTTGGTAAACATCACACCCTTGAGATTGAGGCCTATGAAGCCATTCCCTTCATCAGCCAAAACAGTAACCATCAATAGGCATTAGAAGTTAACACACACATTACACAAGAACAGTGCATGCAATGAAATGCATTTTGTTTACAGAAAAAAAAAATCTGCATCAACGCCATGCATGAATGAAGTCTTTAAGGAACAGATATTTTATTGTGATTATAGTGTTTTGTTTTTTGTTCTTTTGCCCTGCAAAGCATTTGAATTATTGCACTCAGAGGTTCAAAGGAGCTTTAATAATGTTGTGAATACATGGGTTACTATGGCACTCCGTTCACTGTGTGAGCGTCACCCTTTGTGGCTGATTCATGAGATGATTATCTGTTGTGTTAACCATCAAAGAATGAGCAGATGATGCACCTTTGGAGGCACTTAGCACGCTACACCTACAGCTACATGTTATGCATGTGTATGGCTCATTCTGTCTGTGTTGACAATGCTTAGGTTGTGGGTTTGATTCAATGTAAGTTTCTTTGGATAAAAGCGTCAGCTAAATGGCATATATTATATTATGCATGTGTATGGCTCATTCTGTCTGTGTTGACAGTGAGCAATACATACATACTCCTTTGTAGAGATCATGGCATCAATAACAATAATGCTCCAAATTGCAGAAAAGACAGATTTGAACTGACAGTGTTTGATATGTGCATATGCTGGTCCCTCTGTGGCTCAGTTGGTAGAGCATGGCGCTAACAATGCTTAGGTTGTGGGTTTGATTCCTCCTGGGACCATATATACTGAAATGTATGCACTCACTGCAATGTAAGTCGCTTTGGATAAAAGCGTCAGCTAAATGGCATGTATTATATTAATGCTAAGTGCAGCCAATGTTATCAGAGTTGTTGCTTTGTGTCCCTCAGCAAATAGGCGTGCTCTACGAAACTCATTGAACAGGAAGTCAGTTGTGGCATTGGCGGTCAGGCCACATTTATTTGTGTCAGTTTGCAAACGAGAGAGAGAGAGAGAGAGAGAGAGAGAGAGAGAGAGAGAGAGAGCGGGAGAGAGAGAGAGAGAGAGAGAGAGAGAGAGAGAGAGAGAGAGAGAGAGAGAGAGAGAGAGCGGGAGTATGTGCTTGTGGTTGCGAACGTATAAACATGCCTTTGAAACAACGGCGAAACATCTAATGAAATATAAGGAGCTTGGATTGTTAAATGTTTCCACTACAAAACACATCATAATACTTTTAGCCCAAATGTTTTAAGCATTCAACAGAGGTTCTCAGTCCTGCTGTAGCTTTCATGACCCTTCCCATGAGTCTTTGCTGCCCAGCCTTCCGACAACCCACTGTTTCACTTCTGCACTGTGTCAGGGCCTCCCCACAGCTTTAGAGACAGACAGACAGACAGACATAGAGAGAGAGAGAGAGAGAGAGAGAGAGACAGACAGACAGACAGACAGACAGACAGAGAGAGACACAGAGAGAGAGAGAGAGAGAGAGAGAGACAGACAGACAGACAGACAGACAGAGAGAGAGACAGAGAGAGAGAGAGAGAGAGAGAGAGAGACAGACAGACAGACAGAGACAGACACAGACAGAGAGAGGAGAGGAGAGATAGAGAAAGATAGAGAGAGAGGTAGAGACAGAGTGACAGGCAGACGGACAGACTGAGAAAGAAAGAGAGAGGCAAAGATAGGCATAGAAGAGTGACAGAGAAACAGAGAAAAGCTGTTGGAAGATGGAGGAGAAAAAGAGAGAGATACAAGCTAAACACTGTGTATGCCGTTCAACCATTCACTATACTGCCATTAATTTAGGCTAATGTTGCTCCAGATAACAGTCCTTTAAATATGTACCGCAGTTAGTCTGCCGCTGGAGGAAATACCAAACTTGGTGCCATACATTAAGACTTAGTTTACAATGCTCAGGTAACAATTGAGCTAAAATAATACAGACAATGGAACTGCTGCACTTAGAACTTCAATCAAGGCTGTATGCTCGCTGTCCAATGACCCCCCCCCTCCCCCACCTACCCCCCGCCACCCCTACCTTCAGGCCTAGGTTGTTTTCCAGCTTCAAAATGACCCACATTTTTACACTGTGGCCCCCCTCTGTTTCCTGTCCCTTGGCCTGTGCCAAAAGGTTTCTCTGCACATGGGGGCCAGATTTCCTGTGGGCCACCGAAAAAGCACAGCACTGACGTACAAGCCACAAAGACAATACTGAAGTCCTCTAAACAAACACGCACTTACACCCACTTAGACTCACACACACACATACACACACACACTTACTCATACACAGAATGAAAAACAGGGCCTAGCCTTACGCCCAACCTAACATATAGACACAACACACCCACACAGATACACCCTCACGCACTTGGGTAAGTGGCATCTTGAGTTGGTGTGGAGTTTGGGGCCTTTGTCAGCTTTAAACACAGGAAGCAGCACAAAGAGTCTCTCTCAAATCTTGATCAGGCCAAGCCAACCCCTCCACCCTAACCCTAATCCCAACGATATAAAGCTGTGACAAAGATCACTAGCTGTGTGTGTATTTTGACTCAACGCTGAAACTCTCTCCTCACTTTATTTTCACTTTCAATGTCTCCAACTAGTGCCACACAGTGTATCGCTAATTGCAATTATTGTAAATCAATGAACTTTGACATCTTCTTCAACTTGTATTTTTCATGCCACAATTTCCCAAGCAATGTTGTACCAGCCACTAAGAGCATGGTAGATATCTTCAAGACGAATCGAAAGTATCATAACAAATACAAGGGTTAAACCATTCTGAACTCAAGGGTTAAACCATTCTGAACTCAAGGGTTAAACCATTCTGAACTCAAGGGTTAAACCATTCCGAACCACTCTGAACTTAATATAATATATACCATTGTGCATACATTTTTTGTATATATACACGTCATAGTAGGAATCAATTGGGGAGTCAAATTTGGACAATGTGTGTTCCATTGAACCTGTAGTGGGGAAAAGAACCATTCAACCTGAAAAGAATCCATTCAACCTGTAGTGCGGTTTCAGAGCAGTGGGCAGTTTCCTACCATCATCACATCACATGTTATGACCCTTACCGTAAAGGCTGACTCCACTCTTTGGCGCTCCCGACAGGAAGCACTAGCTGTGGTGAGCGAGGACCAGTCCATATTCGAGCCGCCCTTCCCCACTGCCCCCACCATGCACATGAAAGGGGAGATGACATCACCGGGGGGCTTCAGTCAGGCTTCCGAGGAGAGTCCAGAGCCCACCGAGCCGGAATGGGCGGGGCCCGGAGCTCAGAACCCTGGGAAGAGAGGCGAGCATGTCAATGGAACCAGGTGAGAAAGGGTGCTTTATCACCATCAGCTTCATTGTGAGTGGTTGTGTAATTTATACTCTAAATGTACATATGCTTTATTATACACTATCCACTGGGTACTGATGTTCTCTCCTCACACTTCTTAAAAAAAAAAAAAAAAAAAAAAAAAAAAAAAGTAGCATCATAACAATTTTGCTACAGGATCAAACAAAACCGAAGAATCCATATTCCAATCTGGAATGTTACATATCTTCATCTTCCGTCCGTCTACCTCTCTTCCCTTGCTCTCTCCCCAGTCGTGAGTCCCCCGTAGACTGCAGTGTGACCAAACGCTCCAGACACATGAGCAGCAATGATGGAGGCCAGCTGGCCTACCAGGCCTCGTACCCCGAGCCCCGTGTCAGCCCGCAGACCGCCACTCCGCCCAACGCCACCGAGGAGAAGAGGGTCATAGTACCTGCAGGTGAGGTGCCAGCGCCATTTGTTAAGGGCTGCCCACATTTTGCCCCAGATCCTACGACACACATATGAATTCAAGAATTATCCTCTGGGGGGCGCTCTGTGGGGTAGCACACTAAGGCGCATACCATAGCAAGGTCCCTGATTCGATTCCAGCCATCGACATGTCCTGCATGTCATCCCTCCTCTCTCTCACCCATCCTTCCTGTCAACCTCTACTATCTCCATCCCAATAAAGCAGAAATGCCCTAAAAAAAGACTAGACTACACACACATTGCACATGGCACATTTCTCCTCTCTGCCCAACCGGTCTCAACCCATTTCGAGGTATTAGTCTCAATCGCATGGCGGTATCCATGCCTGCTGAAACCAGTACAGAGACTGCAGAGTGGGTTCACAGTTTTGGCAAGGCCTAAAAAACATAGATGACTGCCACCCTCAGCTGTCTGCATTTAGCACTTGTAGAGGAAGTGGTGTCGTTGTGTGGAGAGCAGAGATGGTGACAGGTAAGGGTGACAGAGGGGGGGGGGGGGGGGAAGAGAGAGAGAGAGAGAGAGAGAGAGAGAGAATAGTGGAGAAATAGGGTGCGAAGCTCATCATCTTTTTCTAAAGCTTTTCTTCCCTCACTCAAAGTGTGAGAAGACTATATAAAACTGTTCTTGACAGTAGATGGATATGACCTGTAATACCTTATTCATAGCTAAATCATATTGATGGTAAAGGATACTGACTCATCATTGTATGACCTTGGTTTACATCCTGGTTCTAAAGGCCAGGGGCCTCTGTGTTACATGGAACCCAATGTTCCGTGACACAGGAACCAAGCTGTGACAGAAAGAAAGGGGGACAAAGAGAGGGACGCACTGACATACTGATGATCTGATGTCTTTCCTGTTTCATCTCTCTCTCTCTCTCTCTCTCTCTCTCTCTCTCTATCACTGTCTTTCAAGGCCCTTATTCAATCATAACCACAAACCAGGGTTCCAAGAGTCAAAAGGCCTTTTTATGAAATTTGTAAAGGAATGACTAATTATAAGAAAGCATGTTTGAATCAATCAATCCTCTCCGTTTTGGACTGGCAAAAAGCATTAAAGATTTTATTAACATAGTGTTGATCGGGATAGATCTGTACAATCCCCCAGATTGACTGGATTCCAACTCTTAAAACCTGCTGCCTTTCCTCAGCGCTTCGTGGATTTAAAAGCAATATGGTGATCACCTAACCATAATCATCAATGTGACCTTTTTGCCATATTGCTTCACCTGTCCAGTTCAAATGGATCAGTGTGGAGAAGTCATAAGAAGCAGAGTGTTTGTGGGTAGGAGGCACGTTTTCAGGAATTAAATCCAGCAAATGACTCACTCCTGGGAGACTCACCCAAAGCCTCCCTGACGTCACACTATGAGACACCAGTAGGTGTGGTGAATCCATAACATTTTAATAAAGTGGATTCAGAGTAGAATATTCTATTCTTATGAGTCACACAAGCCAAGCTATTATAGTGGTGATAATGCACGGATATGACATCACAGCTGCATATGTGAAACAAGGACAATGAGGACCCAGGGGTGTAGAGGCTAAGTGTATCAGCAGCTCCTGTCTGAGGGACATTAGTCATCTCGGCTATGGCTACTGTAAATTGCACTTGACTTGATTAATATTAACGGGAAAATTAAACAATATATTTTACGGGAAAATAAAGGATTTTGCTAAATGGTTTTACAGTTCATCTGTAGTCCCTTAGAGCAGGTATTCAAAACTGCCTTCGACATGGTTTAAAACACATCCCTTGAATGAAAACACTGAAGGTTTAAACACCTACGGTTAAATTTGGGTTAGCATTGTAACTACAAAGAGAAGCTCCTCATCTATTTAATTTGGTGAAGTGAGAAAGTGAGGAAGATGATTCTCTGGGTCTGTGTAAGTTGCGGCCTCACATTACCAAAACTAACCTATCTTCTTCCTCCTCACTTCATTCTCCTCCACTCAGACCCTGAAGTGTGGACGCAGGACCATGTACGGCAGTGGCTGGACTGGGCCATTAAGGAGTACTGTCTGGAGGAGGTGGACATCATGCATTTCCATGGGCTGGACGGCAAGGCCCTCTGCAAGATGACCAAGGAAGACATGATGCAGCTCACGACTGCCTACAACACAGACATCCTGCTCTCACACCTCAATTACCTCCGGCAGAGTAAGGGTTATGGCCTGTGACACATAAAAACCTAAACTCTGGCTGACTGTATGTTTTACATTTCTTTACATGTACTGACTGACTGACTGCCTATGTGACTGCCTTTATCATGCCACTACCTGATAACCAATTACAGCTAAGGGTTAGATCTCTGACGTTTTCATACCCTGAGAAGACACAAGACTGATCTTAGTAAAACATTTTGTAACCATCTCCCTCCTTTTAGGTAGCCCTACTTTCTCCTACCCCACAACTCCAACCAACAACACATCACAACAGCCAAGACTACAGGTCAAAGCAGGTAAGACATTGAACCTAAACTGATGTTCATTTACATTTACATTCATGGCATTCGGCGGACGCATTTTTCCAAAGTTGACTTACGACAAATACATTTGTCTGAGTAAGTGAGTCTGATGCGATCTGCTAACGAGAGCCAGTGGAAGGGTGAGAAGGAGGGGGGTGACATGGGAGAATTTGGGGAGATTGAACACCAGTCAGGCGGCAGGATTCTGGATGAGCTGCAGAGGTCTGATGGCCGAGGCAGGGAGCCCGGCCAAGAGTGCGTTTCTGTAGTCAAGGCGAGAGATCACACGTGTCTGGACCAAGAGTTGTGCTGCTTAACTGGTGAGGAATGGACGTATCCTTCTGATGTTGTAGAGGAATCTACAGGAGCGTGCTGTCGCTGTGATGTTCGCCGCACAGGATAAGTGGTTATCAAGGATCACCCCAAGGTTCTTGGCTGTCTGGGGGGAGGTCACAGTAGAGTTCTCTAACCCTAGAGTTCACAGTAGAGTTCTCTAACCCTAGAGTTCAGTAGAGTTCTCTAACCCTGTGATGGAGAAGTCTTGGAGAGAGCATATTCAAGATCAACAACAATACTCACAACATTCCATACTCTGAAACAGAGAAGGACTTGGTGTTAATCCTTCAACAATTCTCTTATCTCACTGACTTGGTGCTAGCCAATAAAACAGAGGGAAAGTGAAGTAAGACTTAAAAAATGTCGAATTCTTGGCAGATCTCTAAGCGGACAGACAAGAAGCACACTTGATTGATTTAATGAATCAAAATGAAATTGTGGTATTGAGTTGCAACCAGATTACATAGTTTACAATGCTTTAAAGTTTCTTGGCTGAGCGTAGCCCTGTGTTGATGACTCTTTGACGAATTCACAACTCAACAGCCAGTTTCAGACAGGAAACAGCTGCACCGGCATAGGAAATGGGGGGTATGGGTCCCGCTTTGGGACACAATTGACAATCTTATGGCAACAGAGGTGGTCTGGACAAAAGGACACTCACCCCAAGGAATCCTGGACCATCTTCAGCTCTCCTTTGTCTGTTTTCTGCTTAAAATCCCTATTTTTTGGACTCCATTTATGGGCTTCCTTCCTTCCATAGCTGCCCTGTCCTCTTCAAAGCCCTTTCTGCTTGTTTTCTTGTGAATGTCTCATCTCTGGTTCTTTTATAACAGAGAACAGCTTTGAGGAGATCAGCAGAAGGAACAGTTGGTCATCGAATGCTATGCCTGCAGTACCAAAGGGTAGGGTAACAAACACCACACAAATAATCTATGAATAAAGAAAGATAAAGAAAGATTCATACTGGCAGTAATGTCATATCAGAGAACTTAACATCACTAGTTTCAGTTCTCTTAATGACAGATCACTATATTAAGTAACTGAACTGATTCACGCAGAAAACAGGACATCAGTGGAAATGGAGGAAATGCATTAAGTAATTTAATGATTAAATAATGATACATCGACTAATGACCAATCAGAGAACTCTATATCAACGTTTGATCCTTTCATTGTTCTGATAAATACTGTATGTTGTCGTTCACAATTTAGGTTCTCCCATGGAGCACCAACACAACACCAGAGTCACAGAGCCTCCCCCGAGAATCGTGCAAGGTGTGCATCTATACCTCACAAGTGTCTAGTCACACAAGAAGTAGACACAGCTTGAATGTTTTGCACCTGTGGAGTCTGTTGTAATGGTATTTGGAGATCAAGGAGTCATTATAACATTATAACAGTTGTTATGTTGTCTAGGCTACACGGTCATATTAGATCAATCCAACTTTAACCCTTTCCCTCCTTGCAGACCCATACCAAGCATTAGGCCCCATCAGCAGTCGTCTTGCCAACCCAGGTGAGCATTTATTGCATAATTACGGAATCTGACCAAACCTGTTTGGTGACAAATGTGACTTTTTCACTGTCTGCTTTGGGGCCATGAACTGTTATGGAACACACACACACACACACACAAAGAGTAAGTGGGTAAGAAATAAATGGTCAAGTCATTACTCAAAATTATTCATACTCATACATACACTGTCTGGGTGGGCACCAGGGGAGGCTGGTGGAGGTAGAAATCGGAGGATACTATTTCTCATTCCATTCCATGCATTACAGTGAGCCCATCCTCAGATTTCTACCTCCACCAGGTGGGCACATTAAACGTAGACCACTAGAATATATCATCATACATACTAAATGGGGCAACATGCTCCTTAACCAAATCAGGCCCAGACCTTTTACATTGTGTCTCAATGACCAGAATGACCCTGTTTGCCCCACTGTCTCCTCACAGAAGTCCAAGCCCACCACAAGAACCGAACAGCCAAACACAGTTCATACAAGCTGCCTGACCCCAGCGCTCACAGGCCTGTGGGTAGGTTTCTGGCCCACCCATCCATGGCTCACAGTGAAAAGGTCACATTTGCAGAAGTTAAACCATAGGGTCCAAACCAAAGTGCATTTTAATAATCGCTGTTTGAGGTATATTTCTAGCCAAGGAGACATCTGCAAAGGATAGAGATGTACTGTACACTTCCCCTAACCTATCCCTCTCTCCCTGCTCTCTACCAGGTTCAGGGCAGATTCAGCTGTGGCAGTTCCTGTTGGAGCTGCTGTCTGACAGCAACAACTCTAGCATCATCACCTGGGAGGGCACCAACGGCGAGTTCAAGATGACCGACCCGGACGAGGTGGCCAAGCGCTGGGGCGAGCGCAAGAGCAAGCCCAACATGAACTACGACAAGCTGAGCCGCGCCCTGCGCTACTACTACGACAAGAACATCATGACCAAGGTGCACGGCAAGCGATACGCCTACAAGTTCGACTTCCAGGGCATCTCTCAGGTGCACCAAAGCCACGGGGGGGAGGGGGGCATCGCTAAGTACCAGGCAGAGGTACCTTATGTCCAGTCCTACCACAGCCACCAGCCCAAAATGAACTTCATGGGCACGCATCCCGCCCCGATGCCAATGTCACCCGGGAACTTTTTTGGACCCCCCTCCACCTATTGGAACTCAACCAACAGCCCCATCTATCCGGGGACAGCCATGCCCCGGCACCCAGGGACACACTCCCACCTGAGCTCGTATTATTGAGACCAGAGGGTCTCTCGAACCAGCCTGGCAGGGCTTTATAATACCGCAACAGACTGATGGCCAGGATTTTAACCATGATCTACCTGGTCTGAATTCTGTCTGAAATGACAATGATGTGATGCTACGTTACAATTCGGTTAGTAAGGAGAGAATGTAAAATGGCTGACATTGTTAATGTTACATCTTAAAGCTTGAACAGAGGCAAAGTTGGGTGGAAACATGCAAAGAGGGTGAACAATGTAAAGCAGTTAGACTTGCAAATTTCTCAAAAGTGGATGTTGAGAATGTTGATATTATGCTGTGACGCAGTAGATCAGAAACCAAGTTTTTAAAATTGTAAGTATGTTGCGTAATATGTCAGAGGTTGGAACTCGAATGTCATCAAAAGTGAGACGTGTTGAAATAGTGAAAAGGTGTCATGTTTTCCTGTTTTTTTATGTTGGGACTCACCTCAATTATTATATTCATCTAACATTTGTAAAAGTATACATGTACAGAATGTTTCCTACAACTGTAGCAATAAAAACATATACCCATGTAGTAATGCAAATAAAGGAACTTGTATATTTGAGTTCGCCTCTATTATTCATGAGAAGTTCCAACAGTATAGCTGACACTGAAGTCTTACTTAATAATTTCCAACTTCCTCTTTTTAATCTCAGAGAGTTGGTTGAGTGTTATGATCTGACTCACCGATTATTCACACCTAGAGAGGTGTGATAAAGAGTTAACGTAACGTAAATTTGAATATAGTAAGTTGCTTCCAGAGAAGAAATGATCAGTGGTGAAATGGTCTCAAGATCTGTAAGGAATCCAAGGCAAGGAAGAACATTGAGCATTTCAGCCAAACACTACTAAACCAAATCAAGCGTAATGTAAGCTCTGTATATAGTGTTCTCTTTAATAAAAGACGAACTATCGCTTCATCTGAACACATTCTGCTGGCCGGCCCATAGAGGGCGCAATTGCACAACGGGGAAGCTCTCCCATCATAACATTTCCCTAACAGAACTTCTCTCCCTCTTTTTGAAAGGCCCACAGCACTACGCATTTAGTTAAAGGGAGGTCAAAAGCACAAGACACTCATTTCAGGTGCATTATTACAGCATTCAATAACTTCACAGAAGCCCACTGAGGTGTTCTCAAATGATTTATTGGTTTGATATGGAAGGATGAGGCAATCAACTGTTTCAAGAACACATGTCTATTGCCATGGCGAATCGTCTATGTGGATGTAGTGAACAGATCTGCTGTTTATTTGCCAAAATCAAAGATCTCCTCAAACACTCTGTGTGGTTCAGAGACCTGCTCCTCTTCCACAACAGCAAACCCCTTCACAGGCCTCCCGCCAGTTTCAACCGCCATCTGCTTCATGCCTCTCAAAGGCCCTTCCATCTCCACCACTTCCACCCTCCCCTCAACCTCCTCCCCCTCCTGTTGTGGTGGTGTTGTTGTTGTCGTCTCCTCTGTGGTCAGAGCTGACCACGGTTTGCTGGAGACCATCTTTGTGGCTAGAGAGGACAAAGAGAGTTAAACCAGCACACCAATATGGAAATTAAATAAATGAAGGATAAGCCCATAATAAACTAAAATGCTGATTAGATTGTCATCACTGACAAAACCAACAGAGAGAAGGCCGTGACATTCAGGTGAAGAAACACTACTCACCAGCGGAGGCAGCAGAGGGGCATTTGGAGTCACAGCAAGAGCACACGGAGGCAGAACCATACAGCTCCTTCCATCTAACAAGCCCAAATCAAGTCGTGTATTGGAATAATAGTAGCTTTACTTGAATCCCTGCAGTGCCATGCAATTAAGTTCCAGTTTTGACCAGAGATTACCTTCCTGCTTTTGTGTCGTAGTTGCAGGCCTTGGCAGTTGGAGAGGGGACCGAACTTCCTGAAGACATCGTACAGTGCATGTAGAGGCGCTGTGGGTAACAAGAAGCTTGGACTGAAACTTAGGAAGTTTCGGCGACCATGCTGCAGAATCTAGAGTTTGTATATTTGTACATTCTACTTCAGTTGTGGTCAATGATAAGAGTATGGGTATGATTAAATTAAAACTGGGAAAGGGTTACTCAGGAAGCAGAAAAGGCAAATCATAAAATTAGCAATAGACTGAGCATTGCTGCATTTTATATATATAATATATATAAACATACCCGTCCCGTCATTCCCTGAAACAGAAATGCGTCCACAGCAAACCTCACGACATTCCTTGAATATTGGAAGAATTTGGAGCGACTGTTCTTGCTCTCAACCATGCACCTGAACATAGAAACACAGAAAGGAGGGGACATATAGGTACAAAACAGAATAGTACCATAAGTATTAAGCTAATATAAATTAAATTAAATATGGGGGAAACTGCCAATTACCCAAAATTCTCAACGACCTTGAACTGCGGCGTAGAGGTGTGCGACCGCTTGATAGTCACGTGACAGGAGTGGACATAAAGACGTCCATCTTTGGACATGGATGGCGCCTCTGCCTGAAAGTACATTGGCTGTCCCATCACATACCCATCCAATGGGGCTAGCCTCTCCCACAGAGCTGAGAGAGAGCAGACAGATGTTTCGGTCACATGAGGACTTACCATGATAATGTCGCTTAGAGACTCGAAGCTTCAACTTTAGCCTACCATTTCGTGAAGTGAGCATGAAGTTGGCTCTGTTCCTCATCGGTTTGAAGACCTTGCCCATCTCCATCTTTGGCGTGTAGCCAATTTTGTAGGAATAATGATATCTGGAACAGGATGCAGCCTATTTTAATCAGCAGGGGGCATGTGCAGCGTATGAAGCCAACTAAAGAATGTTTTGCCTGACCTTAGTTTTACTCAATTAGCAATATATGCACAGCCAATCATAATTTAGTAATCTCACCTGTTAAAGTGACAGTCAACTGGCAAGGTGAATGGCACGGCTCGCCTAATTGGTCCAGGTGGCATGTGCGGTTCGTAGCGGAGTGTGTTTGAGTATGCCACTCGATCATTTACTATCTGTTTGAGGACAATTAACAGAAAGTAGTTAAATTGTCTAAATTCAATAAGTAAATAACACGGCAGGCACTCTCAAACAGAAAAATAAATGGTTTAATGCATAATCAACATACAATGCTGATTGTTAAACCATCATTTATTTTTATATTTGAGTGTAGGCCGTTATATTTACTTATTGGATCAACCCTGGGCTATACGGCACCCAAATACACTTTAATGTATAGGAGTTTAACACCTATTTTCCTTATGTGTCTAAATGCTGCCTAATGTAACAAGCTATACATCTTACCGAGCGCTTGCTCCCGCACAGGCCGAGGTCGTATTGAAAATAGAGGGAATCATTCGTATATTTATTGGCTTCGCATGTTCCGAGTGTGAGTTGGGACGGTGACCCCACCGAACCCAAAATGCTCTTCTTCACCTGCACGTGCATCTTGTTGACATTGCAGAAGGTAATCACTCCGTGGGGTCGACTTTGGGGACCAGAGGGTTTCTGCGATGGGGACACCGGGAGAAGGATTTCTATGATTCTATCCGGTAACCGTTCCTTTCCAGTTCCATTAGCTGGAGAGAAATGTTCCTTGTCAACCAGTGGAACTCTTGAGTGTAGAAACGCGGGGAGCTGCAGGTACGGTGCAGGTACAGAAGATGTTGTTTTTCCACCCATCCGCTCGTCTGTGCTCCGCGAAAGCGTCGTTATGCTAGCTTCGTTCGGGGACCGTGACCTAGGGGTCGTAAATTGAGCTAGTGGCCGAAAGTTACGAAAAATGTCCTCGGTGGTCACTAGTGGAGATAAGAGTGTCAAAAAGGCACAGTTGAAAAAGTAAGTCATGCCCATAACCCCTCAACAAATTGTGGCAAGTTTCCCCCCCACAATTTCGAGCGATGGATGCACGGCGTCGAATTTCTCAGGTACCCTTCCTTGCACCTCACAGATACTTGCGATAATATCCGAATCGAAAACACCTGTTGGTGACGTACAGGCTGTTGGGCGCCACAGTGTGAGCGCTCTTGTCATTTAATTCGAGACGGAAGGAAATTAGCCAATCGCCTTCTGAACATTGAGATGATTCGGTTTCAACCTGTAGGGCTTGAACCTAAACGAAATAATTCGACAAAATATTATTGGCCAATTTATGAGAAAACATCTAAAGAAACAGGCCACCACAACACAAATCACAGATTTTTTTATTTTTATTAGACAAGGTATTATCCATGAATGGTTTGTAAGTTGTTAGTTCTCATTTTTTAACTTTGTTGACTGACACGTGTGATATTGTTAACTTAAATTAACCAGAAACCAGTGCAAGTGTTATTTCACATTTACTTAAACAAAATTCATGGTTGTGATGTACTCAACATTTATAAGGTCAGCTTGATAGGAAATGTCTCTGCTGTCCATATTTCATTGACATCAATTGCTCTTGCTCTTGTATTGACAAAGCTAGAAAACTAATTTAAACTCCTAATCCTATTCATCCCTGACAATGGGATTATTTAAATCAACTGATTCAAAATACATACAGAACATCATTCTTATAACCAGTGAGTGGACTGTACAGAAGATCACCACACTGAGAGAGCGAATGAGAGGAGGAGGGAGATGGCAGAGCCTGTCCAGTAGGGGGCAGTGGCTGCTGCTCCGTTGCACAGGTGGGTGTCACAGCAGTCGTTTGTGAAGGTGAAGTTGAGACCCATGGCGTACTTCTCTCCAGTGAGCCCACACAAGGCGGAGAGGACACAGCTCTTCTCGTACAACACCACACGGAAGTCTCCTGTGAATCAGAGGGGTTCAGACAGAGCATATGAATGTTTTTACATGTATGACATTTAGCAGACGCCTTTATCCAAAGCGACTAACAACAAATACATTTGTTTAAGTAAGCGAATCATCTATCCATCATCATAAGAAAAAGTAATCTATGGTAGGACCAGGGTCTATTGGCAGTCACAATGCTAGAAGAAGGAAGAATTACTTCTTAAAAAAATTTTTTTACAGGAGAGAAACTTGTACGGGTTAGGGTTAGTGACAGTTAAGGGACAGTTAAGATGTAGCCTGAAGACCTACGGCGGAAGGTGGCAGCAATAGGCTAATTTCACACACACACACACACACACACACAGACAGCTTTCAGGGTTTTGTTTGTGTTAAAAACGTAAGGTTTACCCGAGCTGCCTTCATATTCATGCGTTTTGTGTAATTTGAGACGCTCTCACCTCGCTGCCCCACTGCTTTGCTGGAGAGGCAAAGCTGGCCTGGAGGACACTTCTGCGGGAACTTGATACAGTCCAGCGGGGAGATGGCAGGGAACACACAGGTGTAACAAAACAGAGGAACTGAAAGAGACAATTATTGATTGCACACCGAGAACAAAGTTAGATGATAGATTAAAATAATAATAATGTTGGGTGTATTTTCTGTGCTAGATTATCAAGAAGAGGGGCCGAAGTACCATGACAAATTGGCAGCATGAGCTGGAGACACCGACACAATGCTGACGTTGATACAATCTGATTATCTAATTATACGGAGGCCTGTGTGCAAAAGTGATGACTTAACACAAGCAAAACAACAGTTGACCTGGGCACTTGAGAGGATAAGACACACACACACACACACACACACACACACACACACACAGGGACAAGAGGACTTACGTATGTTACATGTTCGTAATGAACTGTCCCATCACTCACCTACGGCTGGAAGCAGACACAGGAAAAGCAGAGGACAAAGAAGCTGCGACATCACTTTTTCTTCCTCTCAACTCAAACAAATAGAAAAATAATATTCAGTTTCTGTTTTCCAGGCCTTTCTGTCTTTTGTTGTCTATATTGATGTGCTGAGATAAATGTTCATCGTGTTTTTTTTTCACTTCTTGCAACCTATAAATCCAGTAAATTGCCTTCCTGGTAGTCCTTTTTGGTATTATCCCAGTCCGCTTGGTCTTACTCTCTCCTTAAGCACCGGCTGCACTGATATGGAGATAGCCTCCCCTTTTCCTTGATATTATCTTGGTTATCTCAAAAGACATCTCCCCACCCCTACGCATCTGATTCAATTAGGACATTAGGCTTCAATGATAAGACTGAAGTCGCCACTCTGCCACAGCAAAATATGATGTGGCATCTTCAAGAAAGGAAAGGTGATACATTTAAGAGAATTCAGTCTAGTTATCGAGACTTTCAGGACGCTGATACATTGATCCATTACTGAAGTATACATAGCACAGTCGTCGACGAGAGTGTATTTTTGTATGGCTGCACAGGCTGATCCTCTGTTGCCTCTTTTACTGCAGCAGAGTAAGAGAGGCTTATTAAATCATCCTTTATTTCTTAATGTAAGACGTGATGTTCAGAGGGAGGTCTGTCAAGTGACCTGCAGTCTTATGACTAAAGATGCTCAACAGGAGGGGGTGATAGAGGCGGGCAACTGACGGGGATTTTCAACAGTAAATGAAAAAGATGTATTGACATCTTTTGAGTCATAAAAAAAAAAGGTACAGTAAACGGTTTGTGCTTCTAATACAGTCTTTGTTTAACCAATTGAATATGCGTAATAAATGTCAAGGTGTCCATATACTGTTCGACGAAGAGTTTGATCAAATCTCTGCAAATGAGTGCAATGCAAGAACCAATTAAAAACATTCACATTTCTACTCTAAGGAATTCCCAGACAACAGGCACTGGAGATAAAATTTCAGAGAAATACTGTTTGTTTATTTGGTGAAGAAAGCACATGCAAGGGCAAGACAGACATGCACTACATTTTCATTCAGGAGACATACTGTAGACGTTTAGGTACATTTGTAATTAGATCTGAGATCAGAAATGTTCAGATTCTAGCAAAACCATCAGGATCACAGGGTCAGGGACACATTCTGGCGATTGTGTGGGCAGAGTGTAAACACAGCCATCCTGACATCCAAATGGCATTCATGTTACAGCAATCGGCATCATGCTTGTATTGGGTGCTTGACAGGACACCAGGTGCTCGGCGCGCCGGACACATTTTAACACCAAACATAGACAAAGGGGCTGTGATATGGTTTTTTTAGAAGTGATTTTTCAAACAAAGTTACTGATTGACTCACACACACGATCTCATGTCTGCATGCCTAGGGCCTCCATTACAGTACTGTTGTCATGTTTTAATGAGTGAAGCTGCCCCCTGCAGGCAAACGATAGGCACCACAGTGAAATAATAAACATCAAGCGACTTCAATCAACATCAATCCAGTTTGTCTTCATATAATGTGCACGTTAATGCAGGAATACAGAAATAACATCTAGATAAGTAGATCACTCAAATCTAAACCATAAAACACGTGCATTTTGTGCAGCCCATACAAACTGCCAGATACAGTATGCAACAAGTGTTTCAGTACGCCCCCTGTTGGAGGAAGGTGGGCATTGCTCGCCGGTCTACATGCTGCCGCCGCAGCCTGACCACAGCAGAGTCCACCTGCGCTGCAGCCCTCTTGCCATGCAGGTTGTCTGTCAGCTGCAGACAGGTACGCTGTAGCTCAGCCAGCTCCTCCTCAGAAGACAGCAGGCATTGGCTCAGCACAGTACTGCCCTGAGGAACGCACAGACCAGGGATAGTATAAGCTCAGGGGTGACCAGGGATAGTATCAGCTCAGGGGTGTTCAAACGCACAGACCAGGGATAGTATAAGCTCAGGAGTGTTCAAAGCTCAATTGGTGGGATGACAGTGCTGGTGACACCAAGGTTGTAGGTTAAAGTCCCTTACACTGAATGTAACAGGAAGAGCAAAACAAATATAACAACATCAATTTCCAACGTGCACTTTCATCACTTTCATCCTGTCTGAAATACAAATAAATGGAGTAAGAAGGGCTTGGCAGAGTTTATTTTCATGAGTTACCAGTATAAGGTGAGAGGCCTCAGGTAGTTGTGTGCCTGGGTGCCTCTGGTAGACCTGCACCAGAGGCCTATCCAGCTTCTCTCTGGACAGAATATCCCCACTGTACTCTGGACCCTGGTCAACACATAAGACGACACAGGAAGATAAGAGTGTGGTAAAGACACAATTACTACTGTATGTATTTAGCTATGAACAAGCAATAACAAATGCCACTTCAGAATGCATTTCAATGAGCAACTTGCACACTCTGGACATGTCCACCCACATACATTTACATTTACGGCATTTAGCAGACGCCTTTATCCAAAACGACTTACAACAAATACATATACACATACATACTGACCAGTGCTCTGCCATGGCTGTGGCGAATGCAGTTCAGCTGTCTCTGTTTGCGAAACATGGCCTGTCTGGTTGCTGCAGACATAACTGTAAGGTTTTGCTGCAACCGAAAATGAAACAAAAAAAGATTTTCTTATATCATATTTCACTGCAGCTAGATTAGCTAATATGAACACAATGCTAAATGCTAGTTTCCCATACTGTAGACTAACCTTCAGAGTGACTGTCTCTGCTATTTTCTTCACCAGGCCTTCATTGACAGTACGGTGGGCTGCTTTCTGCCTGGCGATGACACTAGTTATCATCTGCCTAATGTTCTCTCTCAGCAGCTGTGATTGGCTCACAGCCAGAGTGGAAGACTCCAGAACCTGCTTACATTCTAAAAAGAGGAAAAAGGTGTGGTTAACTCTGTATATTTTACAGGCCTATGTCGGTGTGTATTTGCCTGGTAATTTCAAAAGAAGGTATGATAACTAATGTGAACATTGTGGACTGCAGATTACAATATCTTATTCTAAATGGCATTCAATGGTACTCCTTTTAACAAATAAAATCCCAAAAGAAACAGACAATTAGTAATTATTGTGTCATCATGTAATTACACTTTTACTATGTACTTTATTGGGAAATACCAGGTTAACAGTGATCCATAAGGTAAAGTGAAAACAAACTGTGTCTATGGGACGCATTGAACTGTGTTCCGTACAGTATGAGTTATTGACAGAGCACCTGGAGTAAAGGGACCGACGGGGTCTGGTTTTATGAGGGCTTGGGAAGGAGTGCCATGCCCATGTCCTCCTGCAGAGAGAGAGCCACTGTGGGGGAGAAGCTCCAGAACACGAGACCTCTCACTAGCACACTCCAACAACTCTCTACTGCACTGGCCCAGAGTCTAGAGGTGACAAGGAGGGAGGGAGGGAGGGAGGGAGGAGGGGGGAGGGAGGAGAGAATAAGGGGTAAGGTTATCAGGGGGAGGAGTAAAGGACAGGTGACAAGGAGGGAGGGAGGGAGGGAGAGAGAGAGAGAAATAAGGGGTAAAGTTATCAGGGAGAGGAGTAAAGGACTGGAACAACTTGTCCAACAATGTTCCACATTAAAAAAGTGACTCTTGGCACCCACGTTCTTAGTTGGCGAGTTAAGTATGAACTGAAAACAATAAAGGAACATAATGGACTGTACAGCAGCGAAAAGCAATTTAAAGCCCATCACCTGTAGCTGTGTCAGAGTGTTCCTCAGTGTGTTCTCCAGCTCCAGTTTCAGCTCAGCGAGCCGTCTCTTCTCACACTCCAGTAGATTATCTGCTCCGTCTCTGCCCTACGAACAGTGAAGGCTTTACCGTCACACCGGCGTTCCTCTTATCAAACCATATACAGTACCAGTCAAACGTTTGGACACACCTTCTCATTCAATGGTTTTTCTTTATTTTTATTATTTTCTACATTGTACATTTATATTGAAGACATCAAAACTATGAAGGAAAACATATGGAATTATGTAGTAAACAAAAAAAAAGTGTTAAACAAACCAGAATATGTTTTATATTTTAGATTCTTCAAAGTAGCCACCTTCTGCTTTGATGACAGTTTTGCACACTCTTGGCAAGGTGTGTCCAAACCTTTGGCTGGTACTGTACATAGAACACACTGTCCTTATAGAGTTATTGTGTAGGCTATGTACAATGTGGCACAGCAGCTAGGCAAAACAAAACAAAAAACAATAAAGTATGAAAGTACTTAGAGGAGTGTGTAAACGATGAGAAACACGAATGAATGCCCTTCATACTCACAGTCTCCGTAGTGGCCGGCCTCATGGTCCTTCCGTCTACGCTCCTCCTGTTCACCTGCATGTCACACCTCAGGCTCCGGAGCAGTCTCTCCAGGTGTCCCCTCTCCCTCTCCAGCTTCGTGCCCTCCTGTTTAACCCTGCCCGCTTGTCTGCGTAACTGCCCCTCTACCTCCCTCACACGACGCATGTAATCGGCAGCCACCCCAACACTGGCCTCTGCACACTGCTCTCTCAAGCAGGGAGGGGGAAAAGGGGCTACAAATGTGGTATGGGTGGCAGAGGGGAACTAAAAGTATTATTTAAAAAAAAAAAGAAGAAGAAAAAAAGGAATGATATTGAGTTACTGTACAAAGTTTAGTGTATTACTTTATAATATAGCATAATGTTACTGTGACCAAGACTGTCTATACTACATACATGTAGACCTATCTATTGTTTGAATGAATGAAAATAGGATTATCATCACACAATCTTGCATGAAGTATCAATTTTGGCACAAGATGAGGTTAATTAACTCTCACCATCGTCCCAGTAGTTTGGGGTCTGCTGGTCTTATTCTTGCAGAGGGCATCATGCAGATCATCGCTTTCCTTTTCGGCACCTTTGTCAACTTTAACAGGGTCTGTGTCGTGGCGCTTTGGGGTGAACGCGGCGACGCCACAGCTCCGAGGACGGCCGACGACAGACCCCGACCGTCCAGCGTGGGTTTGCCGCACCAGGTGCTCGGCGCGCCGGATAGAGCGCAACGTATCGTCCCGCCAAGAATGCGGTCCTATGGTCACAGAGCCAAGAGGAATTGACTGAACCGGCATTTTCCCAAACTTTCCACCGCCCCGCTTTTCACCTCCGTCTCCTTGGAATTGCGAATTATTTGTAGAAATACCAGTAGCCTATTGGAACAACCAGATGAGTCCACCTCGGCCCCCGGGGGTTAAAAACTTACAAGTGTTGAAGTATCGTCTCCATAGCAACAGTTCCTCAAGTAACCAGAAACTCGGGTCCGGATTGTGATTGGACAACGCTGGGAGGATAGACATTAGGTCAGTCGGCGATGGGGTTTTCTGCAATTGAATCGGTCGGGATCATGTTCCATATTAAGCAACTCCTGAAAGAGACCCGCGGGTGACGAACTGACACCACACCTTTGATCATTCTTTACATGTTTGCAATGTAAACAGACACGCAATAAAATGACAACAGACAAGCTGTAATAATTTAAATCCGAGAAGTTTATTTCTCTTGAAGAGTTCAATGAAAAGACGGCACCCAAACCCTAACACTCGGCAGTAATAACCTAAAATGACAGTAAAGCAAACATAACAGAAAACAAAGAAAGACATCAAAAGTAAGTTTTTCCAGAAAATAATAGAGAATTAATCTGAGAAAGTACACACAACCCAAAATTAAAGGTTAGAATAAATTAAATTTGGTATAAAATGTAGCCTATTCCCCTTCATGGCAGTGACTGAGTGCAAGACTAGACCGTAAACACAAAAAAGAAATTGCCACAGATGGATATCTGAACAAAAATACAGTGAAGACGCATAGATAACAGTATGAAAAATTTAGAGCTTTTCAGAAACGGCAACTATAACCCATCCAAATTTAGCACAATCATAACCACACACAGATACCAAGGCAGTATAAGAATGTCCTGAAGGACACATGATACATTATACACCATACGCTTTTGAGTTCCGCAACCACACACTCACAAGCATGGACCCACACACAATGAGCTCAATTCAGCAACAACAAACATGCAACATCCAGTTACGATCCGGTAATGCCATATCCATGCCTTTGTATTAAATGAAATTAAGTCCATTTCCTACAGTTCTCCTTCCATTACATAGCATTCACAAAACAGTTCTACTGCCATGTAATGGTTTGGAATAAAAATCACTCAAATACATCCAGCTCAAGAAACATCTGTCGATATACAATAGACATTTCCCCATAATCCAAATAAGATGCTAATTAAATGATTGATTGAACAGCCTTATTTGATCAGTTTCGTTAACTAAGTGTGTTGCAATGCACATCTACATTTCAAAGTGCTACATACATATCGAGTTATCCTTTGGTCCTTGCCAGACAAAACCAAAAGGCACGGCCGTCAACGCAAACTCCAACTAGAATGAAATGAAGCGTTGCATGTACATCAACAACAACGTCATCAACTAACTGTGGTGCAAAAAAAGTGCAGGTTCATGGTACCTCTTCTATTCTACCTTGATGTTTCCCTCTTGTTATCTCAGACAGACTTCTGTCTCAGAGAGTGTGTTTGACAGCAGTCATAGGTTCAAACTTGTTCAGCACGTTCTGGTGAAGCTCTTTGAGTAGATGATCCCGCTCCTCCGCATCCAAGAGGACTTGCTAATAAAAATAAAAAAAAGAACACTATAATTTGCATAACTGTAACATTTCATAATTTAAAAATCACAACTTTGCTGTGTCACTTCACCATTTAATTAAGAAATCAGTTACAGACCTCAATGAGTTTCTCTCTCTTCTCCAGGCTTTCCTTCTGTTTCCTCTCCTCCCTCTCCCAGTCCTCTTTTCCGTTCTGCCAGGCTCTCTCTGTCTCCTTGTTCTCCTTCCTCTTCTCTCTCAGCTCCTTCTGTGTGTCTTGGACTTGCTCCGACAGTGAAGACACGGTCTGGGAGTGATTCTGCTGTTGCTCCTTGAGAAAAGCAAGGGGGAACAATGGAAAAAGAAGTGTGCGTTGTAAACTTCACTTTAAAACAGGTTTCAAACTCACTGAAGATGGCGAGAATTATGTAGACAGTGGAAGAAATAGGTTATTATGGCACATGTCGATATATAAAAGAAGGTACCATCAACAACGTACATGGCCTCCTCTCCTCTGTCTCTATCTGTACTGACAGAATAGATAGACAGGTGAAATAATACCTTCATGTTCTCAATAACACTCACCTGCACCATGATCTGATAATCCTGCAGGGCCGTGGTGAGCTTGGTGACCTCCAGGCACATGGTGGCGCTGTGTTCCTCTCTGTCCTGCAGCCAGGCTGTGAGCAGAGTCTCCTTTTCCCTCAGTTGAGAGGCCAGGGCCCCCTCAGCCCCTCCCCCTGACACCCCCTGACCTATCACAGAGTCCGACAGGGCCTGGCAGAAAAGAAAAGTTGAGGAAAATGATGCCAAAAAAAAAAATCTGATGCCAAATAAGTCAATATTTACTATTAGCTCAAACGTCATTTAAACCTCAGGGCCTGCAGTACAAGTTGCTAAATCTGCCACAAAACGGCACAGAAGAAAAAAAAAAGGTGGAATTCATTCTGTTTAGGTTTAGAATATTCAGTCAAATTATGTATATCAAATTATTTCCTTGTGTCATTCATTTGATCATTCAAAACCCATGAATTGCACAACAAAAGTCTGGATAAATATTTACTGAGCCTGTGGAGAAATTCTGTGTGGCTTCCCTCACCTGCATGTCCTTCTGGGAGCTCTCCAGCGCCTCATTCAAGCAGCGGAGAAGTGCCTCTTTCTCCTGCAGTACTGCCATCAGGGCCTGGTCCCTCTCCCTCCAAACCTCCCTCTCTTTCTGCATCTCCTTCTGCACTCGTCCCTTCTCCCTGAGCTCCACTCGCAGATCCTGGGGGTCAGGGGGGAAGGCTGGCCTTTTAGCAGCATCTTTGACGGGCAAACTTTCATATAGGGGCATTCAACAGGCCTACAAAGTTGCCCTCTGTTTATGTACAGGAGTGTACTGTGGGGGGGTTTGGGTGGGCGTATATGTGCAACAGAGCCTGCGTTATGTTCAGATGGGTGGCTCTGAAGCAGCTTAGAGTGCTGTGTGAGTGTGTATGTGTAGTTCAATACAGTAGGTCTATATTGTACCCTCAACTATGATGAAGCAGTGTTGCATTGCATCTGTGTGTGTGTGTGTGTGTGTGTGTGTGTATTCAGACTCACATTGAGGATGTCCTGGTTGGATTGGAGCACCGTGTTGAGTGTGCTGAGGTCTCTCTCCCTCTCTCTACCAGCCTTCCTCAGTGCCTCCATCTCCCTCTCCATCCTGCTCTCCTTCTCACTCATCTCTGACCTCAAAGACTCCAGGGCTCGCTGGAGAAGAAGCAGAGTACAAATATAACCATAATATACAGTGTGCGTGCCGCAACACTCAACTTCGTAAAAGTATATCAAAATCTGAATCAAACTAGAGAAATCCTAGCTCTCACCTTGCTGTCGGAGAGAGTTTCTTTCAGGTTGTCTGCCAGCGTCTCTGTCAGTCTGTCTGCTACCACTGTGCCGGTGCCAACCTCCACACACAGCTTCCTGATCAGACCCATGCACTCCTGAGGAAGACAGGAATTTAAGGTTTGATCGGAACGGAACGGAAAGCACATGAAACATCCCACACTGAAATATTAGCGTGAGCTGAAGAAAGGGCCTTGATATGATGTACAGAGAAATATGACATGAACAATATTTTAATAAATCATTTGTAAATACTGAGAGACTAATAGTTAACCATACGTGATTCTTATCATTTGGCATACTGAGTTTATTCACCCATAGACTATTTTGAAGTTTTACAGTAGTTTAATTAATAATAATAAGATTAATACCACAATTCCACTGCATGATAAGGAAAGTCTAAAAGCTGTGTTTGTAAGCTGATGGGTTTCCTGTAAACTCCCAGTCAGTCTCTCCTCTGTTGTCTGCATGACTGACTCCTGTCTCCTCTCACCTGGATCACACACTCTCTGCTGTGCAGCGAGTGGCCTAGACTCTGCAGCAGCAAGTTCCCGCTGTCCTTCTGTGGCAACTGGACACACACACACACACACACACACACACACACACACACACCTTAGACGGGGGTTGCAAGTCAAAAAATGGTTTAACATTGCCAAAGCCAACATATTCTGCCTGTTACACACTGCTATGAAACAGAATAGAGCACTTCATAGAATGCAAGCAATTAATCTAAATGATTGACAGCTTTGACCTTTTCTAGAAATGGGTGGGGTTAGACTGTCATATTCTCAGCAGATTACGAGTAAGTAACAGAGCTGACTGTGAGGCAACTCTGTAATCTTCAAAGCCCTCATGGATTTGCATCTGCCAACCACACACATCTGACATAAGATTTCCTTGAATATCCCACACTTGAGCTGACAACAGAGCTCTCAAATTCAGGTACATTTAGTTGGTGCAAGTCCATGACAGAGCAACCACGAGTGCTTTATTGATTGACGTATTGATACAAGGGATATCAATATAATTTAGCCTCCATGACAGATGCAAAGTTGGAGACACTTTTAATCCTATATTCTGATTTTGTCCAGATTCCCCACACAACAAACTAGAGAAAATCCTAAAGGGCACAGACTCCAAACAGCAGGCGAGAAGCCTGTTAATGATCTCTATGAACAGCCTCATAAGCCCAGGGCAAACTCCTCTGGTCGGGGAAGATTCCAGGGTGAGGTCTGTGCATGTGTGTGTGTGTGTGTGTGTGTGAAATTAAAGGTTATCAAAGTGCACATGCATTAAGGCAAGACGACACACCCTTGCAGGGCGACAATAGCTCAACACACCCATCATTCCTTGCATAATTCTATATTTGTGCTCAGTCAACAAAACACACACAGGACAACTTTAATAGCTCCTTAACCCTGTGACTCCGCGCCTGTGCACATGTAAAGCGGATGGGGTGAGGACTATGCCCAGGCAAATATTGCTGTACAAGCTGACCATACCAGTTTACCTTGTGGGAAAGGTCAGAAGTCAATTCACTCGACTTAAGAGTCAACCTCAGCCACAGTATGTGTGTGTGTGAGACCAAACGCTTACAACTCAGCCGACTTGATATTTTGTTGTATTCAATCTCATCCTAAACTGGTTCTTCTAGATTAACTGTGCATTCTGTATGCAGGCAAGAGGAAGAGACCGAAGGAAGCACCGACTCTAACAAACTGCAGAATCAATGCTTAATGCTCACCGTGACCCAATCCTCTGCTCCACTGACGTCACTACTGGCTGTTGGTTTGGTCCCACATTTCAGCTCGGCTTCTAGGGTCCTGATGCGTGCCTTAGCTTGGTCCAGCTGTCCTCTCAACTGCCTGACTGCAAGCTGAACTCTACCTGTAGGGTTCTGAAATTAAAATGGAAGCTGGAATTAGTGAAAGACAAGTTTTAACTATTTTTTTGTTAAGTGCCATAACAGTATTGCAGCTCCGAGTACTGGTTTGGACTTTTGCACGCTGGCTAGGGACATAGTGGATCCCAGATGACACATTACTTCCCACTATGCAAATATTTACATGCGATACTCAGTGATAAGAGCTGATCATCAACGGGCAACCTGTCAGCAGTTCCTCATAATCATAATGTCATCACTATTATTATTGGCAAGCTGAATATTGAATGAATACACAAGATCACTGACCTCTCTATGTAGGGGAATATACTCGTCTCTCAGTTCAGTCAGAATATCGCTGGTCTCTCCATCCACTTCATCTCCTCCTCCATTCTGCTCACTCTCCCCAAAGTTCAGCACCCTAGTTACCACAGGGGACGGTGTCTCCCGTACCTCTCCTGTGTATCGGCCTTCCTTTCTTCCCAGAACAGGAATCTTACTCCCTGCCGGAGAACTGACCAGCCTTCCTTCAATACCCTTCATCTCTTTGAGTACACTCCCCAGGTTGAGTGACAGATCTGCTGACAAATCAAACGGATCGTTGCCATCCAGCGAGTCCAGAGATTGGATGGACTCTGTGCGAGAAGGAGCTCGCAAGGAGAGACTGGACCCAGTCAGTGACGCTGAGCTGGAGCTGACTGACGGTCCTCTCGACCAATGAAGAGGCATGCTCTGGGATTTGTCCCGCGATAGGGCCAATGGGGAGAAGGGCTGAAAAGGCAGGCGGCGGGGAACCCCACAAACCGACTCATAATCTGAATCAGACACCCTTAGAGAATCACATCCCTCGCAATCCTTACCCTTCTGGCATCTTCTACCCGTTCTCCTGAAATACAGGCAGGCGTCCCATTTCTCTGACCAGCACTCAAACTCCGACAGGGCCATGTTCTCCTTCAGCATCTCTCTGTAACTCTCCCTCTCCCCCTCTCCGTCTTCCTCGCTTGTGCTGCTCTTCAGTCTGAAGTCCTGGGGGTGGTGCTGGCGGTAAGCGGCATGCACCCACTGCCTGATCTTGTCCCTCTCCTGAGTCAACTTCCGCAGCCTCTCTGAGGACAAGACCCTCACTCTGGAAATGACCGTGTCAAACTTAAACACTCGCTCTAGGACCGACACGCATTTGCCACACAAGAACTCCCCCTGCCCGTCGCCACGTGGTACAGTCTGCCCTAGTATGTGTGTGAGCACAGGGAGCAGGTCCATTCCTTTCGAGGGGGAGGGCAGGATTTGAGACTTGTATAGGGACATTGAGGATCCGAGGGACATGGTGCTACCTGGAAAAAGGGAAAATAAAACATTAGTTGAGATAACCTAAAGGTCTACACACACACTCATACAAACACCTACACAATCACTGGTATGTTTAAATGGAAGACTGTTTTAAGCTGTTGAGCTTTTTGGAATACTTTGACAGCAATTAGTTCAAGCGCAGACTCACCCCAGGGGCTACTTTGAGATGACCTGGAAAGACTTCCTCTGCCGAGAGACTCCGTCGGGGTCCCCGGCTGACCCTCTTTCCTGTTCTGACCCCCGAAGAGCCATCGCCGTTGGTTACCCTGCAAGGCACCTCCGCAGATCCTGCAACCCTCGTTTTTGCCCCTGGAGGACATTGCGGACGGAAGGGCTAGAAAATCCCTCCTGTTACACAGAGAATGTTCTGGAATATTCTGTGAATTAAACAGAACAATATTTGTTTTATTCTAGACATGAGCATTGTATTGTGAGGGTAAATACATTGTAGAACATCTCATTGTGAAGTTAAATTCTATGCAGGGCTATAATTGCACTTTCTGGCAGTGACATTGAGTCGCTTCAATGCAAAGTAGTTCTTCATGTCTGAACTGGTTTTTAAAAGCTCCCCCGCACGTTTGGCCCATGTATAAAGAGATTATAGGCTTTAATTCAGATTCAGTTATTTGCTCAGAGTATTTTGCCCCTGAAGAGCCTCTTGTCCTACGCTTTGTCTGTCAATTCGTTTTAATCTATTCCAGGGTGGATATTATGGCCAATCAGTCTGCTCTTCTAGGTACAGCTGTGAGCTTGTTTACAGTAACAAACCGCAGGGCGGTACACGTCGACCTTGAGCCACGCTTACAGTAGATTTCACAAACAGTCCAAGCAGAAAATGTCTAAAGCAAACGTACGTGCCTCTTCCTCAACTTCGAGTCTTACTTTGCCCTAGTGTGTCAGTTATATAAATTCACGTGGCACATTTAGTTGCAGAGCAAATATATTTCTCGAAGGAGAAATGCAACACTGCCTGCCGTAGGCTGTGGTTCTCCCTCGCCCGCGGAACAGAAGCACCGATGACCTGTGTACAGTCCTATTTTAAGCGGCAGAGGTGTGGAAAGTTCAGTCGGGCAACTCAGTAGCCACGCGAGCTTCTACGTGTTAAAATGTGTCACCTTCCAAATAAAATCAGTGAGCTCCCTACGCTCTAATGATCTTCCCCCGTTCCAGATTACAGTTCATGTACAATTCATTTGAATAGTCAACTTTTATCATTTGCATTTGTGGCAAGAGGGTTTACATATCTCTACGGGTGAAATCTGGCTTCGCGCTTTGAACCCGATAAAGTTAGGAAATGTTGAATGCAAATTGCAAATCACTTCTTAAGCGAGTATCAACTAAATAATAAAGTATAACAATAAAGTATCAACAATATGTTTTAAATTACCAATAACTTCAGAATACCAACATCATGAAAAATAGAATGAAAAGTTTCTTACAATCTCAACCAGGAACTCGAGTGCGCTGCTACACCGGAGAGAAGGGAGCTGTGTGCTACCTTGCTGACGTAATTGGTCATACCTGTTTTGAGGAGTGAATGGACGTATGTCAGCAGTCTATTGGGTTGGATTGTTTCTGTATGCAGATTTCTCATTGGTAAGTAACTGGCGCTCCTCCCTCAGATATCTTCACAAAATGGAATAAAATAAAAAATAAAAATGTATATATTCCAGTGTATTACGATATTCAGGGGAGCCCACTCTTATATAAAGAGACGGTCCCTTCTTCCCCCCTCTGTAATGCAGGGCAGGTTTCTTCTCCAACCAATCAGTAAGTCCAATTGATTAATTCATCGATAAATGACGTAATCACGCTTGGTTGTTGTTGTTAATTCAACAATGCGATCATGTGTAAAGGGCAATGTGACATCCGGATCAATTTCGATTAAATTAGGTTTGGCACTTGAGTGTTGACTAGTATAGTAGTATAGAATAGTAACCCGATGACTTAGATCATATTGGAAATGTACAGATTCAAATAAACAATTGAAGATGAATGTAATCAAACGCAGAGATTTATTCCAAGAGAAAAAGTGTCAATTCACCATGAGGAATATAGAGCAATGAGCAAGAGAACACTATTTTACTACACCAATAGGAGAGATAAAACATCTGTAAATTGTCCTGTCCTGCACATAAACAATGTTATTACTATTTCCAAATCAGAGACAAGCAAAGCTATCTAAAATATATATGTAGAAAAAACTATTAAAATTACATCTCATGTCAATTATGTGTCTTATCAATTATGTCTCATCTGCTTCTTTTAACAAACAGTATAGACTTCAGTGTGTGTGTGTGTGTGTGTGTGTGTGTGGGTGTAGGTGTAGGTGTAGGTGTGTAGGTGTAGGTGTAGGTGTAGGTGTGCACAGGTAAAGAATGCATGTGTAATTATGTAAGCCACTTCTCAATGCAGCTACTGAACACAGTCTGATTAGAATGCCAATTGGTGTGTTGCACTCCAGAGAACACACACATAGCCACGTCCCCACGAGCACTCAGTGTCTTCAGCCCAAATGCATCCTTAAGGTACCACTGTTAAAATGAGAGAGAACAGTTATCCAATGTATAATGATATGAACATTATTAACCTGATCAATGACGGTAACTATGAAGCAACTTACATCCTGGTTCTTCATCTCCACAATGTTTTCATTGTGGTCATAAAATCCTAAGTGACTGATTGGAGAGAGAGCAAACATGGTTAGTCCAGTACTGCAATTCTGTATATCTGTTCGTGTCACAGAAGCTAGCTAACCACAGACGATCATAAATGGTAGGGATTGGCTTAATGTATACAGTTACACAAATATGCACATCAGGACTGATTGTAATTGCCCACACCAGTGAAGTTACACAGTAGAAACATTATATTAAAAGGGGATCTGTGATTCAAACAACAGCAGAGTGGGCTTCCTGACACTCTTTTGGAAAACAGCTGAGGGTTGGGGCTGGGGAAATGTAACCACTCTCAATTTAATAGACAGAGCTTTGGATGCAAGGAGATCAAAATTGTAGTTTTAACCATGTTTTAAAGCTATAGAATGTTTGTTTACAATTACATTGTTTACAATGGAGTAAAAATGGAGTTTACAATGGAGTATTTTGGGTTCTGATGGGGTAATACAGTTGAACTAAGCTGATGAGGCATTTATAAGTTATATTCTTCAACAATGAATGGCTATTTATCATTCATTTAAAAGTAAAAAAATTGAGGCACCAATCCCAGATGTCCCCTTTAAAGGCAGCATGTGTAATACTAGTCAAAAGTGTTGTTAGCGTCATGCTCTCAGTTGGTAGAGTATGGCGCTAACAACGCTAAGGTTTGGGGGTTCGATTCCCGCTGGGACCACATATACTAAAAAAATGTATGCACTCACTGCAATGTTAGTCGCTTTGGACAAAAGCGTCTGCCAAATGGCATATATTACAAATGAAGATGGCACCCATCCATACCTGGACTGCCATGGTGTGATCACTCCATCATCTGGTCCTCCAATCAGCACCAGCTTCTTAATACGCAAGAAGTTCTCCTTCCAGACTGAGGATATGGGAGAGGCAGGTTTATTTGAGCGGGAATCAACATTCCTTCTAGCTACACAGATCAGTCCAAGTCAATGCTGGATCAGATACATGGGAATGCATTTCCTACAGCTACGGAAATGCATTTAAGTACCTTCCATGTCACTGTGTGGTGTCTCTCCATTTAGCAGTGCCAGGTAATTGCTGCTGTTCAGAAAGCGCTGCCTGTGGTGTGGGTCTGGTGGTGGAAAGAAACAGGTTGAAGAGCATCTCCAAGAGCATTTAATGACATTCATTAAAAAAACAGCAATTCATCTAAATTCACTAAATCCATCATTTAGTGCTGGATATACAGTAAATCAGCTGATCTACATAACTACAATTGTGCATCAATCCTTTCTCCAAACATATTTCTAGAAAAGCGATTAGCCATGGTGACAGTAAAAGTACTTCTCTCTTTCTCTCTCTCTCTATACACACAGATTTCTTTTATATATGACACGGTGACATTGACAGACTAAAAATGTACAGCATTACTTTTCTCTCTATACAATTTGGACTTCCCCTTTAACAGCCCCATTCTCTCTGTCTCACCATTCCAGTAGTTGCAAATGGAGATTTTCTGTCCAAGAGAGCTGTAGCACAGGTGGTAGACGGTACTCTTCAGACGATGAGGAAAAACCCACCTCAAATAGCTTGTGTCTGTGGGAGGAAAATTACAAAAATAAAATAAATAAAATGGGATACACGTGTGTACCAGGGGAGGCTGGTGGAGGCAGAAATCGAAAGGAGGGGCTCATTGACTGGTGGAGGTAGAAATCAGGGGACGGGGGGTCATTGTAATGCACACGTGTTTGATACCATTCCTCATTCCATTCCATGCATTACAATGAGCCCGTCCTCCGATTTCTACCTCCCCCAGCCTCCCCCTGGTCTCTACCCACCTCCATACTGCCCCGCCTGAGGTGCCGAGAGGGAGATGAAGGACTGCACGTTGTGATCTGGAAGCGTAGACAGAAGTCCTCTACATACCAGGCCACCTGAGGGGTTGGGGAGAAAGGAAAGACACGACATCAAGCCATAATAGCATAGTAACAAGGTTACACGTCTCTGATAATACGGCACTGTTGCACTGAAAATGCAAAAGAAAACATCGGACAGAGAGAGGGAGAAAGAGACAGAGAGGGGTGGAGGGAGAAAGAGACAGAGAGAGGTGGAGGGAGAAAGAGACAGAGAGGTAGGGGGAGAAAGAGACAGAGAGGGGTGGAGGGAGAAAGAGACAGAGAGGGGTGGAGGGAGAAAGAGACAGAGAGAGGGAGAAAGAGACAGAGAGGTAGAGGGAGAAAGAGACAGAGAGAGATGGAGGGAGAAAGAGACAGAGAGGGGGAGAAAGAGACAGAGGGAGAAAGAGAGAGAGAGGGAGGGAGAAAGAAAGGGTGGTTGATGGACTAGTCGACCTTGTGAGAAACAGATAAGATGGACACCATTCTGTGCCTCCTGCATGATGGGATAGAGGACCTCTCTGAAGCCCATCACCTGCCTCCACAGTGGCTTCAGGCTGGCAATGTCATCATACATGTCTATCACTGACACATTAGTGCCTGGATGGGCCTGTCAGAGGAATAAGCATCATCTTAGTGTGTATATAAGTTTGAAAAAGATTGATGGTTAACATTATCTAACCAATAGAGGTGCAATCCCAATCCTTAATCCCAATATCATGATGATGACAATATGACAATAATATTATCTTATCTTATTCATAACACAATATCATCGAGTGAGTGCTGATGCCAAACGGACACATGCTTCTGCTTTTGTTTCCAGGCGATACTCAATGAACCGTATGATAATGTGCTCAGGTGCTTGGAGGAATTGAAAGGTGAACAGGATCTGGATACATTTTCACTTCATATGAAATCCTGTTGGCATGAAGTCTTTTCAGTTTCACTAAGTTTCAGTTCAGCTTTGGCCTTTTTTTGCTTTCATGGGCACATGTTTTTGGCGATCATAAAAGACAAAATGTTTATTTTTTACTTAAACATTTCTAAGGACTTCTCTCTAGTTTATGGTGCCTTCTTAAGACCCTTTCCCTCGTACCAGGATACTTTCAACACAATTTGCATTCTAAAATTGAAAATGTGATATTTCCAATTGAATTCATTTTCATATAATTCTAAATATTATTATTACAGTTCATGCAATCATGATGAAACTTACCTGTGTTATCAAACGATTCAACTCTTTGAATTGCTTGGGGCCGTCAAATAAACCGTGCACGATAATGACAGGTTTGTACCCCACAGTGTCGCTCAGGTAAACTCCACACAGCAATAGCAGCAGTCTTGCAGTATCCCACGATGCTTTCATTTCTACTCGTGTTTCAACTGCCGCGGATCAATAATGTTTATTAGACTTTATCTCAAAGAAATTGGGGCGCGGAAGAATCTTGGACACTTGGTTGTCACTTGCTGTACTGTAGCCTCCCTTATCAAGAGTGGTGCACAACGCATCGCGGAAGACGGATATCCTTCTTCCTCATCATCTTAAGATACAGTCAATGTCATGTCATGTACGACGATACCTGACTCACTAGTGTGAAGTGGCTGCATCGTTCTCATTCAATTATGAACATTACCCTATAGCCTAGCAGCTCTCAAAAAGTATCAGAAGTAAAACTATATTCATGGAAGTGTTCGTAAACTTGTAGCCGATGAGGTGACCCACTATTAGGCACCAAATCGATGGCCAACCACAACAACAAAAAAGCAGATAATTGACACTGTCCAAACATTTTGGGGGAAAAATGACACAAAAAAGTCTTCATCCTTTGAGAAATACTTGTCATGCTAGTGATACCAATCTAGTAGGCTATGCTACTGCACTATTGCATCCACCTTGCTGCCAGTTGGTGAAACATGTGCTCAGCTTTTTTTTCTTTGATGGAAATGTCATGACACCTGCGCGCACTTGCTAGTTGTTCTGTACTAGGCCACAAGGTGGCACACAAGTGCAGTCCGACCAGAGCGGCGTCAGTGAGCGGAATATCTTCTTCTGTGGCGTTGAAGGACGTAGTTCCGTTTCGGGTTCATGCTGTAAATCGAGCAGCTAGCATAGCATTTTGGAATATAATTCAATATAATTTAGCTTGACGTGTCCTTAGTTAGTGATTGAAACGCAGACGATTACACTTCATAACCGGAGAGCGAACTGTATCGCAGTTCTCTAGTCAAACGTTCACTTATTAGCCCAATGGAAACCATGTTGTTTTAAACATAGTTAGCTCGTAGCTAACGTTGCTGCTTGTTGTTGTGCGGTGGTGAGCTGAGACATCGTCACGTTGCTTGGACGTTTCAAAACAGGTTTGGAAAGTTATGTTTTTCGGGCTGCTAAAGAGCAATTTCCGGATTCATCTTTCACGGGTATTGCTAAATATGTACTGGTGGGTTTGTAAGGCTAACATTGTTAGCTTAGCATGTTAGCTTGATATCTACAGCTAGCACCAACTTCATCAAATACAATACAACAACCGTATGTAGCAGCAATAATTTACGTTAATTAGTTGTTGATATTAGTAGATATCACTAAATTGCATAACAGGGTTACTCGCATTCACTTTGTTACTAACTTGAGATCATACAGAACGTTTTGCTCTTTTATGGCTACTGATGTTGATGTGTTACATTGATTCTTACTATACCACCCATCCAGGTCCTGCTAACAGTATCAAATTCACTCGCATTACTATTCATAAATTAAATCGTCACCACTAGAACATTTCATAGACCTCTGCAACTCTCTCCCCATGTTTCTTCTAATGTAACAAACACTGTCCCTCCTCTAGGTGAAGATGGCTAATCTAGAGCAGTGGGTGAGCGACAGTCTCCATGACATCCTCGGTCTGAGTGACAGGTACGTCGCCCAGTTCATGGTCGGCTCAGCGCGGAAATCCTTGAGCCCTCAAGACTTTGTTGCCCGCCTGCAACAGACGGGCACCATCGACATCAATCAGAGAGTGATTGACTTTGCACATGAATTGTATGATAAGGTAACATGGGTTTGCTTATTATTATGTTGAGTTAGGCTTGTTTCATGTTTTGTTTGTCTGTGTATTACAGTTCCTCTACTAAAAAACCGTCCATCCTTCCTCTAGCTTTGTGACTGCCAATGGCCCCTGGTCCTAACATAGATTTTTTTTTAATGATGACTGATGTATAGACGATTCACTTACTTTAGACAAATGTGTTTGTTGTAAGTCGCTTTGGATAAAAGCGTCTGCTGAATGTCCAAAATGTAAATGTGTATGTACAACCGCTTCTCTCTATGTCTCCTAGATTCCCCGCAAGCAGGCTGTTGAGAAACCGCAAAGAGCGATAGAGCGGCAAGTCATAGCGATGGAGAAGAAGAATCTGACCTACACCTTACTGGATGACAGTGAGAGTGACGGAGAAGCAGTGAAACAGAGGGAGAAGAAGAAAAATAAAGATAAGGATAAAGGGAATAAGAAGAAGCACCTGAGAAAGAAAAGGGAGGAGAGTGAATCGTCCAGTGAAGAGGAGACCATTAAAAGGTAAACGAGACGGACGAATTGTCATGCTGCTGTTCTCTCACGATGTGATGCTTTTTGTTGTCTCTAAATGTCCTCAGACATAGTCCTGTAACACATACATGCATACACTGTCCAGTCATTTGAATACAATCTGTATGTAGAAGTTAGAATGTATGGGACGCTAGTGCGCATACCACGTAATTGCAAGGTTCCTGGTTTGATTCCGACCCTCGACATGTCTTGCATGTCGTCCCTCCTTTCTCCCATCCCCCATCCTTCCTGTCAATCTCTACTGTCTCTATCCCAATAAAGCAGAAATGCCCTAAAAACATATTTAAAAAAAGAAGAAAAAAAAGTAAAAAGTAAGAATGTATGCTTTAGGAATCTTTAATCTCAGACATTATTTTGCTCCCTATATCAGCAGTAAGCAGGGTGAGCAAAAGTCAAACAAGAGAGATGAAGATGAGGAGGAGGAGGAGTGGGAGAAGGAGGAGAGAGAGCGACTACAGGATCTGGAGGACAGGGATGCCTTTGCTGAGCGAATGAAACTGAAGGACAAGGATAAGACTCGGAACATAATGGAGAGAACTGACAAGAAGGTGGATAAAGACTGATTGATACATGCTTAAAAAACTGATTGATTAGGGACCTGAACACGTTCTGTTTTAGCTGCTACTGTGCATGTCGTTTTTAATTGATTATTTTCAATTACCTTTTCGGCAGGCTTATGAAGAGGCTCAGAAGAGACTGAAAATGGCAGAGGAGGATCAAAAGAAAGTTGTGAGTGCACTTTAAATCCGTCGAAACGATCCGCTTTTCAAAATTGTTCATTTTGAATCAGTTTCCGCTGTCAATAACAACACTGGTGGAATTTCAAGACCACCCCCATGTTACGGTACCTTATCCAAAAGTCCCTGTATGCAGATAACTCTCTGGAATTAAATGTCACCTTTTGGTTTTCTCTTTTTCTCCCCAGCTCCCAGAGTTGAGGAAGCTGTCTCGCAGGCAGTACCTGTCCAAGAGGGAGGCAGAGAAGCTAGAAGACCTGGAGGCAGAGATCGCCGACGACGAGTACCTCTTCTCCAACGACGCGCTGACTGATAGGGAGAGGAAGGAGCTGGAGTACAAACGCACGCTCCGCGACCTGGCCAAGGACTACAAGAAGGCAGGAGCCAGAGAGAAGGAGGAGAGGAAGAACAGATATTACATGCCCAAGGAGAAGAGGAGTAAGGTAAGGAGGAACGGGATGGAAGGAAACCTGGTCACTGTTGTGGATGGCTAGTTTTGTTATTGATTTAGAGGGATAGTATGCACCCATGCATAAGAACTTAGCCCAGGTGCTGGATCGAATTGACATTACTGTAGTTTTGTGATTGAAACACAAATGGTAAAATACCAGAATTCAGTCTCATGCTTGATTGTTTCTCTCTCTCTCTCTCTCACTCACTCACTCACTGTCTCACTCACTGTCTCACTCTCTCTCTCATCCAGGAGGTTCCTCAGAGGGATATGGAGCTGGAGTTGGATGAGGTGCCGATGGAGGCTGGAGGAGAGCAGGGGCGTTGGGAGGAGGAGAGGCTGAAAACCGCCTGCCTCAGCTTCGGGGCCAAGAAGGAGAGGGAGCGAGGGTTGAAGGAGGAGAGGGACAGGTACCAGCTGATATTGGAGGAGGACGAAATGATCAGCTTTGTCAGCAGTGCCGTCACGATGAAAGGAATCCAGTCTGAGAAGGTGTGTTCGGTTGACACTGTCATTTATTGTCCCTCTAGAATTGTTTTGCTCAAGATTTAGTGCCGATAGACATTGGTACAGTCGGGAACAGAGGGACACATTTGCAGGTTGTGTCTATATTGGAAGAATATTGCAAGAATTCAAATACAGAATGTGTGTTCAGCTTGTAAATGTTATCAGTGGCATTCAGACACCTTTACGGTTTGAGGGTAACTCACTTTGGAAGGTATTTTCACCCAAGCCCCCCACAGTCTTGTTATCCACCATCAGTATACCAGACATAAAGACAAAGCAACTAATTTACCGACTTACATTGCAGTGAGTGCATCCATTTTTCAGTATATATGGTCCCAGCGGGAATCACACCCACAACCTTAGCGTTGTTAACGCCATGCTCTACCAACTGAGCCACAGAGGACCACATGTTGAAGCACACTAGGGGGGCGGTGTACTTCAACATCTCTGTATCTGTGTGTCTCCAGGACAGCGGTCCGGTCTTGTCCCAGTCGGAAACCCAGATGCAGACCCTCCAGGAGGTGAGGCGCAGCCTGCCTGTGTTCCCCTACAGAGGGGACCTGCTCACTGCCATCCAGCAGCACCAGATCCTCGTCATCGAGGGGGAGACGGGCTCCGGCAAGACCACCCAGATCCCTCAGTACCTCATGGAAGAGGTAGAGTACTGTCACTTCGAAGGTGGAGTTAAATGAACTTTCAGCGCCATGCATTTTGTATTATTTATTTAAATATGTTTTTAGGGAATTTCTGCTTTATTGGGATAGAGACAGTAGAGATGGGAGAGAGAGGAGGGATGACATGCAAGATAGGTCGAGGGTCGGAATCGAACCGGGAACCTTGCGATTACGTGGTAAGCGCATTAGTGTGCTACGCCACTAAGCGCCCCCTTCATTTTGTGTTAACGTGTCACCTTGCTGTCCTCCTTTCAGGGCTACAATGAAGGAGGTATGAAGATTGGGTGTACCCAGCCTCGTAGGGTGGCAGCCATGTCTGTGGCAGCAAGAGTGGCACAGGAAGTGGGCGTCAAGCTGGGCAACGAAGTGAGGATGGCACAGTTTCTCTCTATCTCTATCTCTCTCTCTCTCGCTATCTCTCGCTCGCTCTCTATCTCTCTCTCTCTCTCTTTCTATCTCTCTCTCTCTCTCTGTCGTTCACTTGTGCTTTCTCTCAGAGAACACACAGACATGATTCATATGTATGTAAACTCTACATGAAGGAAGAGGTGAACTGATCCCCTTTGTCCGAACACTCCTTCCTCCCCCAGGTGGGCTACAGTATCCGTTTTGAGGACTGCACCTCAGAGAGGACGGTTCTCAAGTACATGACTGACGGAATGCTCCTCCGAGAGTTCCTCACAGAACCCGACCTGGCCAGCTACAGGTACCACAATAGTGCTGTTTTTTTTGGTGTAGCTTTAGGTTATGTTTATATCCCAATCCATATGAAGTGTACAACTGGGAGTTAGTCCCGCCAAAAGAAATAAGGTTTTATCTCATTTTCACATTGCCCCACATCCCCTTCGCTCTCTTTTTTCTTCATCTATTACCCTTCTCTCTTATACTCCTCTTCCCTTTCCCTCCACGTTCCCTCAACTGTCTCCCCCTGCTTTTCCCTCACCCATATCTCACCCCTCTCTCCCTCGCTTAGTGTCATCATCATCGACGAGGCCCACGAGCGGACCTTGCACACAGACATCCTGTTTGGCCTGATCAAGGACATCGCCAGGTTCAGGCCGGACCTGAAGGTGCTCATAGCCAGCGCCACCCTGGACACGGAGCGCTTCTCCTGCTTCTTCGACGACGCGCCCGTCTTCAGGATCCCCGGCAGGAGGTTCCCCGTGGACATCTTCTACACCAAGGTAATAAATGATCTCTGTGGTGTGACTTTAACGACACCTAATGTAAGTTATGCTAATTACACTGTATAAGACAAATACTTCATGTTAATAAAATAAAAATGTGTGAGAATCAATTGCGAAATGCTGAGTGTGTTGGTCCAAATCCCTCTTCGTTCTTGGCTCCGTTGTGTCCTTTTCTTTAATTTCATTCCCTCCCTCCCTCCCTCCCTCCCTCCCTCCCCTTCCCTCCCTCCCTCCCCTTCCCTTCCCTCCCTCCCTCCCTCCCCTTCTCTCCCCTCTGTGTGTTCTCAGGCCCCTGAGGCAGACTACTTGGAGGCCTGTGTGGTGTCAGTGCTGCAGATCCACGTCACACAGCCTATTGGAGATGTCCTGGTCTTCCTCACTGGACAGGTCTTTACACTTACCTCATTATCATACACCCAACACAGACATTTACACTACATCAGCAACTACATCACACTACATCAGCAACTACATCACACTACATCAGCAACTACATCAGCAACTACATCACACTACATTAGCAACTACATCACACTACATCAGCAACTACATCACACTACATTAGCAACTACATCACACTACATCAGCTGCAGTATGTCATCTGCAACTACATCCGCTACGACAGTACATTGTACACTCACTGTACACTACACCACATCAGCATCTACGTCAGACTATACCAATAACAGTCTAGCTGCATTTGTGTAATAATTATGATCCTCTATTATATAACATTTCTGTCTTAAGTATCTGCTCTAATCACTGTCCTCCTCTCTGTCTCCAAGTCAATTTCCTGTATGTGCAAATATACTTGGCCAAATAAAATAATTCTAAATTCTGATTCTGATTCTGGTTCCACAGGAGGAGATTGAGGCTTGCTGTGAGATGCTGCAGGAGAGATGCAGGCGCCTGGGCTCCAAAATCTCAGAGTTGCTCATCCTGCCCATCTATGCCAACCTCCCCTCAGACATGCAGGCCAAGATCTTCAACCCCACCCCGCCTGGGGCACGTAAGGTGAGAGGTCCTCTGATGTTGATTCCTACCTGTGCCACTAGGGGGCGGTGTGCTTCAACAAACTATGATATCGGTGACCGATACCGTGCAGTGACTGTTCTGTCATTGTGCATTGACCCATGCAGTTGCTATGTTATTTCATAAAGTCAGATCTCATTCTTCACATTACTTCCCACTTTTTTCACATGTCTTTGTAGTAGATAAAAGCTTAATCTCATGTACTCTGTGTCCTCTGACTGTTGTCATCAGGTGGTGGTGGCCACCAACATTGCAGAGACCTCTCTGACCATAGATGGCATCATCTACGTCATCGACCCTGGTTTCTGCAAACAGAAGAGCTACAACGCCCGCACGGGGATGGAGTCTCTGATTGTCACGCCTTGCTCACGGGTAATGCTCGTGTTTATAAACAAAATAGTTTTGTTATGTAGTTTTGTTATATCATTCATGTGGATCTTGTTGGAGGCTGTTGTGTAATTGAAACATACAGGGGGAAGGTATTTGGTAGATATTCCAGTCACTGTGTACTACATGTCACCTTTGTTTTTGAACACTTTTTTTCGAGGTATTTTTGGGATATTTGCTAATTAATATTTGCATTCCCTGACTGTGTATTGTTCTACTCGTGGCAGGCCTCAGCCAATCAGAGAGCGGGCCGTGCAGGCAGAGTGGCTGCTGGGAAGTGTTTCAGGCTGTACACGGCCTGGGCGTTTAAACACGAGATGGAGGAGACCACCGTGCCTGAGATCCAGAGAACTAACCTGGGAAATGTAGTTCTACTGCTCAAGAGTCTGGGTATGGAACACGCACTCTGTGTTATAGATCATTAAGTAAATACCTCATACACATCACTACAGTACAGCAAACTATTTACAAACATACATTTAGTACATACATTAAGTAAAATGTTCTATGCGAAAACACACATTTATAATGATTAACCATGGTAACTGGGAATAGACAATTCTGGCAGTAACCCCTACAAAGTAGAAAAAGGTTTACTAGGTCAGCCTAAAGGCCACTCACTGTTGGAAGTTTTGCATAAATCACTTGTGGATATTTTATCAGTTGGGTCACATCTCCTTTCTCTGACAGGCATCAATGACCTCATCCATTTTGACTTCATGGACCCGCCCCCTCATGAGACCCTGGTTCTGGCCCTGGAGCAGCTGTACGCACTGGGTGCACTCAACCACTTGGGAGAACTCACCAAGGTGACTCCCAACCCCATATCCAAGGCACTATTCTAATGTCTAATCGTGATTGGTTGCCTTGAATCAGATGGAATGCACTGTGACTGACAAACTGGAAAAACGTGGAGGTTTTTATGCAATGTCACTCTTATCCATAGACTCTGTATAGCTCTGCCTTTGTTCGTTCATTCTGTGTACTTCTGGCTGCATTTCACGAAGTGACAGTTCACTGAATAACAAAAGGGCCATGTTAGTATTTCTTATAATCCTTGCTTCCTCCCTACCCCGAGGTAATCACTGATTTGTTAGTGACTGGAAAGGGGAAAGCAAGGTAACCACCACTTCCATTAATCTGACCTGGTTAGATAAGTTACCACTTCCCAAAAAGGAAGGGATGGTGCATCTCTAAAGTCACCGACAACGTTCTGTGTGCCGAGTGTGAGGGGAAAGTGAAAGCTCATTGAGCCGTGCCTGATCTTGTGTGACAGTTGGGCCGCAGGATGGCTGAGCTGCCGGTGGACCCCATGCTGAGCAAGATGATCCTGGCCTCCGAACAGTGAGTCTCAATAACGGTTTGTAGCATTGGCACTGGCCTTGGTTGGACACCTCACCCATCGGCTCTCTCTCTCTCTCGACTCTCCCTCCCTCCACAGATACAAGTGTTCAGAGGAGGTGTTGACCATAGCAGCCATGTTGTCTGTGAACAACTCCATCTTCTACCGGCCCAAAGACAAGGTGGTCCACGCCGACAACGCCAGGATGAACTTTGTGGTGCCGGGAGGAGACCACTTGGTGCTGCTCAACGTCTACACACAGGTGGGGAGGAGGAAGAAACTGAAGACCATAGCTGGACACCAACATGTTGGGGAACTGAGGATGCAAATTAGCTTTGTGTCTAATGCAAATTAGCTTCGTGTCTAACTCCCCTTCCCTTTCAACTCAGTACTGTCCTTTTTAACTAAATGGATAGATAAATCAAATTAAATACAATTTAAATAAGTCAGACTGATTTTCAATTGGAGATGTATGCTAAAGTTGCATTAGGCGAGTAATGATTCAACCCCATTTTAAAAGGGGTAACTTTTCAGGTTTTAAAATGTGTTTTACTTTTTTCCTTATTTCATCTACTTCTAATGGAAGGTATATTCGTAGCAGTAATTCTGTTTAAAGGCCCACATTAGTCATGTTTAACTCGTATATGATATCCTGGGGCGGTACAATGATTCAAGTCCCAAAATGGCCATTTCTGTCATAGTGCAGTATGCGTATTTTGGTTGATGCATTCAATTTCCTTTAGCTGTAATCATAGGTGTACATTACCAGACCTCAAATATTCACCTATCCACATTCCAGTTTATTTACATCCTGGGAGACGTTAGTCCATTATATTGTGTGTTGGTTTCCTTGTGTCATGTAGGACACGGAAGTTTTCACCAAAAGCTCCTCCGAGAACAATTTCCCATGTGCAGTGATGCATGTTATTTCATGTAGCATAGTAATGAATGGTTTGTAAGATGTCTAGCCTGTTTGTAGAGTGAGACTGAATCAAACAACCTTTCAACACATTTCATTGAGAATTGCTCCTACAGTAGCTCCGTGAATGACTAACATCACAACTCTGTTCTTTGAGTTCCACCACCCCCCCCCCCCCCTCCCCCCACCCCCACGGCAAAACTGGGTGGTGTGTGCCTTATTCATTGCAATTCATCCGTGTCCTGTACATTATTGTGATCACCTCTGCTCGTCCCCCAGTGGTTGGAGAGTGCCTACTCCACCCAGTGGTGCTATGAGAACTTCATCCAGTTCCGCTCCATGAAGCGGGCCAGGGACGTGCGGGACCAGCTGGAGGGCCTGATGGACAGGATCGAGGTGGAGATGTCCAGCTGCCAGGGAGACATCACCCCCATCCGCAAGGTCTGTGTGAACACACCACAAACCGCTTCAGATAAGTCTGTCAATGAACCCCAAACCGCTTCAGATAAGTGTGTCAATGAACCCCAAACCACTTCAGATAAGTCTGTTAATGGACCCCAAACCACTTCAGATAAATGTGTCAATGGACCCCAAACCACTTCAGATAAATGTGTCAATGGACCCCAAACCACTTCCGATAAGTGTGTCAATGGACCCCAAACCACTTCAGCTAAGGTACATGTGTGAACGCACTTTAAACCTTCTCAGCAAGTCAGCTGTGTCTGAGAGAGAGAAATATATCCCTCATGTATGTGAATACGCCTCAAACTGAATGCACCTTCAAACCACTGACTCTGCAGATGTAGTTGGCACCACTCTGGCAACAGCATTCAATGGCGATGCAAGCCTATCACTTCACACTCAATCTAGCTCACTGAATAGGCCCTTTACAGATGGCAGAATCTGCCTTTGTTTGCTAATGAAAACAGTGCTTACCTCCATGCTCTTTGTTAAGCTGGGCACTCAGTTAGGGAGGTAGGGTACAACCTATTGACACATATGAGAATGGTCACTCTGCCCTACCCCAATACCCACCCTCATCGCAGCCCGTCCACCAGTGAAACTGCCACACCCATATCAGTCCAGTGACGACCTCTCTCTCACTCACCCTCTCTGTTCCTCCTCTGTCACAATCCACTTTATTACTCCATACTCATATGCATCTTTGCCTTTCTCTTATACGTTCTTTCTCTGACATACACACACTCATACTCCCCCCCCCAACTCTCCCTCTCTCTCCCAGGCGGTGACAGCGGGGTATTTCTACCACACGGCACGGCTCAGTAAAGGGGGCTACAAGACGGTGAAGCACCAGCAGACGGTGTACGTCCATCCCAACAGCTCCCTGTTTGAGGAGCAGCCCCGGTGGCTCATCTACCATGAGCTGGTCTTCACCACCAAGGAGTTCATGAGACAGGTCTGAGATCAGTGGAATTACTGATTATTGTTGGTCGTGTCAGTATCACTGTGGCGGTCTCTGTGTCGCCTTCATGGGGCAGGTCTCAGATCAGTAGTATTAGGATTGTGTCATTGTGTTTCTCCTCATGAGGCAGGTCTTGAATCAGATACATAGACTGCAGAGCCATAACACAAGCCTTGTTTCAGACCACAACACGATAGCGATTACTTTCCTTTACCCTTTAGCCTAACCCTTACCTAACCTTAACCAATTCCTAACAGCGACATCGAACTGTTAGCGTTTAGCAATTTCCGGGTTTGCGAAAGATGGCCGACCACAGGAATAGCTGATGAAATTGAAGCGAGTTGGGACAAAGAGGCTGTTAGTCAACCAGGGCCCAGAATCTTAGTGTGTTTATTTTTGTTTTGTCTTAATTGCTGGTCTGTGTCTGACTTTGGAATGCACTGTGCTGACAAAGTGGAAAAACTTGTCGTTTTCTGCCATGTGACCATGTCACTTATCCAGCGTATAATGGCCTTGAAGAAGAAATCTGCAGGGATTGTGAAGCGTTAGTGTTTAAAAGTAATAACTCCCCACCAATGTTTTGATTGGCTATGGTATTTGCGTATTGATTTCTCCTGGCTGGTGCTGCCACTCAAATCCTAGCTATTACCAATGGCTAGTGTAAACAACAAACAACAGCTCATTGTTGCAATTATGATTCGTGGCCACCGGGAAGCCAGATTTCACGCGTAGCTCCTTTAACTGATTCTGTGCTTCACAAAATGGGACAAATCACTGAATAACAAAAGGGATAGGTTAGTATCCTATCCAATTATACATTGATATAATATAAAGATTGTTTTAATTGTCTGTCTGTCTGTCTGTCTGTCTGTCTGACCATCCAGGTGATTGAGATCGACAGTGCCTGGCTGCTGGAGGTGGCTCCCCACTACTACAAAAACAAAGAGCTGGAGGACGGCAGCAGCAAGAAGATGCCCCGCAAACAGGGCAAGGCCAAGGAGGAGTTGGGCTGAACGCAGGAGAGGGGAAGGAATGGAAAAGGGAGGGATACTCGTATGAGGAACTGAGAAATACCGCTGACTGAGTTCAGCAGGAAGGACAAAGCTCAGGTGGATGGGCTTTAATCATAAACCATCTTTGGGATTTAGCCAAGGTTCAAGATAAGGAAATCCTATGCACTTGAACTGAGTTTCCCCGTGTCGTCAATATCACGCAGCAGCAACAGGTCTTGTTGGGCCCGTTTAAACAACAATTTCTAAGACTACTACTTTGATTTTCAGTGCTCTTGAACGTGCTCAGCACTCTTGAAGGGGTTGCTTCCTTGCCCTGTGTTACGCCGTGTGTCTGGATGTTAGCGCTGGTTACAAGTCAGCTGTCAAAACTAAGCAGGAGGCTGATCATCCAAAAACACTTTGTAATCCTCTGCCTTTATTTTTCTATCGCAATAAACTTTTACAGGCTCTCGTGTTGTCCTGTAGGTGGCAAATGTGTGTGGTTTTTGGGAGAATGTAAGTGTGTCAGCAGCATATTTGATTAGTCATTCACAAACACGGTCATTAACCTGACGTGTCGACATCCATTAACAGTCGTACTAGCCACATTAACCTACTTTTCTATTCGGCTTTCTTTGTATGAGGAAGTTCATTGGCATGCAGTGCTGCGGTTATATTTAGCCGTCCCGTCCTAACAGCTTATTTGAATGGGCCCTGGATAATAATGTTTTTGAACTCGTAAAACTAAGGACACTCAATAGATAATATACAAAGTCTCCCAGTGTCACTGAGTTACAACATTGTTTCATTATTCTTAATTACAACCGTGTCTTTTTAGCCCAGACTTTGTCTTACCATATTTGACCGAATTTGCATTTCACAAATAACTTGGTCTCAGGATTACTTGCTTTACTGGGCACGAAATCTTTGTTGACTCATATTCCAAACTTTTTGACATTCATTTGAGTTAAAAAAAAAAAACCTATACAATACTTCAAATGGGAAATGAAGCAATATACGTTTTATGAAAATGAGACTGGATGTCATATAGTTGGGTTCAGTGGACTTCAAAACACAGCAACTATAACAGCCTGTCTCTAAGTTGATGTCGGTAGAAACGTTGCTTATCTTGTCTTCATGTTAAACCTCCATGCACAGCCCTACAGCCAGCACAACCCTGTAGGTATGACAGGTATGTATATCATACGCTGCAGACGGTCTGGTCCTTTTTCACAAGAGCACAGTGGAATTTTCCATGACAACTTCCCTGTCCTACATGACACAGGGAAACTTAACACACAATATAATGGACTAATGTCTCCCAGGATGTAAATATGTGGGTCTGGAATGTGGATAGGTGAATATCTGTGGTCTGGTAATGAACACCTATGTTTACAGCTGAGAGTAGAAGGTACATTTGAATAAAATTTGATTGCAAGATTAGATTCATGTGTTGAGAAAGCCCAAAATATTGCACTCTCTCTCTCACTAATATGACACACTGTCTGGCACTGGTGCTGACGTTAAAGTTCTACAGGCACTGATCAGGTACATGAATGTGTTCACACATAAACACACACGAGATCTAGAATAACAGACTTGGTTTTTTGAGTTTACCTGCACACATTCCGCGGATGAAACACACTGTGGCACAGGTTCAAACGCCACCTCAACTGGTCTAACAGGTCAGACGAGACAGACAGAGAGAGAGACACAGACTGCGGGCGAGAGAGGGAGGAGGCCTATCAAGGGGAGGAACAGTAAACAGTCATAGAGGGAGAAGAGTGGAAGAAGAGAGACATAAACAGCAAACACATGACCAGAGAGGGAACAGCAATAGAAGAGTCTGAGAGAGAAAGGTCCACTTGGCATGTCTGGGTCTCACTGTCTCAGTGGACAGACTGAATGGAATATAATCCACTGGGAAATATTATACGCTGGACCATATCTGACAGACTGATATAATACTCAACTTGCTCTACAGGTTAGTGTGCATGGTGAATGTTGCTGTTGTAATATGCAGTGACAGACAGTATTGTTATGAGAAAGGTTTTTGAAAAACAAAACTAATGTCCCATTTATGTTGCTCTGTGTGTTTTCATGTTGGATGTTTGCCATGGGGTTGAAAATCATTCAACAAGAGTCCATTGTGTCCACTAGCTTCATATTTTTTTAGACTGTTTGAACATGAGCCTGATCAATGACTTAAAATGTTCTTTACATTGTTCCACTGCTCTGGATACCATTAGCTAAAGGCATGTTGCCGATGTCTCCTGCCAAAGCAAACAGAGCAACCTATCATCAACTCAAAACTACTACAGGCTTGTTAAGTAAATGGAAAACCTATGTAAATAGATTGCATTGTCAAGTAAGGACTCCTATTCTTAAATTAAGGCTGCATTTTGAATATCCCTGTCTTTCCCTACTTGAGAAAGCAGAGCTAGTTTTTCCAAGTGTATATTCTCTCAGTGTATAATAACTCTCAATTGATAAACTTAATCAATAAACTAATCTCACCTATGATCACATTCCTCCACAGCTCAAAAGTAATAGAGAACTAGCCGTCGCTCTCTATCTGACTCTAGCCCCTGGAGGAACTTGACCTTCACATCTCTCTCCACCATGAGTGACGACAGGGAGAGACACGGTGGCGATGGAGGCCACGAGGGCGGCCGTGAAGGAAACCACGGGGCCAAACTCAAACAGGCGCCCAACGTCAAGCCCCGTCCCGACCACAAAGACAAACATAGCAGCAAGCAGGACCAGGGGAAGAAAGAGAAACTTCACAGAGTAAGGAGGTCCAGAAGCACTGACACCGGGAGAGATGGAGGGAGGAGGAGAGAGCGAGAGAGGGACAGACTAGAGAGGAGCGAGCGTGGGAGAAGCGAGGAGACTCGAAGGCGAGACAGAAATGAAGGAGAGAGCCAGCGGAAGACATCAGAGGCGCACAAAAACGATATGGAGGACACGGAGTGCGTTGTGTGCTTCTGTGCCTACGATAACGTCTTCAAGACCCCCAAGCTGCTCTCCTGCGGCCACACTTTCTGCCTGGAGTGCCTGGCGCGCATCAACGTGACATCAGTCGAACTCAAATCCCTGTCTTGCCCCGTGTGCCGAGAGCTGACTGACCTGCCCCATGGCCGAGACCTCCCGCACCTAGGCAACAACCAGGACATCTTCCGCAAACTCCCTCCGAACATGCAGAGGGCGCTGTCCATCCGCTTCAAGCGCAGCAAAGGCAAGCTGGTCCTGAAGAAGCCTCCTCCACATACCACCAGTTCCACCAAGCCCAAACTCACCCTGCCCACACATAAGAAGCAAGAAGGGCAGGCTATGGTGCGTGGTGACCTTCAGCTGGGCACCCTGGAGCAGGGCATTGCCCCGGCAACAATCCTGGATGTGGGGCGTCCCCCCAACAGGGTCAGGGGTCGCCTGCGCCTGATGTTCCGCTCGGACCAGTGCTACTACGCAGTGGTGGGGATTATCATCACCATCACCGTGACGTTGATGCTGGTGGGCATCCTGGCCTTTGTGGTGATGCCCAACATGGGGAACCCGGGCAACAGGCCTAATCCGGGAAACAGCAGCCAACTGCCTCCACCCTGACAGGAAACCAGTATCTGTGGGAGGGGAAGTAAGACAAGACGGAGAGTGAATCACTCAAATGTATTGGGAGGACAACTGTGATTATCTGTGATTCTTATCTTAATACGTATCATCCTCTTTGCTGTTACTAATGAAGTTATGTTATGAAGACATATGAATTTGCCGAAGACAAAGGCAACACTGAAAGCACAAGAGCACATTGAACTAGCCACACTATGCACAGGCTTTGATTAACTCCTTTATTTAAAGGATTGGACTTTTTTTGTGAAGGATTGGACTAGCACATAAGAAATGCTTGTGGGAAGAGAGAAAAAATTGAACCTTCTTATTCATCTTTTTGTCTTCCAGAGAGAGAATATTATTGTCAAAGTTGTATTGAGCACTTTCTTGTGACATTGCAATGTCAAATTGTCCAGCTCAGGATTTTTGTTATTCATTTACTCATTCTTAACTTTATGTATATATTTACCTACAACAATATGTATATACTAAATACAGAGTACATACGAATTATAAATTTGTTAAAAAAAATAAAGAATACATATTATTTTATCTGAGACACCTTTTTCTTTCTCTCAGGCATACAGATTGACAGGATGGAAATGTAGAAATCATAATATGCACTTTAGCTGAAGCAAGTTGCATTTTAAAGGTTGAGCTAGCAAAATCAAAACAAATCGGTGATATATCGATGATAGACAGTTCACATTTGACAATAAAAGTATCCATAGGGTTAACTCACTAAATTCACCACAAGTTCAACAGTTAAACCCAACTGGGTCATGTATGGGCATTGTCACTATTTTGCCACAGTATAGACGGAGAAGACTCATCTCCTCCACCCTGAAATTAAGTCATGATCAGTCATGATTACAGTTGTGTTAAGGCACTATTATACATGTCAAGGCTTCTTTCTCCTTCCTTCTTGTACCAAGGTATTGTAGTCTTACCTGTCTTAGGTGAATATTTGTTGCCTGCATTCACCTTTACTGCATGTCACTCATGTTTGCATTCTTTTTGCATTCTTTTTTCATCCCCTGCCATAACAGAGAAACCTGTTTGACAAAATAGTTTTGCGAGGGAATTTCAGAAGAAGTCATTTTCGAAAGCTGGCGGAGGGATTTAACTGTGTCAAATGTGTTGGAAAACGCAAACAATATTTTAATAATGTATTCAGTATGCTTTGAATCATCATATTTGTATGGCGCTTTTTACATAGACAAATATGCTTCACAACAAGAACAATACGGAACAGTATAAACAATACATACAAGAGGCACCAGAGGATAGGCCTAAACAGTAAACACACAACATGCAGAGGCCCTGGGTCGCTTGACCTGATCTAACTTTACAGGTATTTTTCTTCTCTTCTCTTTCTTAGCTTCTTTTTTTGAAGTGTTACTATTTGAAAGCAGCCTGTATTCAATACGAGGTTCCTCGTGTAAATAATGAATAGGCTGACATAAAAGGTTGTCATAGCCATACCTTATGAGGTGATGTAAAAAAAATAAAAAATAAAATGTGGGCAGGTGTAGTGAACTAACAGTTTACAGATTCGCTTTGCTCAATGCTGTAATACCAGATTGAGGTTGTTAATGAATACCACAGTAAGTGTCATAGGATTTATGCTTGAATGGGCAACTGTTTTAAAAGGGTATTTAACTCCGATCTCTATAATTATTTGCAGGTCTATGAAAAGGTGCCAGACAAACAGGTCTAGGCAGAGGAAGCTATATCGAAAACAATTAGCCCAGACTGTTACACTGCAGCCACTGCTAGGGTGTTTTAATACCTAAACTTCACTTCACGGCTCCACCACAACCTGTGTTTTCCCCCCTGTGTGTGGGAGTTCGTCCAGTCGCAGCTTCGTCCAGCCCTTGAAAAAAAAAACATGCATGCATTTTCTGGACAATGAACCACCCTCGTTGACAAACTCACGACATCGGACGAGGCCGTGGTTGGGTGAACCATGCAGACCCCTGTCCTGACGCAAACAGGATACCCGATACGTGCAGGGGGCTAAATATGTCCCAAACTAAAGTGTGGCTATGTAATTGTATTTCCTAATGAATGACATGATTTTCAGAATCTTGGTGGCTATGTGATTGCGATACCTCGACTGACTTTCAGCAGTGTCACCAGACTATTGACAACGATGGCTTCTACTCCTTCTGCCTCTGCCTTGTCTGCCGTTCTACGGTGTCGGGGTAATATTTTAGCCAGGAACCAAGCGAACAAGAAGAGGCCTGTCACTTCGGGATACAGCCTCGGGCTGGCTTGCGGAGCTGTATGCGAGTCGACCACGGGGCGCACACGGTCAAATAACCAGTCTCCGTCAATATGGGAGTCAATTTTTAAAGGACAACAGGTTGTGTTTGGAAAGGGACTATCTGTAATATATAAATCAGAGTCGGACGGCAAAGCAGTGCGCAATGAACCCGTACATAATAGCTGTCAAGGAAGGCTTTCGGAGTCAAGAACTTGCGCGGCAAGGGGCACGCGCTCTTTGAATGTGCCAAGTGCCCAAAGCGAACTTCTGCGTAAACATGAACCTTTATCGACTAACATCTTGTCTGGAACCACGAAGTGCCTTCGATTTATTGTTTTTTCAAGAGAATTCAAATATGACATTGCAAGTAAGAACTATGAGAACATGTTTTGGGGGAAATGTAATCAAACCTCGCCTGGGGTTTTGTGTATTTCCCTAACTTTATATAATTCTAAGGAAATGGGAAAACAAATGATCCATTCATTCATTCTTAATGGTTGGTCGACTCTGAAGCACAGCTGCGCATCTTTCACCTTATTACTGTCAGAAATAATGCACTTAAAACTTGGAGCGTTGTTTCGGTCCAGGCCACCTAATGTAGGTGAACCAGCCATGGAGACCAGACACTTGATCAGAGGAAGAAATACCTTTGTCAAAAAGGGTGGTCAGCAGGTGAGTGGAGAATGGTCAATAATACTGTGACAGTCTGAGACCAGATGATAAAATAAACTGTATCACTCTTCTGAACACTTTGCTGTTTGCTGTGGTGAATCTAAAATCCTCACAATTGATTGTCCAAAACACACTGTCAAACTATATTTCTGGTCACTTGCAGGGAGAGTCATTGACTGGACAGAGTGGAAGCCCCATCGATCAGCAGCCTTTGACAAACAACTATGGACAAAGAACTTCACAGGACAGACGGGACTGAGAGACCACAACACACCAGTAGCACCCAGAATATTCTACAATGATTAAAAGCTATATTTGAGCTGTTACAATACTTCTGATATGGTGCTTTGCAAAATGCAAAATTAATCTCTAGTGAAATAGTCTTGAGTAGAATCAGCTGGATGATGACATATTGCATCATTTTCTTATGTAAAGGAGGCCTAGTGATATGCAAGTCACTCAGTTATTCGTCATTATTCAAGGACATACCACTCAGCATTTCACAAAACAAAATAGGATATGCATGCACTTTGTATAATACATGTGATCATTTTCTTATGGACTCAAATTAGTAATTGAGCCAATAGCTCCATTGAACACATTGGATACCTCAAAAACCAACACATTTCAGAGTGATGAATTAGCCCATGTTGCCGTGTACCATGTGTATGATTTATCGTAACAAAATGCTTTAAAACTCGGATCAATTTAAAGCCACATTCACAACATGAAACCATTGGGCATGCGGCCTGTTTTAGAATGCTGCCAAGTTGCCTTGCCAACTACAAATTGTGCTGTTTCTCATAACATTAAAGAAGTGCCATGATATTGATATTAATTTTCATTTGGAGACTTAATGAAGACATATTTCGTGTATTTTTACATTTGGATGATCCTGTAATTTGTGACAGGGAGATAATTTGTGATGTTTTCATTATAACCTAGATATCAGTAGGCCCAAAGATGTAGCCTGCTGAACACCTTATTAGATTTGACATTGACAAACAACATTTATTGTGGACAGACACATTGCTAATTTAACCTGCAAGCCTAATTTAAAGAGATATAGGTTTCATTAAACCATCAAACACCCTAACCCCAAAAACTAAATATTTGTGTAACTAAATAAGGTGCAATTTGTAATTCAAACAACAATCGATCTCATAAACAGCTGAGGGATGGGGCTAGAGAAATGTAACCACTCTCAATTTCATAGGCAGATGTAAAAAGTCAAAAATTTGATGTACCAATTACAGATTGCCCCTTTAATGTACAGGAAATTATACTAAGAAGCAAACTCTCTGCGATAATACAAGTCAAAGAGGTTGTCGTTGCCTACACCAAGTATATTTTAATGCAAGCCAACACACATAAGTTCATGTTTTAACAATGCATACATTATGTATTTTCTCAAGATGACAGTTAGGGCGGTACTTCCTGTGGATATTAGCTATCCGGAAGTTGTATGATTTTCTGTCTTTATAAAAAAAAGTGACAAGAAGGGGTAAAGTAACAAGCTAACTACATTGTTGGTTAACCAGCATGTTCGGAAAAATAAGCAAAAGCAACGCGTGACAGCGATATATAATTTCCTCGTCAATGACAGAATCTGTCCTTGCATGTTGTCATCGATTTGGAAGAAAAGGCTACAAGATGAAGAAATGGCCACAGTCAGTGACAGCAAGGAGGTAAGACAGCTAGCTAGCCAGCTAATTTCTGGGAATAATTCTCTACCATGTGATTATCGAGGTGCAATTTAGTTTTAAGTGTTAGTCAACTTTAAATGGATTGTTTATAAAAAATGATGTCAGTTTGCGCTGTGGCAGGATGCGCGGTGAAGAACTAGCTAGCTAAGCTACAGGTGATATGAAAATCGAAAAGTCAGTAAATGTGACCCTGGGCCATATGCAATATGGATTTTCCTCCCTCGTAGGCGAGCCTGCAAGCTTGCATTAAACAACTTGTAAATGTCCTAAACGTCATTATTAATATCGAATTATTTGATTCGCTTGAAATTTGACAAATTCGTTAATTGCTTACAATTTGCTGTGTTTGCTGTTAAGTTGTATCCCAGTAGGCCTATGTCATGTGTAGCCAAAGTCAATACAGAAGAAGCCTGTAGGTTCAACTCTGGCTAAGTCATGTGCTCTCTTAACCAATATCCCTTGTTTGTTTTTTGATTTTTAGATTGACGTGGAAGGCATGAAAAAACAGCTGCTTACCTTACCTTACCTCCTGTTCCAGTTCAATATGAATCCAGCTCTCCCTCAGTTTTTCCCCCATACCCTGTACATATTCCTTGTATTTTTTTGACTGAGGCTTCAACCACACACTATTTTTCTCAATGATTTTTCCCTTGTATAATTGCAAGTAATACCTGATGAGTTATACTTACACACTCACCCAGTTAAGTGACATATAAATATCTCTTACACAACCCTATGACAGCTGTCTTATAGCAGTAAGATTGCCACAAAACAGCCTCTCCTCCATGCCCCTTTTGTGCTCCATGTTTCTATGGTGCACCTTATTTTCTCAAACCCTGTCTACTTGACGTCCCCTTACTCCTGAGTTGTTAGGCCATGATCCCTCGGAGAAGTTCTCTCATTGTTTGTGCTGCTTTCCTCTTTGTTGCCTGGAATGCCATACTGGTCCTCTTTCTCTGGCGACGGCCCTCGTCTGGCCAACTGGGTGAACCAGGAGGCAGAGAGGAGAGGGAGCTGGCCGGGGGGCTAGGCATTGCCGGGGCTGATGTGGCTGCGGATGTGATGCGTATGGCAGAGACCTTTGAGGCAGAGCTTGAAAAGCAGAAAGAAATCCTCCTTCAGATACAGAGTCACCGATCGTTATGGGAAGGAGGAAAAGATAATGGACAGGAAGGTAGCCAGCCTCAAGTGGTCATTCCTGTCTTGGTAATTGCCTGTAACAGGGTCACCGTTAAACGCTGCCTGGATAAACTCATTCAGTATCGCCCCTCGGCCAAACTCCACCCAATCATAGTGAGCCAGGACTGTGGACATGCTGAGACTGCAGAAGTGATCCGCTCTTATGGCAGGGAGGTCACCCACCTAAAACAACCAGATTTGTCAGATATCTCTGTGAGACCAGATCACAAGAAGTTTCAGGGCTACTACAAAATCTCCAGGCACTATCGTTGGGCACTAAACCAAGTGTTCAACACTCTTTCCCATTCTGCTGTTGTTATTGTGGAGGATGACTTGGAGGTGATTGTTTTGTATAATTTGATATTTATCACGTGTTTGCTGATGCATGTGGAAATTTGAATGTTAACATTTTATACATTGTTCAATATTGCAATGCTCAAGGGTTGAATGTATGCAATCATGTCCATGTGTAAGTGGATGTTATTTGTCTGCGCTGGAAATTACATTTTTGTTTCAACACTAGGTGGCGCCAGACTTCTTTGAATACTTCAGAGCCCTACATCCGATCTTGAAGTCTGACCCATCTCTGTGGTGTGTGTCAGCCTGGAATGACAATGGGCGGGACGGCTACGTCGACCCCGGGAAAGCAGACCTCCTGTACAGGACAGACTTCTTCCCTGGGCTGGGCTGGATGCTCCTCAAGGATCTCTGGTTAGAGCTGGAGCCCAAATGGCCAGCCTCATTCTGGGACGACTGGATGCGTCAGCCAAGCCAGCGCAAAGACAGAGCTTGTATTCGCCCAGAAATATCCCGATCTTTAACCTTTGGACGAAAGGGTGTGAGTCTAGGCCAATTTTATGACAAGTACCTACGTTATATCAAACTGAATTCTAAATTTGTGCCTTTCACCAAACAAGACCTCACTTACCTGAAAGAGGAGAAATACAAAGAGATGTTTGAGAGGGAGGTTTACAGTGCACCTTTGGTGAAATATGAAGAGGTTCAGCGAAGCCAACTGAAAGGGGCAGGTCCCTTTCGTCTGCAGTACACAAGCAAGGATAGTTTCAAAATGTTTGCCAAAAACCTTGGGGTGATGGAGGACTTGAAGTCAGGAGTCCCACGGACAGGGTATCGGGGAGTGGTCAGTTTTCTGTCAAAGGGCAGGAGAATCTACTTGGCACCTCCTCCGGAATGGAACCACTATGACCCAAGCTGGAGTTGATAACAAAATGAACTGTAGAGAATAAATTGGTGCAGAAAATCTAATCTACTGGTATGTGTGTTAATGGAAGAGACTATTTCAGACCAAAAAAAATAATATTGAAGTGACAAGAGTTTATATTTGAGCAAGAATAAATGCTAGGTGTAAATCTGATATAGTGTGTATTATTCAGTCATCTCTTCTATTCCTGGTTTAGGATGCTCTCCTCATACTTCTCAGGTGTTTTCTTATGTTCCAAAAGATCTATTTTTACAATGATTGGGATTGCGGAGTAGCCATTTGCCATTGTAACAGATATTCAACAGAGATTTATTTTTATATGCTAATCATGCACATGAAATTCTCGCATTCAATGCAATGTCCAGTTTGATCACTTTGTTTTCAAATTAATATGCAATATGTGGGAGCCTTTCTGTAATCTTTGTCAGATCTGTTTGTCTATTTGTGGTTTGGTCAATTGGTGGTGGTGTTCAACTCGTAATTTGTCTTACAATGTAATTGCTGCGACATTTTTTGGGTAAAGTTTATCCTTTGGATAACTGTTAATTTTGTTCTTTTAATATATATAATAACAATAATATTACGATGCATTAATATTAGCAGAAAAATATTAGCACGTATGCTTTATGTATGTCCAAAGAGTTCCGGCGTGTGTGCAAATGACATCAACCATTCTGTATGTTATTATATTTTTGGAATTAAATTCAAATTCGGTTCAACTTGTGTTTTTTCTACTAAATAAGTTTAATCAACTGTTCGATAACAAAACAACTGTGTGTAAACTAATGGCGCTGCAAAAATCCTGCGCAGCCAGATAGAGGCTCAAGAAAGAAAGAAAATCTTCTTACGGTAGCCGAAAGAGGCCAAACTAAAGGGCGAGAGTAAAAACGTTCTTTATTTACCTTCATGTGTGAAAGGCCAGGCAGCTAGCTAGTCAATTGGTGGGAGATGGGGGAGAGACGGGAGGTGAAGAGAGGACATAGTTATGGGTCTCCTATTCGATTTCATTTCAATATCAGTTGATTACTATCCCTTTCTATTTGAATGAGATTTGAATTTCACGCAGCTAGCTCCGCTAATTACCGGCGAACGTTACGTACAAGCTGTAACGCTAACTTAGCTTGCGCTTATCATTCTCGGCAGCTAGCTAGCTAGCTAGCAAGCAAGCTAATCAATTTTAGAGTGCATTTTAGGCCAAAACTATGCCAATTATAAAGTAGTTTACTAGGTAGCTCGCTGGCTAGCTAGAAGAAAACAGTAAAACAGCGCACCGTTAGCTTGTTCTTTTGTTCTACTGTTATTTTGGCCTGGAATGGAGCCAGGTGACTTGCGTGAGAGCCCTGCCGGCTCCGGAGACCCCGATGTGGGCGAATTGAGGGAAGAGACTCCTGGTGGTGATGCCGAGGTGAATTGTGTTGAAACAAATGACAAAGATACGAGTGGGGACGCTGTGAAGACAGTGCACAAGGACACCTGCGAGGGGGAAGAGTGTGTGGAGAAACAGAAGCCAGAGGGTGAAGAACTACACAGCCCTTATGAGGAGGAACTAGACCCTAGAATTCAGGTGAGGCGAAATTCGATAAAACCCTCGAGGTGTATTTTAGGTGCTACTATTGTGGAATTTAGAATAGCCCCCTATTTTAAGAAATAATCCCACCTGAATGGCAATACACTGTTGAATGTGATCCATGAGTTGGCAACTGTTGTTCATAGCAAATTGAACGGTTTGTGTGCTGTCTGTCTATGATTAAACCAAGATAACTCTCCTTCTGAATCAATGTTTGCACACATGCAGCTGTACGATGGTTGATATCATAATACGATAATCTGGGTAAATCCAGGTAGAGATCAACAGGGATTATATGCCAAATGTAACGGATTGTGCCAGGAGGAGCTTTTATAAACTGGTTAAGCCGTTAGAAGCCAATTAAGCTAATTAAATTTTCACATGAACATACCGATGAGCGGCATTGCTTTACATTATTGGTGTTCAACTGCATTAACCTCTCCTGCGTTGTTATTACTACTGTATTAAGAAATGCTACTGTCAAATAGTTCTGTTCCCTCAAATGATCTCTCTGCTTCTAGGAGGAGTTGGAACACCTCAATGAAGCAAGTGCAGAGATAAACAAACTGGAACTTCAACTGGATGTAAGATTACATAACATAAAACAAATTCCATCCCATAGACCAGACATCACACCTCTTCCGCGTTAGGGTAATGTTTCATCGAGAATCAATTGGTCAGTTGGTTAATTTCCGTTTCAATTCCCGCATGAAGCCAGGATGCTGTAATCCAATCTCAAAATGATGCCATTCAGGAGCAGGAAAGACCATTACAATGAAATTACCTTTTGACATTCATATTTCATTTTATTGTAGGATGCCAGATCAGGCTACAGGAAGATCCTCACAGACTCTGCAAGGAAACTGAATGCCCACAGCTCTCAGCTCGGTACCTGCATAGAGAAAGCTAGGCCCTACTATGAGGCTCGCAGACTCGCCAAAGAGGTACATGCATACACTGTGTTGGTAAATTCATGCCTATACGCCAACAACGCATTGTAAAAGTGAAGCGTTTACAAATAAAATCTCAAAGAGTTGAGAAATGCACCTTTATTACTGAAGTTAAGATGTGTCACGACCCACCGGAGGTCATTTTGTTAGTGTCTCCTTTTCCTCCTTTTCTCAACTGTGACTTGTGTGGTTTGTTTAAGTCCAAGGTGATTGGCTCTTCTGTAACACCATGCTCTATATCCTCGAAATCTGATTGGCTGTACCTGCCTTCCCACAGGCGCAACAGGAGACGCAGAAGGCAGCTCTGAGCTACGAGCGGGCCGTCTCCATGCACACGGCTGCCAGGGAGATGGTCTACGTGGCAGAGCAGGGCCTCATGGCAGATGGCAAGAACACCCTGGACCCCACCTGGCAGGAGATGCTAAATCACGCCACCTCCAAGGTAACAGTCGGGGAACCCCATCCCAACACCTGTATCGCTGTGGGCTCTGCCATGTATGGCGCTGCCATTTTATCTGGTCAAAATATGATCAGTGAGGTGGTGTAGAGCTGATGGAGCTGATCTGCATTGAATTCATCCTGATGTAAGATGCTCAGGATCCATGCCTAAAGTGTGTGTGTGTGTGTGTGTGTGTGTCTCTGTCTGTCTGTCTGTCTGTCTGTCTGTCTGTCTGTCTGTCTGTCTGTCTGTCTGTCTGTCTGTCTGTCTGTCTGTGTGTGTGTGTGTGTGTACCAGGTGAACGAGGCAGAGGAGGAGCGTTTGCGCAGCGAGCGGGAGCACATGCGCGTCACCCACTCCTGTCAGGAAGCAGAAGCACGGGTCCAGACCCTGCAGAAATCCCTCAAGAGGGTCATCATGAAGTCCAAACCTTACTTTGAGCTCAAGGCCCAGTTCAACTACATACTTGAGGTAATAACACAGACCCAACAATCGATATAACAAATGATTAGCTGCTGTTGTCAGGAAAGCAGTCAAGTAGTTCATATGATACATGATATCCTTCCTTACAGCTCCCATATGGTATTGTTTGGTCTTTGGTATAAAACCGATGACAGTGATGAGAGAGCTTTCAGCCTTTCTAGAATCTCAACATTGTCTTTCCTGCCTCTGTGTGACTGTAGGAGCACAAAACCAAAGTCATACAGCTGGAGGAGCGGGTGGCCAAAGTGAAAACTCGATACTCCATCGCCCTGCGCAACCTAGAGCAAATCAGCGAGCAGATCCACGCTCAGAGAGGGCGGGACCCAGCCGAAGGAGGACCAACCACATCCTGTGGAGGGCGGAGTCCCCCCATAGGGGCGGAGTCTGACTATGGGCTCAGGGCAGAGGGTGGGGCATGTGGGGGCGGGGCAAAGGAGGACAGGGTGGATGGTAGTGGAGCAGCGGATAAGACCAATGACTTGGTGGAGAAATATAGGGAGACGGAGAAAGAGAATGAAAAAGCCGGGTCAGATTCCCTTTCCGTGTTTAGCCTTCAGACCATCGCCTCCGACTTGGAGAAATGTGACTCCATAGAACACCTCGGGGACTTTAGCGATGTGGGCAGTGTGACTGGGGATGAGGGAGAGAAAGAGAGGGAGAGAGGGGGAGGGAGGGAAAAACGAGACAGGCAGGCGGAAACCGCAGCGAAGGCGCGCCAACAGCAGTTTCTGAAGCAACATCACAGGAGCTTCAGTTTGTGAGGTGAATGACGTCATAGTCTTAACGGATAGTCATAATAATTCATGAAGAGAAGTGGGTGGTCTGACGCACTATTCTGTTTAAAGCCAAAACATAAAAGAGGGGGAGAATCAGTTCATGATACTCAGTATAGAAGCACAGGTACGCTGACTGACAATAATATTATTAGGAGGTTTTGCATCCTATCAGGACGTTACTGGAATTCCTAGACCTTACATGCCTCTGAGATTAGCTGCATACGTCCCTTATTCTGGTAATAAGGAAACCTGAGAAAATAACTTCCTAGTGCATGAAGGAACAATAAAGTTATATTAGAGACTAAAAATGCCTACTGAGGGCCATATTCAATCAAAATTGATCTGGTTTCCGGAATAAGTCAAAAACTATTTTCTTCCTGTGCAACGAGAAAGCATGCTTGAATTCATATACAGTTGAGTTTCTTTTTGTTAAGAGCATAAACAAAACGTGCATATTTGCAGCACAAGAAGAATGAGGTGCTTTACTTTGTTTGATTAAATTGGGCAAACAACACACAAATAGGATACATATTCCATTGTTAATAATGACAGCATGCACTCCAGACTACTTATTTTGACCTGTTATTACATGTGTAGTATTCATGGCTCAAATATCATTTGGACGCACAGGTTTTTCTTAAAAGTTCAAGCTGACATACATTGTTTTATCTGTTGTTATGTTGGTTTATTTTAAAACATTTCTCAATTTTTTATTTATCCGTTTTTTTTTTAATTCTTATAATATGTGTTTACCATGATCATAGGCTTTTATTTTATTTCATAGAAAACTATGACAGCCCATGACTTAAAAATGTATTGCTTGTTTTGAGCCTCCTGGGTTGTCCTTTGAGGTGTGCCTTGACACAACACACTAGGAAAAGAATGCCGCATCGCTGTAGCTGCTGTTGCCTACTTTACACAGTTGTAAACTGAGTATAAAACAGTATTAAACTGTAGTCAGCTGAAACATTCCCATGAAGGATATGGGTGTTCCCTTAAGATTCATGTTTAATTGTGAATCAGCTGAGTCATCCTAGCACTGTTTTCTTTTTTTTTTGGGGGGGGGGGGGGGGGGGGGTTGACCCTTTATTGTATGTTCTTCTACTGAGTTAGCAAAGTGCAAGGCACAAGAAATGGAGTCCAGAAATGTACATAAGTGTTTGATTACAATGCTGGAAAATAATGAAATGTACAGTTGTTGCAATTTATTTGAATATTTGAGAAACTTAATTGTACAGTTATTTTAAGTGATCTTATTTAATGCTGGTTATATCTTCTCAGAGATTACCTCTTATCTCTAAATGCCCCCTTCTCCTTCCCCCCGGATTATCCATCTCCTCTCCTCTCCTCGTACTCTCTATCCCTCCATCATGGCTTTGTCAATCTATCCCCCTTTCGTCTCTTGGAGGTTTCCAGTTGCAGTTGTCTTATGTCACCCAGCTATACTGTAGTACAGTTGACAATGTCATTAATGCAATATAGCTCAGTCAAAACAATAAAAGATCATACAAGGTATCTTTTTGGCTCTTGGCCATTTTCTTTGGTTTGAAATGTGTTGTGAAATGTCTGTGTGTGTGTGTGTTTCATTTTGTAATGTCTTTATTGACTGGAAGAAAATGCCTTTTTCTTTTCTTTTTTTTTTTAAATGATGAGAATATGGTTTTTACAGAAATAGGGAGAGAGATGGAGAGAGACGTGAAGGGAGAGAGATGGAGAGAGACAGTAAAGGAGAGGTTATCTCTTATCCCCGTGCTTCAATTATTCAACAGTGATATAAATATGAAGGAGCCTGGTGTGCTCAGAATAGATGGCGAGGCACGAGGAGAGGAGCAGATTCGAGAAGGAAAGCGTGAAGCACTGTAGAGGTAGTGATACTAGAATATCACAGTCAATACTGTGGAAATGACTAGTGCCTGCTTTACTCACCTACAGAATGGGCTCTGAAGGCTTTACAAGGGCTTAACGTACAGTAGTCACCGTACATAGATGGTACTAGATCTATTGGGAACCATAGTGCTTGGATATAATTACGCTTGATAGGATTAGCCATAAGTCCGTAAGCTTTTGAAATGAAATTAACGCTCTTTTTTAGATTTGTCATGATTTGTAGTGTTGGTGGGCCTAGACGTGTGCATGCGTCTGGGGAAAAGGAAATGTGTGCGTGAGAAAAGGACACTACGCACCGTACGTCTCCATCATGACGTCGTGAATTAGCTGAGATTGTAGGGGAGAGAGAGAAAAGGGGAAGGAAGGAGGGAGTGTGAGGAATCGGTGTTTCATGGTATGGGGCTGCGTTTGTATATAGTGCATGTATATTTATATGGTCATTTTTAATGTAGGACTTTTCACTATACGATATTGAAATAGATGGCAATAGATTGATTAATACTATTGCCTTTTGACATTCTATTTGTATGATTGGGGAGCGAGTTGCACATTTATATACATAATAATATAGCCATAGGCTACAGTTCGTTGCAAAGAAGCACATTTTTACCAAATAATCCGACGTTTGGATATTCCCAAACGAGTCGCACCCGACGGACATACTGTCATCTTGATCGAGCGCGTCGAAAGTGTTTGTAAGTACACATGCTACAATCTGTCATATTGATGAAGGATATTCCTATTGACATAGAAAACAAGAACATTGTATGGGCTTGAATGATTCGTAGATCGTATATATCATATGCGAATTGTAGGCAATTAGGCATTTATTCTACCGTTTCCGTCAGGAGGCATCGAGTTTGCGTTGTTTTGAGTTCTCTTTGACAAGACTGCACACCGATCGTGCCTAATATCACCGTGGATTTATTAAAATATCTTTAGAATATTCAATTTAAGGAATTCATTCAGATAAATGCGTGTCAGAATTGAAATGTAGCCAAATGGGAACTTCTGAAATCGGAACGGAACTGTGAAAACGGTCGAGTCTTGTCAATGTAGGGTTGGCCATCCTCTATAGGCCATTACGGATTCTCGTTCAAAACGGACCAGCAACTACCGGTAGCACACGGTTGGTGGCACCCTCAGTGCGAACCTCGTTAGAAAACGTTTAAAGTACAAGTGTCTCGATATGTAAATCCATGTGCAGGCAGTACACATCATTATAAACATGGTTATTAAGACAACATGCTATATTTTCACCTCTATATCCTATTCAACATATCAGATGTGGTTTCTCTTGGCTATTGGTGTGTGTCTGTTTCGGCTCTGATTTAGACAATTATATTGAATTTCCCAGTCCATGGTTCTGAAATTAGCGACATAGCATGGGACGTTGCTGTCCACGGTCCTGGAATTGAATGGGAACGCTGTTTCCTCTGTAACTTTAC
>NC_139664.1:4176055-4186055 GCF_951799395.1 Argentina silus | reverse complement strand
ACATCACAGCAGATGTTGTAAGTACACTCCACAGAGATCGGAATAAAAACCTAATTCTGTTCTCATTTTCATTTCTTTTTTTTCTTCACAACATACAATACAACACATCAGACACAATGCCAACAGAAGTATTGTTAGACTCAAAACAATGAATAAATAAAACAAGAGGATGAAAAATACAATTCGAAAGAACACAAAACAAAAACAGTCCTAAGAGAGTGTTTGTTTTCCCTTCAGTTCTTTTCACTGTTCTAATTATATTCACGCGTCCCTATAGTCTCTTCCCTATTCCTCGAATTTCTTCCCCTCGCTTTCTTCTCAAATCACATTAGATCTGAGGTTCTTCCCCTTAGATATTCTCCTCCGGGCGTTCGGTGGCGTAGCACACTAAGGTGCATACCATACCATCGCAAGGTCCCTGGTTAGATTCCGGCCATCGACATATCCTGCATGTCATCCCTCCTCTCTCTCTCTCACCCATCCTTCCTGTCAATCTTTACTGTCTCTATTCCAATCAAGCAGAAATGCCCTAAAACATATTAAAAAAATAAATAAATAAATAATATATATATATATATTCCCCTCCAGTGCGTTTTGAGAAAGAGGTGAGGAGAGAGGATGCGATGAATAGTGGAAAAAAGACAATTGAGATGCAGCCTATTTCTATGGTACACTCATAGAGTTATAAATACTAGATGGCGCGCAAGCATGAACTGTGATTATATGGGGAGCGCCATGTAGTCAACTTTCTTCTACTGTGTGAATGGTGTTTGTGATTCGCTGTCACTTGCTGTGCTGGAGTGTTTGCTCAACTCAGCTCCAGTCTCTCAGGTGACCAGCAATTTATTGCATGCACCTGAGAGCCATTTATAATCTATAGATAAACCTATTGGAGGAGACCATGGGCTCCAATTTGTTTCCGCTAAACAGTAAAAACCATGTGCAGAGACGTGAGAAAAATGTTGGTAATTTCGTGTCCCCTCTAGGTGCGTCTGCTCTGACCAGCACAAACTTAAAAGCACAAAAAAAAATAATAATAATAATAATTGGCTTCTGGCATTTATGACTGCCCCTGGTGTGAGCATTGATATCTTTGTCTTATAATGACTGATGGATAGACGATTCACTTACCTAAACAAATGTATTTGTTGTAAGTCGCTTTGGATAAAGGCGTCTGCTAAATGCCATAAATGTAAATGTAAATGTTAAACTTTGCACCAATATAGGCGGAGTGGTAAATAGGAGTGTTTGGAGGACAACTTGTATTTAGTATTCACGGAGTATGATTTGCTGCCAGCAGATGGCAGCATTAAAACGTCCTGTTTAACATAGATACTATATATGCCATTTATATATGCCATTTATATATGCCATTTAGCTGACGCTTTTATCCAAAGCGACTTACATTGCAGTGAGTGCATTAGTCCAAATACAGGCAAATTAGCCGTTCCACATTCAATAATAATTAACAATCGCTGAAATTATTTGATCATAATTTGATCATAATGGGCACATAAGTACATCGTCTACAAATATGTGGAAGTAGGCCTAATGTTCTCGCATTAGCCTACTAAATTCCGTAGGCGATATTCCCAAAAACATTGAATTAATGCCAATGTTCCCAGCATGCACTGAACGCCTCCACTCTCTGTCTGTGCCAATTAATACCTGAGAATAATGAAATCATGCAACCGTGAAGGTCTTTGATACAGTATAAAATCAAATAGGAGTATATATACTGTATATTATAGGAAAATATGCATAGGCCTATACCTACTTGATAGAAAAATACTTTTGGAGAGCCTTTACGCACAAAAAATTGTTAGAAAGTAGCCAAAATTTAATTTCTTCAGTCTATGATAATATTGTGAGGGGAGACTAAAATAAACCTATCATACTAAAGTAATTTGTAAGTCTACTGTTCTACAGTGCTTGGAGACTCCCAGGTTGAATGTGGCATGCCACTCTAGGCTTGTTGTGTGGTTAGATAATGATATAGACACTTCAGCTCATGGTTAAATGTGTTGTACATTTTGTACATTTTATTTGTCAAAGATATCAATAATTATCCATTTAAACATTCATTCTTCATCTCATACTCAATTATCCCCACCCACTCTTTGATGGAGACCTGCCCTCTGCCTTTACGCAACCTGAAACTTTGCTGAACGAAATTACCAACATGGTGCTCATATCAACTAAACTGTGTGGTGTGCAGAGGAAGCAAATTGGAGCCCTGTGTATTGATCCAATTGGCTGATGCCTTCCCAGCTCATAGGAGGTCCCACCCTAGTTGACTACATGGCACCCCTCAAACTGTCATATGTTGTAAATGAATGTTATGAATGGGATAGATAGCCAGTGCCTTCTCTAGTAATACTGTATATCTATGGGTACACTCTCCTTTACACTCTCCTTTAAACTCTCTTTTACAATCTCTACATTTCCCTCATTGTCACTCTATTTACCCCTCCTTCTCTTCAGAGTTGGGATCAATTACTTTTCAGAAAATGGGAGGAGAGAGAGGTTAAACAGGGGTAGAGAAAGAGAGAGAATGGGAGGAGAGAGAGGTTAAACAGAGAGAAAGAGAGAGAATGGGTGAACATGTGGTAATAGTGTTGGTCAGTTTACAACAACACATACACCCACAGACATTAGGGACAGGTATTGTACTGAACATAACCATATCTCCTTCTCTGCCTTTGTGAATTAGACATGGAGTTTTTCCGTAGAAGCGCAAATAAACTTCTAAACTTCCATGGAACTGACCCCAACCGTTTCTCCTACGACATTTCTCAAACATAGTCATGAAGCGGACATTCTAAGACAGAAACATAAGATTGCATGTACAGAACTGTACTGCATTTCTCCCATTAAAGTGATTGAACAGGATATTTGTATAATTTCAGCCACCAATCTAACTAATGTACACACAAGAGCCAAAAACGGGTCCCCTGCATGTCAGCTTCACACAATAAGCCTCTGCGTCTCACACACACACACGTCAGGTGCGCATAGAGTATTGAAACTAGTTTCTAATAGATCTACCAGATACTCAACAGCCATACATATCGGTACGGTATGGTTTATTTATTTTTGCTTGAAGGATGCAAAGCTTTTTAAAAGATGACTGAGTTTCAAACGGATGTTCATGGGCGGCTCATTCATCAACCAGGAAATTGCTTTCGGAAAGGTTACGCATTACAGTCGACGGTGTTTGCTGCCATACCGCCGGGTAAGTGATGTGATGTATTATCCACATACAGGCCCGTAGCTCAATTTCAAGCCCAAAATGGGAGGTTTATAAAGTGCAGACGTGATCACCAAGATCCCGTAGCGTCCCTTTAGAAGCAATACACTGCACTACGGTACATTACTTAGCTTAGCGTGAGAGCTTCTATGTTAAGCTCTCCCACCTCATGTATTATTGTGCACCTCTCTGCCTAGAACACTCTCATATGCAATCTCTGCGCCTGACTTCCTGCTGTGCGGATATAAGCAGGATAATTCTCACTGACCTCTCTCTCTCTCTCTGTCTCTCTCTCTGTTTCTCTCTCTCTGTTTCTCTCTCTCTCTCTGTTTCTCTCTCTCTGTCTCTCTGTTTCTCTCTCTCTGTTTCTCTCTCTCTCGCTCTGTCTCTTTCTGTCTCTCTCTTCTCTTTCTCCCTCTCGCTCTTTGTCACTCCCTTTCTCCTCTCTCTCTATCACTCTTTCTTTCTTTCTCTCTCTCTCTGTCTCTCCCTCTCTCTTGTTTCTCACTACCTTCCCCCCCCCACTTACTCACTCCCTCTTTCTCACTCCCTCTCTCTCTCTCCCTCTCTCCTTCCGTCTGCCCCTCCCTCCCTCTCTCTCTCTCTCTCTCTCTCTCTCTCCCTCTCTCCTTCCGTCTGCCCCTTCCCTCTCTCCTTCCCTCTCTCCCTCCCTCCCTCTCTCTCTCTCTCTCTCTCTCTCTCCCTCCCTCTCTCTCTCTCTCTCTCTCTCTCTCTCTCTCTCTGTGCCAGTGCTGCTGTGCCCTCGTGTGTGGACGTCCCTGGAGAATGGCAGGGTGGCGGTGAAGCCCCCAGGACACCCAGTAGAGGGCAGTGTGCTTCACTACAGCTGCCATGCTGGATTCATACTGGAGGGCAGGAACGTCACCCACTGTACCAAGCTGGGCAAGTGGGACTCGCCCAAACCCCTCTGCCTCTGTGAGTGTAAATTGCCTCCGTGATGGAAATTGTCCATCTGCTGAATGCACAATGATGTTGACTCGAGGAGCTGTTCTATTTTTTTTTATGATGTGCACAAACAAAATGCAAACCCAATCGTGACATTTGTAGCACGGTAAAGCTCTGTATTGCACTGTATCTGAATCTGTATATATGCACTCACTGCAATGCAAGTCGCTTTGGATAAAAGCGTCAGCTAAATGGCATATATAAATGGCATGTATAGTATCTATGTTAAACAGGAAGTTTTAATACTGCCATCTGGTGGCAGCAAATCATACTCCGTGAATACTAAATACATTTGTAATACAGTAATAGTACAGGAGGCCAACATATTGATGGTAATTTCAGCATCACACACAACTGTGTACTTCTGTACATTATGTAAATCTATGCATGCAGAAGGGAAAAACACTAAATCTTTTAGTTTAAATACCTGTCACAGATATTTATTTTGCTATAACTAGTCTTTTTTTTTTGTCTCTTTTTGTTTGCTTACCAAAGATGACAGAAACTACACAGGTAAGAGAAATGGAGTTTGATTGTGTTACAAATGTTTACTTACTAAAAGTGTAGTAGACACTTTAGTTTGCACTTGTAAACACACTGACATTGTGTTATTGAGAAGGTATGATACACATTTGATATTAGAGTGGACTATCCCTTTAAAACTAGATTAGTCTTTGTGTACACAAGTAGCATGGTCAGTAAAGCTCAGTGTGATTAATTTGGCAAAAGCTGCATTGCTGCTTCTGAACACAAGAGGGCAGTAGTTCATAACATTTTGAGCAAAAGGTAAATGCCATCATATGCTGAACAGAAGTTCGGATCTTTATACGCTCGTAAATGATCTACATTGATTGTAAGATAAGAGCCACAGTGAGAAAATACACACATTTACGAAATCAACATTTTGACAGTTTCTGAATTTTTGTATTTGTGAGTTTAGGAGAGATTCCTTTTTGTTAGTCAGATCTGTGAAAGATTGTTGAATATTGACACATTTTCACCAAGTGAAACAAAGTGAATGCTGGTACGTAGTGAATGGTGTTATAAACAAATCATTATATGCCATCTGATATCTCAGCAATTAATAAAATCATGAATACTCACTTAATGTATATCTTCATCCACTACATACAACCTGTCTTGATACATAAAACGCCATGTCCCCCATCAATTTCCATCTTCTGCAAAAACAGTATTCTGTATCTCTCTCTCTCTCTCTCTCTCTCTCTCTCTCTGTCTCTCTCTCTCTGTCTCTCTCCCTCCCTCCCTCTTCCCTCCACTCAGTGTGGAACCGCCACCCACTTACTGCCTTCTCAGCGGGGGAAAGGTTAATGCCTAGCCCCTGTCTGTGTCTGTGTCTGTGTGTGGAGGTGTGTGTGTGTGGGCCGGAGCCTGTAGAAACGGAAGATCAAGTCAGAATAGAGTCTATCCTCCTCTCTGATCTGAAGGCCCCCATGTTCTTCAGGTTCACCTGAATAGGCAGTCTATACAGAACAAGACTCCAGCACTAATGGGGAGACCGAGAGGAGGTGTTAAGACTAAAGCCTCTGAACGTTTGTAAAGGAACACATCTGAATAGAATCTACACCTCTGTCATCTTAAAGCCCCACGTTCTCACATCGGTTAATCCGAATACAAAGCATAAACATGATTGGACAGATATACCGGGTACGCCCGGTAGAGGTTTCAAGACTGCATTATCTGTGACTGGATGTTTTCAGGGTTTGCTGCTGTGCGGAATGACAGCGTTATTATGGAGCGCCATTAAAGTTCACGTATAAATAATTGATGCTGTGCTGCATAGGTCAGAGTGCGTGATCAGAAAGGTGGGAAGAGGGGCCAAATGCCAGTGCATGATCAGAAGCCTCACCTCAGCCTCTGGCACCTCGTTAGGAACCGTTTCTGACAGGTCTCCCCTTAGAGAGGCGTGTCCTATATCTACAGTCTATATGATTTAGTTTAATGACTGTGCATGGTCCGCATTGAGATGGAGGGGTGAGGAGAAGACCATTTTCTTCACCATTCTCAGTGTGTCATTATACCAGGGGAGGCTAGTGGAGGTAGACATTGGAGGACGGGCTCATTGTAATGGAACGAGGAATGGTATCAAACATGTACCGACAACTTGACAGTGTAACGGTTGTGTTGTTACATTCACTCTTAGAAGGTACTACCTACCAAAAGGGTTCTTTGGTTATCCCTTGTGGAAGGATCATGTGTGAAAAGGGTTCTACATGGAACCCAGAAGGGTTCTATCATTGCCAATGAGCCTGGCGGTGACATGTGGGTGTGGAAGGTGTTAAGACCGGGAAAAGGGTAGAGGTAACGATTACTTCTGTTGTAATTCTATTACAGCTCTAATTCTATTATGCCTTTTGGCATAGAGGGCCGGTCTGAGAGGCTGGCAGGTTGGCAGAGAGGCAGAACTGCATTGGATGAGTAAAAGGAGGGCACCGAGAGAAGGGTTTAAACTGGACAGACGGTTCAAACAGCGGGTGTCCTGTAGAGGCACTCCTGCTCATCTATCAGACTTCGGTTCTGCTTACACCGAGGGAAAAATCAGAGGCTGAAGATTGATGCACCATTTTTGCTGTTTTTTTTTTTTTTTTTTTGTAAATATCAAACTAGCCTCAGAGGCATTTTATATAGGCTCACTCATGGGTGTTTTAATGAATGTCATTAGATAGCATTGTTTATTGAGAACGTCTGATATAAAATGGGGCTTTGGAGCATGTGCAATTTGAGGCACTGTATAATTGTGTGGTTGAATTTGTTGCTATCTCACTGTCTATGTAATGATTACGTAATTTGAAAGTCCAATGTTTGTATTAGATCGGTGCTTTATTTAGCCGAGTTAGTACATTTGCTGATTAGACATTGATTTTAATAAATTATTTCTGGCCTCTCAAAGATAAAAAGATATGTTGAGTGACATACACACGAGGTAGAAAGTGTGCAGATTCCAAGTGGATGGCAAGAGTGGTTGAAATCATGTTTGCTGTAGTCTATCAATTGTATAATATTTTAGAAAAAGCTGAATGGTTCACATAGAAAGAGGCTTTGGTAGCCTATGCAGATACGATGGAAGGAATTGGAATGAAGATATACAAATTCAAAAGTTAGTGTAGCCTACAGCCACCTCATCCATTCCATGCCCCATCTCTCTCTCTCTCTCTCTCTCTCTCTCTCTCTCTCTCTCTCTCTCTCTCACACACACACACACACACACATTCACGGACCAGCATAAATCAGCCGAGCACTCCTCGCTTACACACGCTCATAGCCTCTCTGCTGCAGTGGATGATATGTAGACCTTTCGCATCTCATACCGCGGCATCTCGTTTCATCCCTCTAAAATTTGAATACGGATAGTAGAACGGAAGGATATCATTTCCAAAAGCTTTTATGCAAATCCTGAAATTACGCACAATAGGACACTAGTGTTATTATTCGTGAGCTCTTTGGTGCCTTCTCGAGTGGTCGAGCTATTTTATCGCTTACCTTGCGCGGCAAAGTCGTGAGTATGAATGAAGTGGAAATAAATATTGGACTTACATTTATCGATGTAGGACAGACATAGTTTTAGTTTTGCCCTATACTCTCACCGTTGCAGTATATTTTCATATGGAGACGTTTGCAAAGTGTTTGACCATAACAGCCCTCTTGAAAAACAGCAAAAAGAGAAAAGCAGTGATTAACAATTAGTCCTGTAGCCAACATTCACCGTTTATAAAATACTTTTTTTTTTTCTGCTCTTTACTTTCACCTTATAAGGATACAGGCTTAACTGGGATTGTTTTCATAACCGCCTCGATGTCGAACACGTGTTGAAATTACTTTTTACAGACATCAAAGTGGTTGTAATGACATGCTGTTTAGGATCAAGACCAAATTCACCCCAATAGCGAGATATTTTAAACTTCAAATAGGCCTAGAACTTTCTCTCCGCCAGTCTTGTATTCCCGCGGAAATAACTCCACTGCAGCATCGATATACTCCAGTCCAATTCACCGGACCATGGCATTAATTGGAAGAAGTCTCCCGCAATTGTCCAGGGTCGCATCCGGCCACGCTGCCCTCCGCATATCGCTCACCTTTCTCCTCTTCTGGCCGTGCCCGTCCCTAGGCAAGAAGAAGCTGTACATTGGCGCCCTGTTCCCCATGAGCGGCGGCTGGCCGGGCGGCCAGGCGTGCCTGCCCTCCGCTCAGATGGCTCTGGATCTAGTGAACAACAGGAGTGACATTCTGCCGGATTACGAGCTAGAGCTGATACACTACGACAGTATGGTAAGTGGATAATGGGTATGAGTGAAAAGGTGTCTGTGTCTGAGTATATCTAGGCTAAATCTTCTGAATGATCATAGGGTTATCAAGCAACTTTATTTTGGCTTGTTAAATTGAAATTAGGTTAATATGATTAACAATAGGTTTACTGTAAATTATTTGTACGTTTCATCAGAGTTCTCCACATGTGAATATCACCACTGTTACGATTTTACCTCATAATTCCTGCATTCCTGATTTTCTGCACTTGTAGCATGTGCGTGTATCAACTTCGCAGTGTTGGCAGGCACCTTCGTTTTGTTTCATTACACTGGAGTCTGGAGTGTGCAAATTATCCTTGTGGAATATTTGCCCAGTCGACAACTTTGAAATAGAATACACTACATATTGTATATCCCTTGAGATACTGCTAAGGGCGCTATGAACTACCACAATTACACAGGGAATATGACAACAAGGCATAGCTTTTACGCAGAACTGCATTTCTTCATGTCAAGCACACCGGTGTCAACAGGGGACACATTGTTAGTGAGGTGTGAGGTGTCCTTGGGACTTTATATCACTTATAACTGACCATTACCGTCCAATTAGACTATCCGCTGCACCAGCGAGCTCCTCAGTCTCCTTAACAAGGCAGTTGTGCTGGCTGGCACGAAATGTTTTGAGCGGTATTAAATGAACAAAACACCCACTGCTTGATGCTCATAAATAATGTATCATAAATACATTTTAGAATGTCAGCACTATTCAATCACTATATACAGGCATTATTATATACACTTTCCCCCCTTGTTTCTGCCCCAGTTGTTGCCTGGCACTTTGTCATCAGGTTTAACACAGCCTCGTATCAATCATGCTGCAGGACAGGTGCCTGTTCGCTGGCTCAGCCACGGCCATGAAACAGTTAACCGCGCTGTCACTGGTTAGAGAGCAGTACAAGCTTAGTTCTGATTGGTGTAAAAGGCTCTGCATTGGAATCCCATGTTAAAAGAATAGGAAAAAAGGAGAGGAAAGTTGCCATGGTAACACAGTTGCCACTGAAACAACCATTCAAACAAACAGGTTGCATAGTCCCCCCCTACACACACACACACACACACACACACACACACACACACACACACACACGCAAACACACGCACACACACGATAAGAATCGGCGTGATGAGAATACATGCATTGATATGTTAGATTTATGCATGTGCATGTATGTATGTGTATTGAAATAGATTTAGAAAACCTATGCATGAAGTTTCACCAAATACTGGATGCAGCATATGATTTAGGTTAATGATAGGGGCTGTTCTCACAAAAAACATGCATTGCAACTGAACGCCGTTGTCAGCAGAAGAAAGGAATGCTACCAGATTGAAAGGGAGTTAGTGTTAGCGACTTATTTCCTACGAGTTGGTTGATTTTTCACAGTATCTCTTTTTGTTTTGACAAACCTGTGAAAGATTTAGAACTTCGTCACACACCACAGTTGAAAAACCGGTGAAC
>NC_139664.1:4168555-4171055 GCF_951799395.1 Argentina silus | reverse complement strand
CTCTCTCTCTCTCTCTCCCTCTCCTTCTCTCTCTCTCTCTCTCTCTCACTCCCTCTCTCTCACTCCCTCTCTCTCTCTCTCTTTCACTCCCTCTCTCTCTCACTCCCTCTCTCTCTCTCTCTCTCTCTCTCTCTCTCTCTCTCTCTCTCTCTCTCTCTCTCTCTGCCCACTCTTTCTCCCTGTCCTCTCTCATATAGACTCTGGATGATCTGGAGCAGAGGGTGAAAGAGGCAGGGATAGAGATCAGTGTGAGACAGAGCTTTCTCACAGACCCTGCTGTCGCTGTCAAGAACCTCAAGGTGCTTTGATTAAATATTCAATAGGGCTGCTGTTGCTATTGCTCTTTCCCTGCTCACAGCTGCGCGCGTTAGCATAGAGGTGATTTAATACAGGAAATGAATGCAGGGAGCTAATTAGCAGCATGCACAGCGGTAGCTGCCATTCCGTGAAGTGGCTGGCAAACATTGCAGTAAAGTCAATTGCAGAACAATTTTGAGAATTGTGAATGCCTGTGTTATTATTGAAGTGTCTGAAAGGAAAATTGTGTTGCAATGACGTGACAAGAACTCTCTTGGTTTTGATCACTGAATAGCGCCAAGATGCCAGGATCATTGTGGGACTCTTCTACGAGACTGAAGCCAGGAAAGTCTTCTGTGAGGTGTGTGTTTCTCCTTTTGTTTGACCTCTGTCGATGTTAAGCATTAATAAAGCATTTGGCTGTGTATAGAAATAGACCTCTAACGTTGAATATCTAATGAGTCACCTTTTTCTTTTTTTCTTTCCTTTTTTATAAATCTTCTGTCCTTATTTGCACTGTGGTAAGATATTGCAGCAGCCTTGAGATGCCAAGCAGATCTCTTTGCAATTTGTTATCTTTTCTTTTTTGTTCTCTCTCTCTCTACCTCTCTCCCTCTCGCTCCTACTCCCCCCCCCCCTCCCTCCCCTTCTCTCTCTTTCTCTCCCCTGTCTCTCCCAGGTATTTAAAGAGAAACTCTATGGGAAGAAGCACGTCTGGTTCCTGATTGGCTGGTACGCGGACAACTGGTTCAAGATCAAAGACCCGTCAATCAACTGTACGATTGAGAACATGACAGAGGCGGTGGAAGGACACGTCACTACGGAGATCGTCATGCTCAACCCTGAGACTGTCCGCGGGGCCTCCAACCTGGTGAGCACATCTGGTCTCCACTCCCTCTCTCTCTCTCTCTCTCCCTCTCCTCTCCTCTCTCTCTCTCTCTCTCTCTCTCTCTCTCTCTCTCTCTCTCTCTCTCTCCCTCTCTCTCTCTCTCTCTCTCTCTCCCTCTCTCTCTCTCTCTCTCTCTCTCTCTCTCTCCCTCTCTCTCCCTCTCTCCCTCTCTCTCCCTCTCCTTCACACCTCATCAACTCTGAGCCATTGTTTATATCTGAACCTGTCACTACCTGCTGAACTAAGTGTTGCTGCGCTACTGCAGCACTGAGGAAAGTATTGGAGTCTGGACTGAGAGCTCCACATCTCCTGGAATGTCTACGTTTCACACATTCCAAACTAACGAGTGGACCTCAATTCGACTCTACTGCAGCATTCTTATTGGAATTCTGCTATCCCCATCATAGACAGTTGTTGTTTGTTGATACGAATGGATTCTGTATACAAAGGTGTTCTCCTGAAAAGCTACGTGATGAGTATGTTGAAGGTGTCCCCGTGACTAGAGCCCAGAGTTTGCCCTGGTCAGGTCAGATCATGTGGTCAGGAAAAAATCCAGGCAATGGAGTTTCATGACTCATGGAAGATGGCATCCATCATCATATGACCTTGTTACTCCTTGTTATGTGTCTCGTCCAATCAGACGTCTCAGGAGTTCCTGGGCCAGCTGATGTCCCGCCTGGGGGGGATGAACCCTGAGGAGACTGGGGGGTTCCAGGAGGCTCCGCTGGCCTATGACGCTGTGTGGGCCCTGGCTCTGGCCCTCAATAAGACTGTGGCTCCTCTCAAAGCCAAGGGCCGCAGGCTGGAGGACTTCAACTACAACAACCATGACATCACTGCTGAGATCTACAGGGCCCTCAACACCAGCTCCTTCGAGGGGGTGTCGGTGAGTGAAGGAGAGAGAGGAGAGAGGGAGAGAGGGAGAGAGAGAGAGGAGAGAGGGAGAGAGAGAGAGAGGGAGAGAGAGGAGAGAGGGTTGTCCTGTGTTGTACATCTACAGCACCAGTCAAAAGTTTGGACACACCTTGCCAAGAGTGTGCAAAACTGTCATCAAAGCAAAAGGTGGCTACTTTGAAGAATCTAAAATATAAAACATATTCTGGTTTGTTTAACGCTTTTTTGTTTACTACATAATTCCATATGTGTTCCTTCATAGCTGTGATGTCTTCAATATTAATCTACAATGTAGAAAATAATAAAAAAAATAAAGAAAAACCATTGAATGAGAAGGTGTGTCCAAACTTTTGACTGGTTCTGTATGTCCTTCAATTCCAGCCCTGGGGACTCACATAGTTTGAAGGTTTTTGCTCTAAC
>NC_139664.1:4066055-4161055 GCF_951799395.1 Argentina silus | reverse complement strand
ATGTGGGTCACAAACTGGGCCATTGCCCCACAGCGTGCCCCCTCTCCGCTGTCGAAATGAGATAATGTCATCCCGCCAAGGGGTACAATGGAAGAACAATGGACAGAATAAATACAGGCGGAAGTATGCATTACCCTCAGTCGTGTGCCTGACGTCCCTGCATCTCAATCCTCATCTCAGCCCCCTTCTCTCTCTCTCTCTCTCTCTCTCTCTCTATCTCTCCTACTCTCTCTCTCTCTCTCTCTCTCTCTCTCTCTATCTCTCCTACTCTCTCTCTCTCTCTCTCTCTCTCTCTCTCTCTCTCTCTCTCTCTATCTCTCCTACTCTCTCTCTCTCTCTCTCTCTCTCTCTCTCTCTCTCTCTCTCTCTCTCCTACTCTCTCTCTCTCTCTCTCTCTCTCTCTCTCTCGCTCGCTCTCTCTTTCTCTCTGTCGTTCTCTAACCGTCACTAACCAACTAATTCTCTCTATATCCTTCCTTTCTTTCTTTTTGCTTTCTTTCTGGCCCTCCCTCTCTATCCCCCCCCCCCCTCCCTCCCCCCTCCCTCTCTCTCTCCCCCTCAGGTGTCGTGTACGGCTACAAGGGTTTGTTGTTGCTGCTGGGGATATTCCTGGCCTACGAGACCAAGTCGGTTTCCACAGAGAAGATCAATGACCACCGCGCCGTGGGGATGGCCATATATAACGTGGCTGTGAGTCAGATCTGTCACTGGGAACTACTGGAGTGGTTGTATTCCCTTTCCGCTTTTTGGGTAGTCCTTCAGGCGGGTCACTTCTTAGTAATCGATTAACACTCACGCTATGTAAACAGTTACAGTGTGTGTTGCTGGAAATGAACGATGCTCTTGGTGTTGGTTCCAATAGGGGCATTTAATGATGATATTCTGCTCTCTATTCTTTAAGATAGCGAGCATCTGCTTAAAATAAATATTTTCAGGACAAAGGCAGAAGAACATAAGTGCGATATTAAACCGTTGAAATTGTTCAGTGGATGTTAATGGCCAGTGAATCATCTCCAAAGGACGCATGTAAGCTTTACTTTGACTGAAACAGCTGCAATTACACGCCATTTAGATGGATTCAGACAGATAGCCAGTGTCATTTGCGTAAACGCACAGGTTGTTACATTAAATACCTGGAAACCGCTGCAATTTCACAGACAAAGGAGTTAATCGTTCCAGTTTTAGGAGCGCTTTCTGTTTTGCTCAACAGTGTGCAAACATTTTAATACTCCGAACGATGATTTACATAATTGCTAGCACTTGCCCAGATTCCCATCTCAAAACAGCTTAATGAGCAACCAAAACACTTACGACCGCAAACCTCCCACAGTTTTTACATTTATTGACTGAGTGTTATGTTGTGGGGTGGTTATGTAATTACTGAATACATTGATTTGGGTATTTAATTTTTTTTTACATAGCAGAGAGAATTTCCATTGATCAATCCTTTATGAAATTGTTAAATACAGCTGCAGGTCTGAACAAAAGGACAGCTTACATCTTGATTTCATCATTCTGTTTCATTTTCATGCAGAATTCTATAAAGCACATAGCCCAGTTACACTACGCAAGCCAGTGTTTATTATCTCAATGGTTTATTATGTCTAGACAAAGAGCCTACTTCCTTGTTTGTAAGCAGGTTGAATGTTGGGCTTGACATGGTGATTGCCATTGCCAGTATGTTGTTTAGACTTCATTCATTACTTTTTAACACTGTTTTCACATGGGAGGCCTCTCAGAATTATAAGCAGATGCCATCCATTTTTATGGATTTAAAAATATCAATAATTTCACTCTCTCCCTTTCTCTCTCCTCCTTTTCCCCTTCCTGTCTTTTCAACCTCTCTCTCTCTCTCTTTCTCTCTCTCCTTTCCTACCTCTCTGTGCAGGTGTTGTGCATGATCACGGCTCCAGTGACTATGATCCTCTCCTCTCAGCAAGACGCCTCCTTTGCCTTTGCCTCTCTGGCCATAGTCTTCTCTGTCTACATTACGCTGGTGGTGCTCTTTGTGCCTAAGGTACAGTCAGAGTGTCAGCTGCAGCAGCAGCTGCTCCTTCCTTCTGCTTCAGCAGCACTCACAGCAATCAAAAACAAAAGCCATGTTCTAAATATCCACACTTGCATAATATATGTCCACATTATACCAAACATCCGCAATACCACAGAGAATGAAGCAATGTGCTAAGTGGAATGCTATTGTGGATAATTGGAACAGAGCCATAATCTAGTCCAAACACACTGCCAATGTAAAGTTGAGCCCTAAGATAGCTCATAATTGTCTCATAGCTTATTATACAGGTTGCCTTATAGAGTATGTGTATGGGACATAGTTCATTGTGTACATTTACAGTCTGACGTCTTAATCTTCTTAAGAAGGACCATGTAAAGTGTTGTCTCCAAACCTACCTGCAGCTGCAATTGCTAGTCTCTACCTCTCGAGCTGAACTGATGCTCTGCTGTCTGATGTGTTCCTCTGTATGCCTTTGTTACCTATAGTGTCTTATGTGTCTCTCTGGCTGTGTAGATGCGCAGGCTGATCACCCGTGGTGAGTGGCAGTCGGAGCAGCAGGACACGCTGAAGACCGGCTCTTCAACCAACAACAACGACGAGGAGAAGTCCCGCCAGCTGGAGAGAGAGAACAGGGAGCTGCAGAAGATCATCCAGGAGGTATGCATACTCTCTATGAGAACTTAGTAGAAAAGGTTATCAATCAATTCATCCATCCGTCCATCCATCCATCTATTCATCCATCCATCCGTCCATCTATTCATCCATCCATCCATCCATCTATTCATCCATCCATCTATTCATCCATCCATCCATCCATCTATTCATCTATCCATCCGTCCATCCGTCCATCCATCCATCTATCCATCCGTCCATCCATCCATCTATTCATCCATCCATCCATCCATCCATCCATCTGTCCATCCATCCATCTATTAATCCGTCCATCCATCCATCTATTCATCCATCCATCCATCCATCCATACATCCATCCATCTGTCCATCCATCCATCTATTAATCCGTCCATCCATCCATCTATTCATCCATCCATCCATCCATCTGTCCATACATCCATCCATCTGTCCATCCATCCATCTATTAATCCGTCCATCCGTCCATCCATCCATCTATTCATCCGTCCATCCATCCATCCGGTGTGCTTAATTAATGCAGCATAAATGCATAATTATTTTGAAATACAGAACCCCTCCATGAGCCCTATATGATCAGACCTCTCTCTCCTGTGACCTCAGAAAGAGCAGAGGGTGTCGGCGCTCCGCAACCAGCTGGCTGAGAGGCAGGCCCTGCGCAACCGGAGACGGCCCTCCTCCGGCCAGAATCAGAACCACAGCTCCCCGCCTCCGCCCTCCTCCCAGCCCGACCCCAAGTCCCTCCTGCCCCCGCCAGGGTACCCCAACCCCGCATCGGACAATCACGCCCTACCGCCCTCCTTCTCCAACTCCTCCAACCTTTACCAGGCGGACAGCAAGATGAACCGCAACCACTGCCACAACAGCCAGATCCCCCTGCTCTACAAGTAGACGGGTGAATGAGGGGGGAGACGGTAAAGCACACCGGGAAGGGCGCACACACACAGAGGAGGCACTGTGACTTTCACTACTTGTTACGGTGATGAGCACAAGCGTGGCGGTACTGACTGATTTGTTTTCGGCGTGGAGGCACTACACTTCCCAGTGCTTTCACCCCGTAGGTTATGCTGTGAAGAGAGTCACCCAGGTTACACCTGTCCTCACGGCCTGTCTCACAGTCTTATCTCACTGTGTAAAACCTAGCTACGGCACTTGTGACAACTAGTAAGTAATACAGAGGCAAGCACATCTCAGATTAGCACTCAGTCTTATGGAGAAATAACGGACAGAATCTCCCTTTTGTTCCTCCTCTTTGTTTATTAATCTGTTTGTGCGGATGTCTCAAGGAACTCCGGGAGGACTTTGTGTATGTGTTTGCTACTTTTGACTTGTGTGTCTCCATCTCTTGTCTTCAGTTTGTTAAAATGGTGATTTATATTGTTATTATGAACTATATTATATGTTATGTCACGGATTAAATGTTGTGCCCCATGTTTAGTTCAATTTCCTGGAAGGGGTAATGTAGTGGAAACTGTTATAATGTACTTAATTAATCATTTTCAACACAACAGTTTTTTCCATTGCTGGATGCCGTCTAGAGTGAGAGTTTGGAATCATAATATGAAGTTAATATGAAATGAGGACATGTAACACAATAGCCATACTGTAATGGCCTGCTGAAGGCCATGGATGTGACAACTTGAGCTTGGGGCATTAAGAATATGTTTGTGGATGTTTTGCTGAATGCTTATCAAAGCACAGCTATGTATCTTCAGTCCTGTTTTTGTTGTTGTATGATCTTGCAAAACATGAAACACGTTTGATAGAGAATGTTGTAATATTTAACCTTATTACATTTTTACCGTATTAACTTTTTGATAGCTGTCACCTGGACTTCAATGCATATGTTTCTGAAATTCGAATGACGTTGGAAACACTGTATATTCGAAGGAAGCAAAACTTCCTTTCTTCAGATTTTATATGGCGTATTTAATACACACCATTCTTTCCAGCCTTTTTTATGTTTTTTTTAATTTATTTTTTTATAGTTGTTTATCTTCTGTTTCTTAATTAGTTATAGTTTCCCCCAAAAGACAATCTAGATATTTATGTAAATGTAAATGCCTGTAACTTTTAACTAGGTCATGTTGGTCTGAAACTGTATTCTATTTCAATCTTATTATTTCTTTTTTTATTTTGTAATTATATTTTCCCTGATTTTAGCTTTGTAAAACTAACAATTGTAAATGTGATAACTGAAGGATATACTGTCCTGTAACAATCTGATGTGTTTATGCCACAGTTAATCTAGATGTACAATTTCATTCGTTAACCATATTTAAAAATGTATTAAGCAATGACACTTAAGAGCTTTACTGGCAAGTAATGGAAGTGACATTACTTTGTCAAATAGCATACCTATCTGATGGTGCACTTTAGCTCGAGACAAAATAAGGTCACAAAATAATGTTCCAGGTCATGGTTTTGTTGCTGTTAATATGAAACACTATAGCTCAGGGTATGGGAAAGTGAGACATAAATCCATCGTAGGAAACTAATGAATGAAATAGTCAATGTTCATTAACTGTATATGGATCAGATTGTGTAGTATACGAATGCGAAGATTATTTAGAGAAATATACTCTTGCACATGTATTGGCAATATAGCCGGATTTGGAGATATTTGTATTCACTATATTTACAATTTTAAATGTTAATATATTTGAGATTATATATGTATGCAAATATATGGATATCATGGTCAAATAAACCCATTGTTTTTCACTGAGTTCATGTGTGTTTTTTGTGTCCAATTATATTCATTAAGGGAATAGGATCTGTCAGCTGTTTTAACCACTAGATGTCACCATCAGTTGATAATAACCTACAGTATGTGTCAGGGGTGGAGGTAGGAATCAGAGGGGCTCATTGTAATGCATGGAATGAATTCAGGAATAGCATCAATGTAACAGAATGAGGGATGGATTACAATGAGCATTACAATGAGCCCGATTTCTACCTCCATGTACATGTACATGTACACTTCTGACACACCTCTCAGGATCCCAATAGCTTTTTTTTTAAAACATATAACTAAGCATAGTGTGTATCAATAATACACTTAACCAGGAACATTTAAATAAAATAGTATTGTCCTATTTTCACTAGCAGGGCTTGAGGGAGTCATTCCCTATCAAAAGGCCTCTGTGGCTCAGTTGGTAGAGCATGTTAACAACGCTTAGGTTGTGGGTTTGAATCCCGCTGGGACCATATATACTGAAATGTATGCACTCACTGCAATGTAAGTCGCTTTGGATAAAAGCGTCAGCTAAATGGCATATATAGGCCATCTAAACCCACTGAGGAGCTTGCACCCTGCCCATACAAATGCTGTTTGTTGTTACTGATTGTTGGGGCAGTGTGCAAGGTCCTTTTGTATGAGATCCTAAGCATACCCAAGGCGTGAGATTATAATAGGAGCTGAAAGTAAAATGTATACAGTATGACATAATAGCATCAACAAATGTCGATGGGAAATGAACAACCTCACATTGGGACAATAGGAGGATGTCTGTGGGCTTGCATGTTTGAGCTTGGCTGTGGACTGCACCCCCCAGCTGTCTGGTGAAGTATGCTGTCTAACAGGAAGGAGCGAGAGGGGGTTGACAGCGGGGAAACCCCAGCTCAGGGCGGAGGCTGATGTGGGCCTTCACCTGACACAGCAGCCACACACAGAACGGAAAAAAAGGAAATCCCCCTCTTTTAGTCTGACCTCATTGGGAAGGCATCTCATGCCGTGGCCTAGCTGCTAGCGCAAAAGTATACTGTTTATCAAAAGGAAGTCACACAAAGCGGCGCAGTCAGTCAGCCATATATAGTACAGTACAGTGTGGTAACTCCATAAGGTCAACAGGATATATTACTCAGCTACGAAACTGCACGAAAGCTATGACAGATACATGAAACAATGAACAGGACAGTGCTCCAGTGTAGTTGTTTTTCATTCACATGTGATTACACCAATACAGCTGTACACCATGAAACTACATGGTTAGCGTGTCACTTTAAGTGTATCTCAAAACCATACCTTATATAGAAGTTGAATATCTCCACCTGTGTTTCTTTTCAGCCGTATGATAGAATGATGATATTATGACGGTGCAACAAAAGCTCAACAATCAACTATTTAATGAAAAATCGAATCCATACATTGACAACAGAATAAATAGAATATGATCAATAACAATACACATCAATAAATACACACACATATAAATATATGAATATGTAGTAAGCTATGACTAAACCTAAGCTATTACAACGAATGCAAATTTAATTAATTTATACTCCACAAGTACTATACATCCTTACGTCAAGGCTAATAGGCCTGAGTCACAGTAAATAAATAACATTTATTTATATAAATAGCAATATTTATAATAATTAAATAATACAGAGAATGGGTCATCTCGGTCACCAGCTCAATGCAATGCATTTACAAAAGTGCATAAACAATGGTATTTTCCTCAACTACCACAGTTGATAAGAACCATTTGAATAACAAGAAAGACCGTTGAGGTTTGAGATGGCTCAATCAATCACCATAAAATAAGATGAAATTCGAGTTTTAACATAAAACACACATTTCCTCTTTATAAGTCACAGTCACAGACTGATAAGTAGCCTACTCTCAACCCCTGACCTCATAATGCAAACACGCCAAAAAATGTTTTGCCATCTTCTGTCTCCAAATCATTCAGTCGGTTGGTCTCTGTCCACAACCGGTCCCCTCCTAGCAGCCGAAACACCGCGCCCATGTAAACCGCATTGTACCAACTCTGGCCAACGTTGGACACTACATCACCTGCAGTCCTTTGGCAAACTGACCTTAGCCCGCCAAGAAGGTAAACAGAATCGCCGCCGAGGGAATCAGAATTGCGCTTAACAAGGTGGCTAAAAGGAGTACGCTTGTCCACGCTACCATCTGCAACGTTGCACAAGACTCTAAAGGACGCTTGGCTGTAGACAAAGTACAGACCGGTGTCCGGGATGATGATTTGGTTTCCTTTCAGTTCGAGCCCGCCCTGGGCGAAGGTTTGGTCTACACCTTGTGCCCACGACACAGCGTCCACGATAACCTCGGAGTTGTATTCACCTGGGTAGAGGGAAGAAAGGCGCATTGTTACAACTTTGAAACCATAGGCTGCACTGGCAGCTAGGTCTCGCCGTCATTAATCAAACAAGCTGCTTTGGTGGCATCACAATGAATAACTGACTGCTTAAGTGCGTCCTTGTTTCGGGTGGTTATGGCTTTTCTGTTTTATCGACAGGATTGTTTGGAAAACTCTAGGAAGCATATGTGACGGCCGGGATTCAAACCCGGGTCTCACACGTGGAAAACACAATCATCTACCATTAGGCCAATAGGCCATTCTCAAATTGGTAGGGCTACCTCATCATCAGAGCGTGAGTTCAAGTTTAAATTTGGAAAGTGAATATAGGACACACATTGGTTTTAACAAGCTGAATGTTTCTAGGCTACTCACCTACTAAATGGATTGCTGCTTTTGCATTTCCGCCTATCTGCTTCAATGTGTGGTTATGGTCTGGGGAGAGAAATAATTATGATTAAGACACACAAACAGTAAATACCTTGAGTACGCTACAACAGTGAAGTTGAAGAGACAGCCTGAGATATCAGTGTCAGATCAGTGTCAAATATTCACCTCTTGTTGTGCCAATTTGTTTTTCCATCAGTCCTTCTGTTTGGTCCTGCATCTGTGAGGAAAACTAAAGAAAAGAAAGAGTCAAGTAACCGAGTAACTAAGTAAGTAAGAATGTAGTCAAGTAACTAAGTCCTCCATGAGCAGAAATGTATTACCGTCAATGTATTCATAATAACTAAATAACTCCTTACCATTGCTGGTCTCCCGTGCCAGCTCCATGCAAAGAACAGGGCTGCGGCGGCACATAGACCCACTGCTAGGAGCAGCCCGCACACCTTCCATGTCCAGCCCCTGGAGGGCTTTTTCTCCGTGGCAACCTGTAGTATGCCCCCAAGCCCACCCTCCACATCACCTGGTGCCATTGTATACCCCACCATACTGCAACACCCTGAATGCTAGTACAAATCCTGGCTGTTGTTTGAAAAGAAAAGCCCTGACCGTTTGAATGTTTGACTGAATGTCTCCCTAGCTATATGTCCCTTGTTTTTAGAGAAGCAAGTATGGCTTCTGTAATGCTGTTTTGTTAGAATGAACTTCTGCCAGAAAGCCTGATGGTTTTATGCTGTTGCAGCCACCAGCACACATTGGGAAACTCCAGTGATGTCACTCAGAAAGTGGAGAAAAAGTTGCAGAGCACCCAGACTGTGGAGAGGTTAGAAGGGAAACCAATTAACAGAAAGATCAGTTTTGTCTAACTTTGGCTCCACAGTGTGGTTTTATGGTTTCTGGATAGGTTGGCTAAAATACTATTTTATGCCTTTCAAAACACTTACTGAAACACGGTGAGTAACCCATATGCAATGGTGATTCGAGTGTGATTCGAGTATGGTGACATAAGACCACCATGATACAGACATTTGCAAGTGTGATGCGAGTTTACAGTGATTACAAAGAACTTGATGCATTTCATATATGAACGGTTGGCCCACACTTTAAACAAATTAACATTTTAATGCTCTATGAGGCATTTATAAACCATTTATAAGGCATACATGAATGCTTAATTTATAAGCAAACTCATACTTTATTAAGAGTGTTATGACAAGTCCTTACATCTGAAGCTTGGCCAAAAGTGACTTAACTCTTTCTCCGCCCCCTATGGCATGACATTTGCTTATGAAACATTTATTAATAATCTATATAGCCTATGTAGGTCTTTTGACGAGTTTAGGAAGGCCTTATGATGCTTTAATATTTGTAATTTGTTGAAAGTGTGACCAAATTGTCAATCAATTGCATTAAAACAAGGGCACATGCATAAACATATGCACATATCTCGATGTCTTTTGAGGACATACATTATACTGTACATGCAGTAGTAGGCTACATTGAAACACATTGCTTCAGCTATCGCACACAAAAGAAACAACCAAAGCAAAAAAAAAAAAAAATCCTCTTTCTGTTTCACTACTGGTTCATGATGCAACCAAGTCAAAACCAAACAAAAGGAAAAAAAAGTTTTTTTCAGTTCTCTCTTTTGATCTACCTTCCCTATTTCACTCTCTTTCCTAAAAGGTTGAGAGAGTTTGGAGCGTTTAAATATTGTTTATGGAGTTTCCATTATTCAAAGCTGATGTAAATTCTGTTTCCATATTGCAATATTTTATTTACATGGATGATATTGGAGCAATGCACAGTATCACAGCTGGTACTGTCTGTGGCTTTAGATGTGTCACCCAGGGGAGGCTGGTGGAGGTAGAAATCGGAGGACGGGCTCATTGTAGTAAAGCATGGAATGGAATAAGGAATGGTATCAAATACATGTTTGACACCATTCCTTATTCCATTCCATGCATTACAATGAGCCCGTCCTCCGATTTCTAGCTCCTCCACCCTCCCCTGGTGTCACCATTCGTCACCCTGACATGTGATATTTTTTTCATCTCTTGGATTGACTGCTTTCTTCCTACGTGCAAATACAAGCCAACCGCAATATCTTGCATAGCAAAGATGCAACAGAAAGATACAATCACCACCCCACACACACCAACACATCAACACAGAAACATATTACCGTCTTTCTCCATCCTCTCATCAACTGTCTTTTGTCTATCCTGTCACATTGTATTTCAAGGGACCAATTCTTTGTTAACAGTGATTGTTGTACACAACTTAATGATGATCCATTTCCACGGAATTGGTAGTAATTTTTTTTTTAATCTTACAAAAAAAAAATCTACTTTTGAGATACGTGAGATACCTATACTATACTATACTAACAGGTACTGTATGTCCATGGTGGTAAAAAAAAAAAAAAAAAAGAAAAAAGGGAGATTTTCATTGTGAGGAACATAAAGCTATAGAGATAATGGAAGTAGGTGAACTCCCCCCCCCCCCCCCCCCTCTACCTGAGACTTCATATCTAGTTGCCCTTCTATCTACCCTGTAAACAATACCCTCACCTCAATTAATCCACTCCCCTGGCTCCCTATAGAGCTCTGCATTTACATTCTTCACCCATTACCCATAAAAAGGTAATTTCTTTTCCCCCTTTCCTCCTTTACTTGTATATAATAACTTCTACTGGCACGACATTCAGTCGTTTTCTCAGTACTTGGACTCTGGTCCTTAGAATTAAGTATGAGTAAGTGTTGGTTTTTGGTAAAATCACGCAACCTTTATTCCTCTGAAAAGCCACAGTATGTCTTAACTTAAGTTAACTTAAGTCTTGCACCACACCACAATGCACACTGAAAGAAAGATTAACCACAGATGCCTGGAATCAATTCCCTCTTATGGAGCCTACAAGTCCCCACAAGCACCCACATTCAGTATACATGCTTGTGTTAGATTAGAACGTTGTATAAACAAATATATATATATATATGGCCACACATACAAACAGTAATAAATTGGCCTTATGCTTCCCTAATACGCAGGCTGTATGTGAACTTTATAAATGCTTTAAGGTAGCAATTATACACAGAGATTAAATAGTTAAATTCTGCTTATACTTCAGTTCACTTGCTACCTGAGTGCTAGTTTAAGCCAATTTGCTGTCGTCCTGGCAACTTCAAGGCAACAATGTGCTATTGTTGAATGCAGTAACAGGCAGGAAGCACTCAGGGCTTGTGGTCTTATGGTGGTTGATACTGTAATGTCTCACTGATATCACATGATTGAAGCACAGCAGGCTCATCATATGTGTTGTCAGGTGCTTCCATCACAGTATGTCCCTATTAAAAACAAAACAACAAAAAAAACTTGTAGGAATGTTACTGTACTTTAACGTGAATTTAAAAAAAAAAGAGCTGAAAGTGGGACTTAAAAACAGGATTTGATATAAGAAGTCTCAGAAGGGAAACCACAACACTGGGGAAGTGATGATCGGCCACATGTTTTTTGAGATTATTGTCACGACTGGGGGATATCATAATATCTATGACAGTACAGATGATCAGCGATGATCATCTTTGTTGTTACATCAGGATTTAAAGAACACCAATTCAGCTCGATTGAGGCCATGATGGTGGGTACGTCAGGGTCTGGGTGACAAAGACAACCTTCAGTTATAGTTCAGGTGCAGGATGATATCAAATTTAAAACTTTACAGGATCGCCCGTATACGTGACATTCATGCATCGTATCAGTATCGTATTACCGCAGCATGCCTTAGAGATGCAGCGGTTCAAATTGCCCCGTGCGTTACTCATGTCTCTAACCTCTCTCTTGACCACTGCCCAAAGGACATAAACATGCCCAAAGTCATTCCTTTACCCAAGAAAGTGAGTACGAGGAACTCCAGACCACTCTCTGTCCTAAATCTTGGAAATAAAGTATGAGTTTGTTTATAATGGAAATGTTCATAAAATGACATAATCTCAAGTAGAGCAGAGTTTACCAACAACAATGCATGGCTCATATACAACCCGAATGTTGTTTGTGTCCAAAATGAAGCTAAGCAAATCCTCAGACATCAGGGTACAGCTAGCAGGAGAGGTACTTACAGCCACAACAGCAGATAATTACTTAGGATGTACACTAGATGGCAACCTAGAAGAGGGGCTTATAGCCACTAAGGTACTAGGTAAGGTCACTAGGTAAGGTTACTAAGTAAGGACTAAGTTCTTGGCCAGGAAGTCTTAGCTGTTGGACAATGATTCAAAGAAAGTGTTAGCTTATGCCCTCATACAATGTCATTTTGACTATACCAGCACCTCCTGGTTCGAAGGCTTAACTAATCTAATAAAAAGCAAGCTTCAGATAGCCCAGAATGAGTTGATCAGGGGGGTGTTGAATATGAGCCTATGTACTCATACTGGTAGGAGCCAGTTCCAGGAAATCAACTGGCTGTCCATCGAATCAAGGGTCACACAGACTAGGCAGACTTAGTCTGTTACACAACCACAACACTAGAGATAGGATAGCTAACTGTGTGTTTATAGATTCAGAAGCCTGACAAGGAAAGGTACTTTAAAGGTAAATTCAGGAGCCTCTGAGATGAATAATCTGCTTTAATGGATAGTGTGCCTCTGTTAGAATTCCCTCCTAGCCCAATGAAGACAAACCAATAGTGTTTATTTGTGTGCTGTGTGAATATGATGTAGTTTATTGATATGACTGAATAACCAAATTGATCTGCCATTGTAGCCTGTCTCTTTTATCTCCCGTTCATCAATGGAAATAAATTGTTGACTTTATTGTGCTTTTATCCTCGATAATTCTTAATCTGTTGTATGTGTACCTTGCTATTAGATGATCAACTAAACTAAACTAAACTAAAGTTATTGTGGCTGAATGTAATCCAACTGGTGAGGGACGGAGATTGAGTTTGGAGATTGAGTTCGTGCAGAGGGGTTAACAGTGTGAAATATTGCTCTCTGTGGAGAGATAAAAATAGGATGACGTACACAAACACACATACACACACACAGTTTCCTGTTTTGTGTGGCCCATTTACGAGATTTGGCTGTTATGTGGGCTCCTACTGCGGCAAGCATTGGAACAAATTCTATCTCTATAGGCTATACTCAGTCCTACACTCAACATCCTGGATGAATAAAGCTGGATGGATAAAGTTACATTTAATAGAAAGATTAATAAATTAAATAAAGTGTGTGTTTTCAGGCCTACTTCTGTATGTTATTGTATGGATACGTCTCTGAATCGCTTACTGCTTATACTGTTCATATTGTTTATACTCTTTATACTGTCCATACCGTATATTTTTTAGTGCTTCTATTTTATTTTATTCTATTTTAAAACTTATTGTATTGTTGCACTACTCTGTGGCACTGTCACTTTTGCATTTCACTGTATACTTATGTATGCACGTGACAAATAAAGAATCTTGAATCTTGAATCTTGAATCTTGAATCAGGAAGGTCTGTTATAGCAGCGGACACTGAGATGAATATAAATGAAACGTGTGATTTTCTTCGTTGGAATGACAGAGCCAGCATGTGGTCAGTAGTAGTCAACGAATTGACAAGCACTCAGATATGATGTCAAATAACTTTATTATAATCAGCTTTATTTACAGCAACTGATTAATTTACCATCAGCAAATTCACAACAGTACACCCAAAAATAGCAATCAAAAGCACACATAAAAGTGTGCCAAAGTATTCAGTTTTCTCATAAATTATACAATCAAATCTGTTTAGAGAAACAATGCATATGAACAGGATTAAAAAAGTCACAGCACAGTGTTTCCATCATTAATCTAGAACTTCAATGAAAAGTCAAAAGCTTACACACTGTCATAGTTTCAGTAACATCTCACTCAGTTTTCACAACATTTGAAATTCTTAATCTTGAATCAAGACCCTATTCATTCACCCATTCCTTGTTCTCAATAGCAAACAGAGACTTTGTTGGAGGAGCCCTGCTCACTATAGAACCACCTCATGCTGTATCGAGATTAACCTGTTTGCTCAATGTTGGGGGAGCTGGTAGGCTCCCCAGTAGGTATCCACCATACCAGACCTAAGAGGATTTTTGGAAGTTATGTCCAGTCTGACACTGTCATCTTGTTGGAGCCTCACTATCTTAGCCATCGACACACTGCCATCGTTCTCGCCTGTGTACTCTACTGAGCTAAGTTTCCAGTGTTCTCTGTACCTACTGGGGATGGCATTTCTGTACAGAGCCGCCTCCCTTTTCGACTCCTCATTGGCCAGCTTGCTGAACGTGACATGGGCGTAGAAGTAATAGAGACCCTCGGAAGTGGCGTGGACAGAGTTGTTGCGGAGGATGAGGGAGCAAGAGTCACAGTTAGGGATGTCCTTGTCAATCATCCATAAGTCTGGGCCTATACCTATACCAGAAGAAAAGAAAAGGAGGATTCATACCCTCATCATCAGAACATATGAGTTATTATAGGTCATTCTTCCAAATCTTTGTCTTTAATAGGCAAAGAGAGGAAGATACAGCGATTCATAATTTGGGAGGAGTTATAATATGCTAATGAATCTAGGCAAAGACAAACAGAACAACAGGTTACACTACACTTTCAAATGTCCTTTCAACTCTCCCTGTGTGCCTTGCAAATCATGGCACGTCTGTCTGTGGGCTGTAATTGTAGCATTGTCTTAGGCTTCCTGTGTAGCCCACATCTGAGCCGCTACAGAGGAGATGATTGTGGGTCTTGGAACCCACTTCACAAAGGAACAGATAGCATGGGTGGGAGGAACACACGGCATGATGAAGGAAACATGGTGGAACTGGTCCTACCTGAAGACGGCCCGGATACGAACTCAGAAACCTCACATTTACATCAGCGGTGACACCTCAACACACTATTCCAGCCGTCAAACCACACCTCCTCACACCTCCTCACACCTCCTCCCACCTCCTCACACCTCCTCACACCTCCTCACACCTCCTCACCCCTACGTTACACCTCTCCAATGTCTTAAAATCTCTGTGATAAACTAAATATTAACACAGCCTGTACAACACATACTAACCGTATGTCACTCTTTGATGAATAGTTACAGTATCATATGACGAAATGTAAACATCTTTAGTCCACTTCGGAGTGACCAACAGGCTTCGTCTTAGATGCATGCAGTAAGTTACAGTAATGTTGATATCAATATGCCCCTGTATAATATTTATACTACCCATATACAGAAGACTTACACTAGAGGGAGCATGTCACAGTACGTCAGTGGAGGCTGGTGGAAGTAGAAATCAGAGGACAGGCTCATTGTAACGCATCGAATGGAATGAGGAATGGTATCAAACACGTGTATTTGATACTATTCCTTATTCCACCAGCCCCCCCTGCGGTACATAGGGTAAAAATACAGCTACAGCCATGCATAAGCCCCTTGTATCAAAAGACATATGCTGACCTTGTGATGTACAAGAAGAGGGAAACTGCAACAAGCAAGAGATATTTGACTCAAAAGTATCAAATATTTACAAAGGGAAGTGCTTACCCGTGGTTAGCTGGATATATGAAAAATGTGGTCCTGAAAACCAAACCAAATTGCATTAGTTTGCAGTTTTGATTTCTCCAGAAAAGGTTCACATTTATGTGAATAATCATTCAATAAAGGCATTATGAAAAGAGCAATTCAATAAAGGCAAATGAAATGAGCAAACACACTGCTTTACTCACCCTTTAATGAGTTCAAGGCAGTCATAGAAGGGCCAGCTGCAAAAGACAAATAATATTTCAGTGTCTCATGTGGCTCAGTTGGTAGAGCATGGCGCTAACAACGCTTAGGTTGTGGGTTTGATTCCCACTGGGACCATATATGTACCGAAATGTATACACTCACTGCAATGTAAGTCGCTTTGGATAAAAGCATCAGCTATATGGCATGTATTATTATATTAATGAATTGCCTTGACCAATATAATACATGTGCTGATACAATAAGGAGTGCAGCATGGCTGACATCACAGATATGTATCAAGTGGACAGAATATGTTAGAATTGGTTACAAGATGTTCAGTACTTCAGTAAGCGCAAAATACAATACAGTAAATCAGTAAGTATACCCCCAAAACAACTTACTTGTTGGATTATGGTATTCCTCCTCCGATGCAGGTACATTATTCTTAGTAAGATAAATGACACAGCAACAGGTTATCATCATCATCATCATCATCACCTCCATATTAATGTTTGAGTCTACCCTTCATTGCACTGATGGCAACTGGACCATACCTTGTTGATCTTGTCGGTTGATCTTAGTTTGGCTGATGTGAGAACTGCAGCCATAACCACCATGGCCAGGGTGAGGATCCCACACCACACCTGCATCAGCAGCAGGGATCTTGACGAGTGCTGCTGACTCCCCATTCTCTGACAGAGAGACACACAAATGGCTATGAGGACCTCACCAAAAGGACAACACATTACATTGTGAGTGTCAAAACATTTGAGTACAAAGTACCCTCTACTCTGGGTTTTCACCTATGTAGGTGATTCCCCTTTTTGGCCACAATGTGGCCCAGTGTAATCTAAGTGATAGTTTGCATCTAAGTTTTCTCAAATGATCAAATCAGAGGCTCTCTTTAAAGAGAGAGATGTGATCTCAATGAGAACAACCTGGATGAATAAATCAAATAACAGAGAGAGAGAGAGAGAGAGAGAGAGAGAGAGAGACAGAGAGAGAGAGAGACAGAGAAATCACACGCTGTGAGTAAGCCTGCTTGACCCAGATCTGCATGTGCTGTGTAGCCGGTCGTTGTCAGGCCAACATGGCATTAATGATGGAATGTTAAAAGGTTGAGATTGACGTGAGGCCACACTGGTTGTCGTGACAACAACATAAATGGCTAATAGCACATATCAGATCTGGGTGCAACCAGAGAAGCAGTGAGCTCAGTGATATGGCAATAGCAACCTGGGTGTCGTCAGACAGGTTAACATAAAATCGTTAAGGAGTGCACAGTGAGTGGGAGAGGGTTTTCTGGAATATCCATGACTGCACTGTCTATCATGTTGCACGGTCTAATACAAAATACAGCACAGGGTTGTTTGTCTGAGTATAAGTTTCAAGTCATTTTAATATTTGTCATGTATCAGATGATGAATGGGATGTAACAATTAGTGATTTTACATTGCAGCATATTTCACCACACACACCTCATATACTAGCTTCAGTTAGGAATTTCACATCATGCAAATACACATTTAAATACAAATATAATGGACCAACTGCCTTCAATAGTTTGCTAACACAACTGAATACAGCAGAATACATTGAAAATAAGCTCCAACTCACCTAGTGTGTCTTGTAGTGTCCGTGTACAAATAACTCTGGCTGATATATGACTTCAAGAGACATGTTCAATGGATTTTCCCCTCTTGACCTTGTAGTGAAGATTTTTTCTTCACTGTGAGTTGTGGTTGGAAAGGAAAGAGGTGGGGGGGACAGCATTATGAACAAACCCACACTTGAAAGCGTAGGTTGCATGTGAACCCTTATGAACTCTGTTCACCAGAATAGGAAGAGGTTAAGACACCTCTCAAGGTGTGTTAGTACTGATGTAGTACATCTCTCAAGTTTGATATTGTATTAATATATTACATTCATATATCATATATTTCATTCATTTTATTGAACAACTGAAAACAAACTATATTGATGAAACCAAATGTGTTCTAACTCACCTCATCATGTTCTATATCTTTGAGATTTCAAACCTTTCTACAGAGGAACCAAGTTTGATAAACTGTCAATCTGTTCTTTCATCTCTGACAGATGACACAGTGTGTGATGACTGGAGTTCAAAACCTGGGTCTCCTGTGAGACATGCGCCTTAGCCCAATAAGCTAAAGACTAGGCATTAGTTTAGGGAGGTAATAAATTTTTTCAGGGTCTCAGGCAACAAGCGCAGGCAAACAGAAGGTGCCAATATCATGAGGTAGTGAAAGGTCTTGAGGTACTGTACCGATGAGTAAGGCACCACATTCACCAATAAGAGTAGTGGGTAGTTTGTTATTTCCCCTCCATGTTTCTAGGTCAGTGTCAGTGAGTTTGACTGCCTCATGAACATGACTGGGGGTTTTCGTCCTGGTTTCACAAACCAGCCTGGATGCATCTGATTTCTCACAATGAGTAATGAAGTAAAAATGCCAACACATTATGGCTGGTTCCTTCATTGTTATGCCTGTTAAATCCATCCACCAATCCTTTGATTTGCGAGGGAAATGAGAATATGGTAACAACCATATATGTGGGAATACAGATGAGTCTCTAATATTGATTTTTTTTTAAACAGGAATGAAAGTAACACTAACAGTGTTGGTACTGAGGTGTCTAGTAGAAAGTAGAGAAAGAGAGAGAGAGGCAGAGAGAGAGAGAAAGAGAGAGAGAGAGAGATTGTTTTTGTCTTGGTAGATTTCTATTTCACTTTCCTGTGCTCCATGGGACATCCCCAGTCAACCTGCCTGTGCTTTCCTTGGCTAATTAAATGTCACCAAACTCTCTCTCTCTCCCTCACTTTCTTATAGAAACATTCACACACAAACACACGCACACGCACACACACACACACACACACACACACACACACACACATACACACACACACACACACACACACAATCAGTTATTGCAGTTTAGGTGCTGTCCCCATTAGAACAACAAATTCACTAACAAGGCTTTTCATTATGTGTGTCTACATCTTCCCTAGAATACAGAAGTACATGGAGTGAGTTAATCGAGCGACATTAACGTAGCGTTGTTGAAAGCAGAAATCATTCTGCCGGGTTACTTTAGATGCCTCTGATTCTGGACAGCCAGTAGTTAGCAAACCTGGTAGAGAGCTACATGGTGTACAGGATATTTCTGCAACCCAGTGTGCTGTTGTTGGGCAAGAATAAAAGCCTTCTCATCCAGCAGCTTTGCAGGACCAGAGTCACTGTACCAATGTTTGACTTGTGTTTAACTCTGGTAATGAGGTACCATGCATGGGAAATTTGGACTGCTTATTTATAGGTACCCATTAGATGCTTTCATATAAATGCTGTCACTGACCTTTGTGAAAATGAGAAGACGAACACATAGAGTGCAGAGTGATGGGAAGGATGGTGTGAAGGATGGTGGGAAGGATGGTGTGAAGGATGGTGGGAAGGATGGTGTGATGGAATCTGAAAGGCACTTTATTGTCACTTTTATTACTTATTATTGAATTGTTGATTGTTGCTGACTGCTGTTGTTGAGCGTGGAGCGAGATCCCAAAGCATTTCACTGTGTCAATTACAACTGTATGCGATACAAATATACAAATAACATTTTATTTTATTTTATTTTATTTGAAATGCGGTCACTGACCTTTGAGAAAGGATTCAGAAGTGAAAAGAGGAACACATACAGTGGAGAGCGATGGGAAGGATGGTGTGATGGACTCAGAAGAGCCAGATGAGAGGGAAACCCTGAAACGAAGAAAAGTAGAAGAGGGAAATTCTTACCCTCACCCTGGAACACTCTGTACTTTCATAGGCCGGTGAGTGGTTTCGTGGCAATGTGGAGTTAGGAGGTACATTTATGTGTTTGCACACCATATCTCTATGCTGTCTCTTCTTCGGCGTGTGGGAGAAAGAGATACAGGAGAGACAAAGGGATTTCACAATCATTTCGGAATGTGAACTTTGCGGAGTGTTCGGAATGTCAACAAATTCGGAATGTCAACAACTCACATTGACTTCACTCAGCGTTGCATTATCGTCCCTGTCAGTGCCAACAAATACGACCAGAAAGCATGGTTCCCCCATTGAAACCCATGGTAAACTTTGGATTCCATCTGGCCAAATGAGACAAATGGTTTCTATCTTTTCCTGGTATTATGTAGTATTCTCCCCTGGGGTGATTTTATTTTTTCTACATAGCCCACAAGTGACGTTGGAAGCATACTAATATCGACAAATTGAAGGATATTTTCACTTCAGATGTGAATTTAAACTTCGCCCACATTTTCAGGGTATTTTCACATATAGTCATTTTTAAAAGAACTGAACTGAGTCCTATTTAAGTGAATGGAGAGGTGAAAAAAGTACAAGAATATTTTATAACTTTTATTTTTTCCCCATGTATTCACACTGCCCTTCTGTTTGAATGAAGAACGTCATTCGTTTTCTTCATTTCAGCAGTGATGAGGTCTCAGTCCAGAATACAGGCCAATGAACTGCTTTGCACCTTGGGTAATTCCACATTGAACAGACCTAAAGTGAATCGAACTCAGACCACTTTTTTTTTACCTCTTGGTTCACTTGAAGAGGACTGAGTTTGGTTCTTTTAAAGAGGATTACGTACTATATGTGAAAATACCCTTACTCTCGAGTCATCTGTACCAGCTAATGCAGTACATCTGGAAATAATGGATCCAGCTTTTGAGAACTTTGAGAAAGGTGAAAAAAATCTTCAGAGGGGACTCTTCTACAGACAGACACTTCTACCGACAAATCCTGAGTTTGGGTAGGTGGGTCTCAGAATGAACGTGGAAATTGCGCTCAATAAATCAAAATAAATCTCTATAGCTAGTGCATACAGCTAACATCTGCAATTCTCTAGAAGTTGCTGACTAATTTTGTGGGATGTTGAAGATAAGCAACAGCCACATTCGTAAGACAGAAGAAATAATGATGAGGCAGATATCCTGCACATGCATGTCCCTCCCCATCCGTCTAAAGCACACTGAAGGCAACAAGCTACCAGACATTATTCTGGGAGCATATGCAAATGATGGGAGGCAAAACGTCTGGCATCACTACTTGCCATTCATCTCTTTAAACAGAGATATGGGATATTCAAAGTGTTAAATAACTACTGTCACATGAATATGGTCATATGGGCTTCTGAAACTTCAGGTAAAGACCTACATCACCGTGTAATATCAAGGTTGCGTTGTCTTTGATGATTTTAAGAAACTGCTCCCGACACCACATCCCTTGTGCTAACAACTACTGGCTTGCCTTCTGGCGTTCATTGCTATGGTGAGATCTTGGTTAAGAGTATGTTACCTGTGGAGGCATTTTAAAGGTTGTTTATAAGTGTGTCTGATCATAATTATGTATACACATACACCAAGCAAAAAAACATTTGTAAAAATGTCAGTTGGAATCGAATCCATAGTGTGTTGTTGTGTATCCCATAAACATTGTTTGTTTTCAAAGGCAAGTACTAATTCTAAATCTGACAATCAGGCACTAATATTCTTGAAAATAAAATCTACATTATTTTAAAAGGTTTGCATTAACATTCTTGTGGTGAATTATGGGGTAAAGTTAGGGTGAGGTATGTGAACACTAAGGACCTTTGCAGGCTACTACTGGCTTCAAAATAACCATTGCTTCGTCTAAAAGGTCAAGCAACTTCCTTTTGTGTCCTTTCAATTCCTTAGGTTCTGTTTTCACTGAACCTGCGTATACTGAACAGTAGATCAATGTCGATAAAGGAGACGAAATGTAACTCTGTATAAGCAGGTTCTGCTCTGTCAGCAGTGATGACATGGGCATTCCCCATGTGGAGGAACTGACGTGGGTGGCTCCTCCCCCGTAGAGCATGGTTGACTTTGATCTCTAAGCAGAGAAAGGTGTTATGCTTCTGTCAAGCCTCAATGGGTTTCTTTTAAATCATGAATTATATGTAGATATACACTCACCTAATACTTTATTAGGGACATTATACTAATACTGGGTAGGGCCTCCCTTATCTCTCAAAACAGCCTCAATTCTTCATGGCATTGATTCCACAAGATGTTGGAAATATTCCTTTGAGATTCTGGCCCATGATAACATGATTGCATCACGGAATTCCTGCAGATTTTTCAGGTGCACTTTCAAGCTGTGAATCTCCCGTTCTACCACATCCCAAAGCTGTTCTACTGGATTCAGACCCGATGACAGGGAAGGCCACTGAAGAACACTGAACTCATTGTCATGTTCATGAAACCAGTTTGAGACGATTTTTGCTCTGTGACATGGTGCATTATCATGCTGGAAGTAGCCATTAGAAGATGAGTAAATTGTGGCCATGAAGGGATGCACATGGTCAGCAACAATACTCAAATAGGCTGTGGCATTCAAGTGATGATTGGTATTAACGGGCCCAAAGTGTGCCAAGAACATTTAATGTTCTTTTCTCACTACATTCGAAATCCCGGGGAGTGACAGAAAATGCCTTGGAACAGACTTTGATTCAACTTATATATTGTATAGCAGCAGATTTTTTTTCTAGTTTAATTGTTTTACTATGACTCACTACTGACTTAAGTCAACATTGAAGAGGGATAGATAGATAGATAGATAGATAGATAGATAGATAGATAGATAGATAGATAGATAGATAGATGGCATGACATATCTTGATTGAAGCTCCAGGTTTATTGCCAGAATCTGTAATCTGTAATATGAGACTAATGTTATTGTTATTACATTACAATACATTACTGTTATTTCATAACAGGTGATCAATTCATAAAGTGTATATACTGATGCCACAAAATGGGAAAAAGTGATAAGAGCATAAAAATGAAAGTAAATGACAACAATACAATGGTTCTTACGTGAGGTTCACGCCCTGTTCTCTAGTTCACAAAACTCTGCAATAAACAACAACAAAATAATTGTTCATTGACATACTCTTTCATTTTGGAATGCCCTCAATTTATCTATTTATTTATTTTTAAAATATGTTTTAGGGCATTTCTGCTTTATTGGGATAGAGACAGTAGAGATTGACAGGAAGGATGGGAGAGAGAGAGGAGGGATGACATGCAAGATATGTCGAGGGTCGGAAACAAACTAGGAACCTTGTGATTATGTGTGGCTACGCCAGTAAGCACCCCGGAATGCCCTCAATTACCGTCCAAAAATCCCTGCATTCGTTCCCAGCAATCTCACAAGTCCATTTCTTCAGTATTGACGTATCAGATGATACAGTGGAAAGACAAACCTTTCTCTTGAGGTAGACTGACAAATTCCTTCATTCCATGGCAAGATGATTTGGTCTGAAATTCTCTCACCACATCTGTATCCAGAGCACCGTCACGGGCTGGTGACAGAAAGGAGAGAAAAAGTTGATTTCAACTGCTGTACAAGCATGCAAAGATTGTTTGCATCCTTCCATTATCCACAGTAACCTTTTGCCAACTGGACAGCATCTAAAGCATAAATGTAAATGCATCTAATTTGCACTACATGTACTGTAATGTACATACATGTAACACATTTACATTACATTTCACTATAAATGTATAGTATGGGTTTAAAAGATGGCTGACCATAGAGCATGAGTCTGTTGAGGGCACCCTGTGGCTCTGTCTCCTGCAGAAGGATACACTGGGTGCAGTTCAGCCACTCTCCACTCCACACCAGAGAACGTCTCTCCGGCTTGCCTGTGTCACATCAACAGGGAAGTCAATGGAGTGACATTAGTTTTGCTCAGTAAGGGTCAAGTCCTAACTTGAGTGTGTATGTGTTTGTGTGTGTGTGTGTGTGTGTGTGTGTGTGTGTGTGTGTGTGTGTGTGTGTGTGTGTTAAGGAAGTTGAGATTACCCTCCAGGTCTAAATCATCCCTGTCAGGATGAATGTTATAGGTCCACGTTTTCATCATGCAATTGACACCCCTATAGACAGAGATGATATCTGGAATCACACAATAACTTACAATGTCATTGTTAATCAATATTCTCATACTCAGATAATTTAGGTCAGCCCACGGCCCACAAGCACTGCTAAACAGCGGCAGGTAGCCTAGAGGTTAGAGAGGCTAGCCAGCAATCGGTAGGTCGCTGGTATGATCCCCGCCCCAGAAGAGAGACGGATGTGAGCTGGTGCCTGGAGGGTTGCTGGCATCATATGTAGTTGCCTACCACTGCCGTTGTGCCCTTGAGCAAGGCACTTAACCCCTAACTGCTCCAGGGGCGCTGAAGATTGCTGACCCTATACCCAGAGCTCTGAGCTCTGTTCTCCATGGGGGGGGGGGGGGTGCAGTGCATGTGTGTTGTCTCGGGGGAGGGGGTGTGTGTGTGCAAAGATTATTCTAACAGTTGATTTGATTGAGTGGTTGTTTTGTTTAAACCTTTTACGGTATAAAATGGTGCATGGTACTAGTGGGTAAAATGTTGTTACAAGCATTAACATCAAGTGAGCTCATTAGCAACAGTATTATAGTGAGTCCAATTTCTCCCTTCTCTCACATGCGCATGGCTCCTGTCAGCAGCAGTGTGTCTTTCACTGAGGTCTCCTCCAGGTAAAATGCAGTGCTGTCCATCAACCTAAACACCTGCACACCCGACTCTCTCTCACCTGCTGCTGCTATGAAGTACCATTTCCCCAGATACTGGGGAGAGAGAAAGTGTGAGAGAGAGAGAGAGAGAGAGAGAGAGAGAGAGAGAGAGAGAGAGAGAGAGGGGAAAAAAAAGAGAAGTGGAAAGGAGAGGGGGAGTTATTCACAGAAAAAGTTGTCATATTTCAAGATATAACTGCCGAAAAACAGTGGGCTGGTAAAGTCTGTGGTCTTCCAATAGTTAATGATTTGTTGGATTTGTCATGCAGAGATATCATCGTTATAAGGGAAAGACCACACTCAAATGTGTTTATTGGCTTGAGTCAAAATGTTTTTCTGCTTTTAAAACTGGGAAACCAGTGGTTGAGGTGCTGGGGTGTCATAACACAACATACTGTCAAAACTAACCTGCTATGGTGGGAAGGTATATCCATTGCTTTTTAGGTTTAATCATTTTGGTTTATGACACACATGGAAACAAATATTTTTAGATGACACTAACCACATGTAAAAATCATCCTGTTTTGAATAACTTAGTTAATAACTTAACTTAGTTAGTTTCAGACTAACTTACTAGGACCATACCATTTACCATTTTTATCACAAAGCAAAACAAATTACATGTAATCCTGTTTATTTTATTTTTTTTAAGAAGAAGAAAAGAAACACATTGCAATCACTTTCTCTACGACTCTATATATCACTATATCTCTCACCTGCTGGGTATTGAGACTGCTGGTAGACAGGATGACTGGAGGTGAGCACGGCCACATTATCTGAGACAACAACCCATACACACATAGAACGGATGACCACACTTCACTGAACATACCTGAACTATTGCCTCTGTTCAGTCTATTGGTGGCCTAAAACAAACCAGGTTATAACTAGACTATGGCTGTATCGAAGCAGGACTCTCTCTCCCTCTTTTCTGGACTTGATGTGTAACAGCAGGATTTCGTTTTCAGGACTTTGGTAATCATTAACGACTCTACTTGTTTGTTAGCACAACTTTCCACCGTCCCACGCATGTTGTTTGAGCTTTACACAATTTTTGGAAATGGGCCTTCTACACCCCCTCATTCCCCTCACCATCCATACGGCCTCATCTTGTGTTGTTGGATGGGTTTCGGTCTGTGTCATCTCAGCAAATTTCAGTGGTCGATGCACAGCCCACATTATGAAGATACATTATTGTCACAGGTTTATTATGAATAGAACTAATGTGCAGCACTAGAATTACTGCCTGGTGGTAGAAAATGTGTAATGCTAATAATTACCCTAACCCTAACCTCTGTATGACCTCATCATAACCAAAGCAATGAGGACCAACTGATCCTTTGTTCACATGTCTGTGGTCATTGGAAACTTTGTGAACAAATGATGATAGCCTCAAATCATGTTTCAAAAAAAGTAATGCTGCTGTCATGTAAGGTCAGTCCTTGAGCACTAGAGATATGTCATAGAAATCAAGTGGTATTTGCTTCATGGATATATGTTTATTAGGGATTATGTTCTGAGACATTGTAGAATGGTTTATGGTGGAATTAACCCTGATAGAACTACACTATGTTGACAGTCGGCCGACTATACAATTACTATAAAAGACCATAGAGTCAATGCAGAAAAGAATGTATATGAATATGTATATGAATACATGATAAACTGATCTGGCCACACTCCAATAAAGTTAGCCTTTTAATTTGCTTTACCATATTGTGAAGCTCCCGCACCCCTCAGACAGCGAGGATGTGAGCGCGACGGCTGTCCTGTCAATCATTCACAGTCACTGGCTAACTTGTTTTAAAACTTTTTTTGTGGACGCTCACGGTACAGGACATCGTTGGATGTGTTTTTTTTCTTGCATTTCCTAAATATGCATACATACATTGAACCACTTGAAGTCGGTGTGCATTTGCAACACGTCTCTTAGTTTATAGGTAGCGTAACACTAGCTATAGCTACAGTACCACCTCAAGAAAGTGCAAAAACTAGCTAGCTAAGTCAACTGTTATCACGTTAACATGTGGAAAATGAGAGACATTAATCGCATCTCCCTCGTGGATGGGGATGTCTCAGAATCCGATGGTACGAATATTATGCTGGATCAGACAGTGACATCAGTTATGATTCGTCCTGGGAGGAATTTGACTACCTTCGACATGGGACAATACAGGCATACATGTTCGAACCAATGCGAAGTAGACATACAGCAAGACCAAGAACCAGAAGAAGTGTCAATAAGGTAGATGGCTAAGATAACATGAAAGCTTGCGTTCATCCCTTCCCTGACACTGTGACGATTCCACCTGGGTTGCGTTCAGGAGGGTGCAACTTCAGAGAGCGTTTCAGCCACCAACGTTTTGCTTATCTGGGCAGCAGCGTTCAGCAGGGCACAATTTGGTGCACGGTTTAATAATTGGACGAAAAACGTTTGTGTTTTAAACGACCAATTGGGGAACGGTAAACGATGGGTGCTGATTGGGTGAGCTACACCATGTATTTTGCCCGCCCACCAAACTGGGTCAAACATCCTCAAAGACAGTTGAATAACATTGCACATAGCTGGGAGAGAACGTGTCGTTTGCAAAATTGTGTTTTACAAATGTTTGGTATGACAGTATTGGAAGGTATTTTTGTTATACAACGGGTGGTTTGGAATTGCCATTGTTAGAGCCTGTCCTGCCCATGACACATTATTAAACAACATTCACGTGGCCACGTTCCGAAAAACTGCAGTCGTTTACGTCGTTACCTAGCAACGCACACCATTACTCCTGCCACTACGACACGAACGTGTAGTTTAGTTGACTAGCTAGCTATCAAACCAGCTACATGAGCTGTACAAATTAATGTAACTAAATCTTCTCCGGTGCCTCTCAAAACTTGTAATCCAGCTCGTAGCCAGCCAGCTACTGTAGCTAACTGCTGTCCGTAGTCGCTGGCAGCCAGACGTAATGAACGCAACATTGTCTCGATCACTGCCGGTTAAGCACAAGCCACGGACGGCGTCCCTAGAAACCACTTCTGGAACTATCAACCAGCATTTGCATCACATTTACATTTATGGAATTTAGCAGACGCCTTTATCCAAAGCGACTTACAACAAATACATTTGTTTAGACCTAGTAGACTTTCCAGTCCCTATCTCACTATAACCTAAAATCCTGACTAATGTATCGATGAAAATGTAATTATGTAAATCAATAGGGTTCCGCTTATAGCATGTTCTCCGCTATTTAGTCTCCAGCCTTTTCTCCGCTATTTCACTATTCTGGCTAGACTTTTGTAATTTTTTCCAAAAACATGTATAATTTCCATAAAACATAATTTCCTATATTGAATGCATGCTTATTCAATATGTATTTAACCTAGATGGTACAGCTTAAAGGAGAGGAGGGTGACAGGCCACTTTTGGAAATGTACCCCTTTTCTTTATTAATGATACCATCGTCCGTCGTTCATCGCAGAGCTATCCCATTCTGCTACACATTCTGATGAACGTTGAAGAACTTTTTGATGTTGAACACATCCTGTTTGTAATGTTTGCAACGTCACAGCTGTTCTGTATGTCACGTTAGCTACTTTAAGCCGCAGTTGCTATGCTTTGCTAGTATCATAGGAACAACTAGTTTTGTATGTCATAAAATAACCAGAGAAGAAACGGCAACTTAAATCCAAAGCATATTTGACTTCGAAAGGTAGGGACCATCAAGAAAACTAGCTAACTTTAGCTGGCACAATCAGCAAGCTAGTTGGCAAGCTTGTAGTGTGTGGTCGGTGGGATAGCTAGCTAGCAATCGTTAGCTTAGCTAAGTTTCGTTGTCTTGTGACTAGGCCTAGATGTGGGTCCAAAACTGTTTGGCCTATATGCATCACAGATGTTCGAAGAAAATGTAATATTGCTTTCCATCAAGTGAACGCTGACATCATGATGGAGTCATGAAGTCTTTTGTTTCGATTAGCTCCAGAGTAGCTCGCTAGATAGCTACCTAGCTCGTTTTTAGCAATTCTTAGTTTGATACTAGCCCGTCACGTTAGGCAGTTTATTGTCTAGCTTCGTAGTTAATTTATTGCTGCTGGATAACCAGCAAAGGAAGTTGAAGCTAGCTTTACTTTAAAGTAAACTGCATGTCAGGATCATAATTCGATTTTATATTAACGGTGCTTTGTGTTATGTTGCTCCGAAACCTAGGTTTACTACAATGGAGGAATCCAGTGCCGAGATAGAGGTGACTGTCAAAACCTTGGACTCCCAGAGCCGAAGTTACACCGTAGGCGGTCAGGTGAGATAGTAGTAGGTTTAGGGTCTGTGTGTGTGTGTGTGTGTGTATGTATGTATGTATGTATGTATGTACAGTGCTGCTTGAAAGTTCGTGAACCCTACAGAGATGGTCATTATTTTTGTATAAAATATGAAAATGCACTTATGAAATCTTTATCTAAACCCCAATCCAGAACACAAATCTTCTCTCCTGAGACATTCCTTGGTAGATTTGCTTGAATGCTTTGGGTCGTTGTCTTGTTGAAAGACCTATTTTCAGCCCAGCTTTAGCTCCTTGACTGATGGCTTGACTGTTCCAGAATCTCCTGGTATACCTCAGAATTCATGGTTCCCTTAATGATGCGGAGTCGTCCAGGTCACCACCATGCTTGACTGTTGGGATATGGTTCTTTTGGTGGTAGGCAGTGTTGGGTTTTCGGCAAACATAGTGCTTTTGATTGTGACCAAAAAGGTACATTTTAGATTCATCTGTCCAGAGAATGGACTTCCAGAAACCTTGAGGCTTGTCCAGGTGGTCTCTGGCAAAGTTAAGACGGGCAGTTTGGTTCTTTTTTTGACAGCAGAGACTTCTTCCTAACAACCCTCCCATGAATGCCATTTCGATTCAGTGTTATTGTTGAAGCATGCAAGGGAGGTCTGCAAATCTCTAGATGTTATGTTTGGGTTGGCTTTTACCTGATTTATTATTTTTCTTGTGGCTCTTGGGGATATTCTGGAAGGGCGTCCACTTCTAGGCCGAGTTGCTGTCATGTTAAATGCTCTCCATTAGTAAATTATTTGCCTCACAGTGGATGGAGCTCAAATCTTGTTGAGATGATTTTATAGCATTCCCCAGACTGATCCTCTGAGATCTCCTTTCCTCTCGGCATGGTGTGTTTCGCATTCACCTGTATGGTGAATACAAAACTGACCAGGTTTCTTATCTCTATTTAGCAGAGTCCCGCCCAAATTCTTTCCTAAAGATCTCTCCTTTGATTGGTTCATTTGGTACCCAAATATTTACCCACCTGATTCTACTTACCTACTTAACCAATGCAACCTGGGGTTCACTTATTTTTGCACCTGCACTAATTTCTTTATAATTTATTTTTTCTACTACACTCATGATTTCCTCTAAACCAACATATGGAATTGGCAAATATAAACCTGTTATGTCAGATAAAAAAAGACTGGTTCTCATTAAATAAAGATTTCATGGTACAAACTAAAAAAATCTATAATTGCACAAGGGGTTCACATACTTTCAAGCAGCACTGTGTATAGTAGATCTGTTACTGAGTAGCTATCGTCATATAACGCTTTTCTCTTAGTTGACAGTGAAAGAGTTCAAAGAGGCCATTGCTACTTCAGTGGGGATCCCTGTGGACAAACAGAGGCTTATCTACCAGGGCAGAGTTCTGCAGGATGAGAGGACGCTGACAGAGTACAGTGAGTATTAATGCAGTAGTACTAGTAGGACCTATTTCACCACTGCACCATGATGACTCTGGTCACAGGCGCCCAATTAGCCTATTAATAAGTTCTAGGCAGCCACGGATTGGCTGATAGACTACAAGGGTCCTGGTAGATGCAGCTGACGCTCCTCATTCCCTACTCTCTCTCTTTCTCTCTCTCTCTCTCTCTCTCTCTGTGTCGCAGATGTGGGTGGTAAAGTCATCCACCTGGTGGAGCGGGCCCCCCCTCAGCCCTCCCAGCCCGACTCAGGGTCAGGGGGGGCTTCAGGGGGAGCTGAGACAGGAGCTCCACCCTCCACCTCCCAGGGAACCTCCCAAGTGCCTCCACACGATCGCAACGCCAACAACTACGTCATGCTGGGGACGTTTAACCTCCCTGTGAACATCATGGATCCTCAACATATCCAGGTACAGTTAGTGAATGGATGTGACACTGCTGTGTTGGTGTGTGTGTGTGTGTGTTACCAGTTTGGGGGTCAATTAGTCTCCTGCTGATTTGTAAAATACACACTGATATAGAAAGGTGTTGATAAATACTTTCTCCCGCCCTCTTCCTAGATGTCAGTCCAGCAAATGATGTCAGGTTTAGGGGAGAACGCCAGGAATGCCAGAGTCAGCACCAGCACTGGGGTAAGAATTGATTATGGTCTCTCAGTAGGCAGAAATGAATCCTGCAGCATAGCTGTCATCTAATCCTCTTTCTGTCTCAGAGCAATGGTACCATGAATGTGCACATCGATATGGACCAATCAGTGCAAAGCGAGCCCAGGCTGAGACTGTTGTTGGCTGAGAACCTGCTGAGGGACACCACTGCTCTCATCCAGAGGATGGAGGTGAGGTCACTAAACTTGTTCAGATCACAACAACCAAGCACCAAGATACTTGCCAATGTGTTCTAAAGTCACGTCGAGTAAGGTAATCCTCTTACCTGTTTCCCCTACCTGTTTCTTACTCTCTCACTCTTAGGGTCAGCCAAGTGGTACCCCTTCCCAACCAGAGCCTGCTGCTGCTCCTCCTCCCTCCTCTTCCTCCTCCTCTACCCCGTCCCCCTCCACCCAGCCCATGGACACATCCCCTCCTCCATCCACTCCCCCTCCATCCTCCACTTCAGCAACTCAAACGGAGGCACCAGCGGGACCCGCACAACCTGGACCCAAGTAAGACATGTTTCGGCTCATGATAGAGGCACGCATGTCCCAACAAAAGATCCAATATTTCTTGATTAACTAACACACTAATGACAAACATTTAAAATGTGTAGCAAAAATCCTTATTACTGCTGACTCTGTGTTACGGAAGACCTGTGGCCGTGTTTACGAGGCTAAACCTTCCATCTCCTCTATCCCCTCCAGTCACCCGAGCCCATCTGAGCTGGTGGCGATGCTCTCAGAGCTGAGGAGGGTGGAAGAGAGGCTGCAGCCCTTCATCCAGAGGGCACACTCCATCCTGGAGACTGCCACCACGGCAGAATACTCTAACGTCGTAAGGTTTTCATACTCATATGCCGTCATTCCGTGGTCTGTGGGGGGGTAAACTCTAAAATGCTTTTTATTTATTTAAAGTTATACAGATCCTATTCAATGTGTTTGTTATGCAATCTGGGCACACTCAATGAAATATGAATTACTCTCAAATGTAAAAAAAAAAACAAAAAACAACGAAACAAAAAACAACTCTGTTACTCAAACACAGTCAAGCAGTCTTCTTGTACTTCTTGAGAGAGAGGAAGACCAGCGGGTTCTGAACCTGGTTGGGGAGGCCCTCCGTCTCCTGGGCAACGCCCTGGTCGCCCTGAGTGACCTGCGCTGCAATCTCCTGAGCCCCGCCCCGCGGCACCTGCACGTGATCCGGCCCATGTCCCACTACACCTCCCCAGTCACCATGCCTGGGGCCGTGCACCACCACCACCACATCCCTCTGCATGTGAGTCCCTGCCACTGGTTTGGCTTGGCAAGTCCGCTGTCTAATACAGCACTCTCTCTCCTTTTGTTTACACAAGACTGCATTGGTCCTGTTGACAAACTATTATTTAACCTCATATAACTGTTATTTTCATCCTCAAGACCTTATAGAAAAAAAAAAAACACTCCGTCTTTGTGCCAACCTACATTTAGTTGTATGGGCGGGTACAATGTTGGAAGGATTGCAGGGTTGATGTTGTCTAGTGACGCTAGCCAACTTGTCCACAGATGAACATGGGAGCCACGGTCTCCATGGGGGCCAATGGGAGGCCAGCCACCGAGGGACAGGCTCAGACCGGTCAGCCCGCTGGCCAATCGGAGCAGGCAGGTCAGGGACAGACCTCCCCCTCACAGCCTCCCCTGTCCAATCAGCAGGCTGGGCAGGGACAGCCCGGCCCCCGGGTCATCAGAATCAGCCACCAGACAATGCCGGTGGTCATGATGCAGATGAACACGGATGGTGTGTTGTCCTCTACCTACCACTGGTTTAATCTGTGTGTGTTGTTCTTTTTTTTACACCAATAACCCGTTGGAAATGAATAACTATCGGACCACTGTATCCCCTCCTTAACACCCAACACTGCCAAGAAGGTTTGACCAACAGAGTGGGAGGGGAGGGGAGGGGAGGGGACAGCTTCTCCTGGCTTGGAATGGGTCAAATCTATGAGACATAGATTAAATTTACATTTGTTAAATCTTTTTTTCATTTTGTGTGTGTGTGTGTGTGTGTGTGTGTGTGTGTGTGTGTGTGTGTGTGTGTGTGTGTGTGTGTGTGTGTGTACAGACTCTGGCAGTGGCCCTAATGCAGCAGGACAGCAGAACCCTGCTGGAACTGGGCAGCCAGGTGAGTGTTGGTGTCTTGTTTGGTCCCTCGCTGTGTAAGCAAATTAATAGATTTCAATATATCATTATGGTCAGAGACTCCGTAGCCGTTAATCTGTGTTTCTAAGCAGAGCATCTTTAGCAGTGAATTTCTCTCTCTCTCCACAGGCACGGTACCTCCCGTCCAGATGAACCCAGACTTCATGCAGTCCATTATGCACCAGATCGCCCAGTACACCGAGGCGGTAGCCATGGCTGCAGCCACAGGCGCCGCTGGCCAGGCCGGCCAGCCCACCCCCCCCGGCTCCACCACCACCTCCTCCACCGCCACCACTGGCCCCAACACCCCCACCACCACCCCTACCGCCCCCCCTCCACCCCCTCCCACTGCCCCCCAGGCCAGGGTGATGTTCACCCGCCCAACCTTTGCCCCCAGGATCCCCCCTCCAGCCTTTGGCACCAGGGGGGCTACCATTAACCTGAGGGCCAACGTGCCCCTAATAATGGGCCAGCAGCCAGGCCAGGTGAGCGTGGTTTAGCGTTTGGTGCTGTATGGGATTAGTTTGCACTCAGTCTATGCAAGCAGGCCAGGTTAACATAGGTATTTGGGATTGGGTGCTGTGTTGGTAATTTCGACTCAGTCTGTGCCTAGTTACGGATGATGCCCTTTTGGGTTTCAGTTAAATCAGGATAAGGAGATGGGTTAGTGGAATATTTCTATCGGAACAACTTATACTCATATTTGACCACTTCCACTTTCAGCCCTTCCCTCCCGCTGCCCTTAATCAGATGATCAGTGGCCTGGTGGGACAGCTGCTGATGCCTGGTCAGATGCCTGGTCAGATGCCTGGTCAGATGCCTGGTCAGATGGGTGAGTTATTTATCCAGTATTATGGTGAGCTGGCCCATGAAACAGACAAGCAAGAGACCATAGGAAGTGCACCATGATAACCAAACCGCATCACTAACATCTTTCTCTTTCTCCCCCAGCTGGTCAAACACCCACCTCCTCTTCCTCCTCTCACACCTTCAGCTCTTCCTCCTCCTCCTCTTCCTCTTCTTCCTCTGGCCCATTCCCATTCCCCACTTTCACTACTGGCACCACTGCTCCAGGCCAGCCAGCGACCACCCCCACCCAGCCTCAGCCTCAGCCCCAGCCTCAGCCCCAACCTCAACCCCAGGGAGCTCCCCCTGACCTGGCCCAGCTCCTGGGCTCTCTCCTCGGGGGAGCAGGCGCTGGGGTCATGGGGCCAGGAATGGTCCCTGGAATGGCCATGGGGCCCGGATTGGCCCCTGGAATGGCCCCATCCATCACTGTGACAATGCCTGGCATGCCGACCTTCATGCAGGGAGTGTCTGACTTCATGCAGGTCAGTGTTGGCTCTGAGTGTGTTGAGACTTTTACTCTTTAGATGCATTTCCTTCATATGATGATTGATTTTTGTCCATCACCCCTTTCTCTCAGGCTTCCCAGCCAGTGTTCCCTCCACCCCCCACCAGCCAGCCCCCTCCCCCTACTTCCGGCACCCCCACCCCTCCCTCAGGAACCACCCCAAACCCCCTTCCAGGCGATGGGACGGCTGCTCCAGGAGAGGCCCTGAACCCGGAGCTCTTCACAGGGATCGTCCAGGGGGTCCTGTCCACCATGATGGGCTCCCTGGGCTCCCCCCAGGGCAACACAGAGAGCATCGCCCAGTTCATCCAGAGGCTGTCCCAGACGAGCAACATCTTCACTCCAGGCACTGGCGACGCCATGGGTAAGTCTGGCGTACAATTTGTAGTCTGTTGTCTTTGCCAGTGAACTGTTCCTCTTTTTTCCTTCTTGCTTTCACTTTCTTTCCATTTTGAAGTATCGTCTCTTTGTTTTCACTCTCTCCCTTTCTCAGTCTCTCACTCTCTCTGAGTTTTTCAACTTTTTCTAGCATTCCCTCTCATCCCTCCTTTTGCTTTCTCTTCCGCTTTCTCATCAGTCTCCTGCAGTTTCTATTTTCCTCTCTCAAAATAATTCTTGACCTCAGCTGGAAACTCCATCTCCATACTCACACAGTTGTCCTGACCCCCCCCCCCCCCCAGGTTTCTTTGGTGACCTGTTGACCCTAGTGTGTCAGAACGTGTCCATGGTGGACCTGGTGCTGCTGCTCCACGGCCAGCACCAGCCCCTGGGACGTATCCAGCCCCAGCTGGCCCAGTTCTTCACCCAGCACTACCTCAACGGGAGGGAGCCCACCGACCACAATATCGCTGTGAGTGCTTGTTACTGTTGTTTTGTTGTTTTTTACTCTTTATTCTTTGCTATTCTTCAGTGTTATTATTCGCGTAGTCGAAAATTAACATTACGGTCACTGAGTATAGGACTTAAATCTTTTTTCAGTGGCATAACATTTGCTGGTTTGTACATAGCTCATTATCTGTCTGTCTTTTCTTTCTCACTTTTGCCCCCCGCCCCCCCTTGTGACCCTAGGCAGCTGCTGATAGCCTCGTCAGTGAACTTGAGGAGTACATCACTGAGAGCTTTGTAAGTACTTCATTGCCCACCAACACTTTCTACACTCCTCTCTTCTCAACTGTAATATCACAGTTAAGTCAGCTTGTGATTGCACCTGTGGCCAGTCGGGAAGTTGATGTTCATCTCCCCTTTTCTCTCTCTCTCCCTCTCCCTCCCTCCCTCCCTCCCTCCCTCCCTCCCTCCCTCCCTCAGTCTACAGTGGCCGTATTGGAGGGTGTGGACATTGCGCAGACCAACCTGTCCTTCTTCAGACAGCAGCTAACTGGCATCGCCACACACATACTGCGCTGCACAGGTAACCCCCCTCCCTTTTACAGTCCCTGTTCTCTCTTATGTCGTGTACCCCGGGGGTTCACAGGGGCAAACTGTGAAATGGTGGTAAAATAACAGAAGTTAATTTGCTGTCCGACTCTTATGGTTGTGTTTTTGCCCTTGCAGACCACACGTTTGGGCCGCGGCTGTTGCAGATGTGTAACCAGGGTCTGTTTGAGTGTCTGGCCCTCAACCTGTACTGTCTCAGAGGGGAGCAGAGCGCCCTCACCGCAGTCATCAACCACCGCATAGTCAGTACCACACACACACACACACACACACTCTTCCCGCTGCATAACATGATTCAATACTATGATGATGATGATAATAATAATAATAGGTTGTAATTTGTAAAGCGCTTGTCATTTGTACAATCTCAAAGTCATGTCATTATGCAGTAGAATGTTTCACTGTGCATTCATCTGACTCAGGTCGCACGAGATATGCAAACTCATGAAATTCCCAGGGCACATGGGACAGGGACAGGGACAGGGACAACCTGGCAAAGACGACCTCGCCCACCGATTTCCTCACCCTCTATTCCTGTCCCCCTCTCTCTTCACATTCTCCTTCTTTTTTTTCTTTTTTTTTTATAAATGTTTTTACCCTAACTGCTTCCTCTCCCTCCCCCCCCCCCCCCCCCCCTCCCATTACAGAGGAGGATGTCAGCGGAGATGAATCCCAGTCTGGTGAACTGGCTGACCAGCATGATGACGATGAGGCTCCAGGTCATACTGGAGCATATCCCCATCACAGAGGAGCAGATCCAACACTACATCATACACACACAGGTAACCAGATCCAACACTACATCATACACACACAGGTAACCAGATCCAACACTACATCATACACACACAGGTAACCAGATCCAACACTACATCATACACACACAGGTAACCAGATCCAACACTACATCATACACACACAGGTAACCAGATCCAACACTACATCATACACACACAGGTAACCAGATCCAACACTACATCATACACACACAGGTAACCAGATCCAACACTACATCATACACACACAGGTAACCAGATCCAACACTACATCATACACACACAGGTAACCAGATCCAACACTACATCATACACACACAGGTAACCAGATCCAACACTACATCATACACACACAGGTAACCAGATCCAACACTACATCATACACACACAGGTAACCAGATCCAACACTACATCATACACACACAGGTAACCAGGTCCAACACTACATCATACACACACAGGTAACCAGATCCAACACTACATCATACACACACAGGTAACCAGATCCAACACTACATCATACACACACAGGTAACCAGATCCAACACTACATCATACACACACAGGTAACCAGATCCAACACTACATCATACACACACAGGTAACCAGATCCAACACTACATCATACACACACAGGTAACCAGATCCAACACTACATCATACACACACAGGTAACCAGATCCAACACTACATCATACACACACAGGTAACCAGATCCAACACTACATCATACACACACAGGTAACCAGATCCAACACTACATCATACACACACAGGTAACCAGATCCAACACTACATCATACACACACAGGTAACCAGATCCAACACTACATCATACACACACAGGTAACCAGATCCAACACTACATCATACACACACAGGTAACCAGATCCAACACTACATCATACACACACAGGTAACCAGATCCAACACTACATCATACACACACAGGTAACCAGATCCAACACTACATCATACACACACAGGTAACCAGATCCAACACTACATCATACACACACAGGTAACCAGATCCAACACTACATCATACACACACAGGTAACCAGATCCAACACTACATCATACACACACAGGTAACCAGATCCAACACTACATCATACACACACAGGTAACCAGATCCAACACTACATCATACACACACAGGTAACCAGATCCAACACTACATCATACACACACAGGTAACCAGGTCCAACACTACATCATACACACACAGGTAACCAGATCCAACACTACATCATACACACACAGGTAACCAGATCCAACACTACATCATACACACACAGGTAACCAGGTCCAACACTACATCATACACACACAGGTAACCAGATCCAACACTACATCATACACACACAGGTAACCAGATCCAACACTACATCATACACACACAGGTAACCAGATCCAACACTACATCATACACACACAGGTAACCAGATCCAACACTACATCATACACACACAGGTAACCAGATCCAACACTACATCATACACACACAGGTAACCAGATCCAACACTACATCATACACACACAGGTAACCAGATCCAACACTACATCATACACACACAGGTGACCAGATCCAACACTACATCATACACACACAGGTAACCAGATCCAACACTACATCATACACACACAGGTAACCAGATCCAACACTACATCATACACACACAGGTAACCTTATATTTCTATTACTAGGATTCATATTCAGATCCATCATTATCATCATAACAGGGTTCTCCCCAGGATTTTTGAACAGCGTGGCACTGGATTGCATTATCAAAATCTGACTCGTGTTTCATTCATGTCAAAATGCACAAAAAATACATCTAAAATGCCGATTTCACATCATAACACTTTCGCTTTAAACAGTATTTAACGATAATGCCGTTGGCGATCAAAGATAGTTACTCTGTCATTACTAAATATATAGTTTAATTTGCCTTGATACGTTTACATCATGGCCCTGCCAACTTCACAGCATGGCACAGTGCCACTCTTACATTCTTTGGGGAGAACCCTGATCATATATGTATAAGCAGAGAATATCGAGTGTATTATCGTGTCTTTGTAAGTCACATGATGGCATTATTAATGATTAGAATGATTTAATAATTGAAGGTTTTATGAATCTCTAGCTGACCGTCCAACGTGATTGGCCAGGATGTCCCTGTCAGTAGGGAGGTCAGCTGGATGTCAGGAGACCGTTGCTGGACATTTGTTCCTTGTTGCAACCGGATTTGTAATAAACTCTGTTGGTTGATTTGTACCTGCTGCTGCTCATTCCTGGTACCTGAGTTTTACCTGTAGAATAGAACAGAATAGAGAATAATAAACGTACAACTGCTTCAGAGGGAAATTTGTTGGCTGTAGATTGCAGTAAAACTGTAATCAGACTAACACGCGTGCATACAGACAGAGGAAATACAACTCAGTTAGAATACAACAAGTAAACAAGAGTCGGGAGAGCCTGCGGAGGACGGGCGCATTTGTTTTGTTGCATGTAAAACGTGTCATACACTGTTAATAACAAACCTGCAGCTTCCACAAGCTAAGTCATACAGTAAATACTGTATACTGTATACCTACATGAAGCTGACTGACTACTTTTGATACAGTTTGATAGGCATCTCCACAGCCACAGACCGGTCTGGAGAAGCATCTGTCCCCAGACTGCTAATTGACTAGACCAAATCTTGTAACACCCACACATACATAACATACTCATTGACTTATCAAGAAATAATTAACATGATTATACCCAGATTCACCTACTCCAAGAGCCCCCATTCCAAGTTTTGAATACCTGAAACCCTTTTGAATACTCTAATCCTGATTAGATTATTTTCTCATGATGATTTAGTTTCTGTTTGAGGTCATCACTAAAGGAATATGACATGATTTTGCCTTTTATAGGGAGAAGAGTCAAATGCACATGGAGCACAGGAACCTGAACAAGCCCAGGGCATGGAGGTGTGTATGTTTCTTGTTTATATGGACAGTTGTCTTGAATTTACCATGACGGCATTTTATCAAACCTTCACCCCTTTTCTCTCAATTTCACCTCAAGATGGAGGACACCCACTCTCCCGTCCCCGCCACCACCGCCGAGGAGGCCATGGTGTCGTCAAGGCAGACGAGGGCGTCGTCATTGGAAACCGGAGTGTCTGGAGGAGCTGCGCCATTGGGTGGCGCCATGGCGGCGGCAGCAGCAGCTGAGGCAGACGGGAGGGAGGAGTCTGGGAGAGACTCGGAGGCCTGGGCAGCTGCTGTACCTCCTGTAAGAACTCTGGTTATGATGTCACCTTCTATGATGTCACCTTCTCTTCAGGCTCTTTACTCTCTGTCCACATCCAGTTGTTTTTCCTATTCAGTTGTGACTTTCATTTTACACAGACATTTGCAAACCTGTAGTTCACTTAGTGTATTTTGTTAATGACATGGTTAGTTTTGGGTTTGTTAGTCCGTCAAAGTACATTGAAAGTCGAATGGCCTTCTGTTGTGCAGGAGTTCTTCCTATACCATAAGACCGCTTATGACAGTTTTATAGGAAAGCAGTTTTGTGATTTAATGATTCAAGAAATATACATGTATTTATGTCTTAACTCTGCTAATGTCTTGTCTGTCTGTGTGGTAGGAGTGGGTGCCCATCATCAGACACGACATGATCACCCAGAGGAAGATGAAGGCCCAGCCTCCCCTATCAGATGCCTATTTGCATGGGATGCCAGCCAAACGCAGAAAGGTAAGAAAGGCCTTCGCGGTCCTTGTTACAATGCAACCCAGCCGAGGGTCTGGGGAGGACAGGAAGACGCAGGAACCACTTATGTCACTTATGCAGATTTATTAAACAGATCGTGTTTCTCTATATTTACAAACTCAGGAACGTGTAGACATGTTGGAAAAAAAAAGGAAATCAAAGAAATAAACAAACTAGCTGACTATTGGCATAGTATACTGCTCACCAGTTTCAAAATTCTTCAGCATAGTATCCCAGGCACTCCCTGAAGGCCAAAACTCAACTGTTTAAATACAGCCATCAATTTTCCCACCCTAACAGGACTAAGAGGTCAGAGGTCAGAAAGTAAACAAGACAAACAGGCTGCATATTATCTTAATGCACTTATCTTAATGTGTGATCAGATGGATGTAGTGTACTGGTTGTGATGGTACTAAGGGGTGAGGACTTATCCTAATGTGTGGTCAGATGTGCGAGAGCTGCAGTCCTGTCAATGAAACCGCTAGCATTATAGCTAATAATATGCTTGGTCCTGATATGGCCAGCCACCTTGTTATCTGAGCCATATGTGTTAATGTGCTGCAAGATTGCACTAAAAGCAGCATGGAATTTTGAATTGAGTTGGGCGTGTGCGTGTGTGTGTGTGTGTGTGTGTCTCTCTTATCTCTCTCAGACAGGACAGGGGGATGGAGCCCTCCTCTCCCTCTCTGATGCAGTGAGTCGAGCTGCCAGGACGGCTGGAGTCCGGCCAGTTACTACCCCAGACAGCCTTCAGGAGGAGCTAGAGAGCCCTGAGCTCCAGGAAGCCTATGCAGAGCAGGTACCTCTAGTGGCCACTCCAAACACTCATCACACCATCACTGATGGATTACTGTTTTGTGAATTTATATGTGAACCTGTATTTAGGTTTTATTTTATAAGCCTGTTTTTGGTGTCCTAAACTCACCTGCACATACCTTGTGTTTTACATCATGTACCCCTTTTACATAATTTTCTGTGTGCAAACAAATATTGAATGGCTATTTTAACCTTTTTAATCTTTTGTCTCCCTCAGGTTAAGAAAGACATAAAGAAGCGAGTGAGGGAGGACCCTGACTTCAGCTCTCAACATTTCCCCAACACACACAGAGCCTTTTCCTCAGACTCATAACTTAACCACCACCATTTTATAATCAAATTCAACCCATGCCCAATCTGCATACATGCTGTCCTCTCCTCTCCTCCCCTCCCTGCCCTTTTTAGTTTTTTGGATTTCCCATATCACAGCAACTCGATGCAGTTTTACCCTCACGATTCATACCATAGCATTGGCACCTCATTTGACTAAATGCCTCCAACTACTGTGTGACTATGTTTCCAGTGCCTATTTATTGTTTTGTTCCTGTTGTGTTTTTCCCTCTTCCCGGTGAGCGAAAGAGCACTCACCAAAACAGGTTGATCTGATTTGACAGACCCCAAATCTGTTCAGCCCTCTACTCTTTTTGGATATTCTGTACATTGTACTTACCCTTTCTTACATTTTCAATGCTCCCATCATTGTGTTGCAAAATTATTCCTGTGTGGCCATGTTAATATTTTTGTGCGCGCATCATAAGTGTTTGTTTTTTTGCTATCTTCCCTTGATTAAGATTCCTTTTATTTCAAGAGTATACTTTCACGGGATGAAAATGCTGTTTGGTACATGAATGTAAGGGTGCTGAATAAAATAACTTGATACACGACTACTTTTTTTTTTATATGTTTGTCGATTCAAGTGGAGCAAAGTCAGATGGATGGTAGTGTCAGTATTGTGCCTTCATGAATCCTGAATCAGGATTATACCGGAATATACCGGGTCATTGTGTGCAGCATTATCAAATGTAGGGATTGAGATTGTTGACAGATGTTTTTAGTCACATGTGCTCTGGCAACACTAACACAAAGTATTTTTGTGCAATGTTAATAGAAGACAACAATGATGTGATGAGCCACAGGTGTGTTGCTATGACTGCAGGATGTAGGGGCAGGTCTAGGGGAGGAGACTGGCATCATAGACCTAATAGAACACTAGCTTATGATGTCTGTGACTAGTGTAGCAGGCCTTTTTCATATGTTTGAATCCCAAGTCGATTCGAGTGGAGCAAAGTCAGACGGATGGTAGTGTCAGTATTGTGCCTTTATGAATCCCGAATCAGTCACAGACTAACACCTTATTGTAGCCTGGATTTTTTTTAAATCAATGAGGTAGAAATATAAGAAATGACTGAAATCTTTTCATAGAAGTAATGTGCATTTAATACTACCAGATGTCACTTGTTTCAGAATCGTTCAAATACTTCAGCTGTGCTTGATTTAGTTCCTGATGCAATGGAACCAATGGAATAGTCCCAATAATGCAAACGCCAAGATAAATCAAGCCCACTTTAAACACTTTACAGGAATTGAACATGTATTTGACCCAGGTATGACTAAGACAAGATTTATGAGGTATGATTAAGACAAGATTGACATTAGGTTACCCTTTGTTATCTATCCTTTGTTATATATCACAAAGAGTGTTTAAGATTCTATAGTGCTGGTACAAGAGCTAGTTTGTCTGATGGTCATTGTGTTAAAAACTTGTGTGTATAACTTGGTTAACAGGTTGGGCAGCCTGATGGAGTAGTCAGAGGAATTCAGTTAGCACGGTTCCTGGTTCTCATCCTGTTTGAGATGTAGGAATGTGGGAGTGGCTCGGTGGCATTGAGTGACCTATTCCTGTGTCATAAGACTACAAACTGTCAACAACGGATCTGAGAGCGGGGTTGGCCAATTGCGGCAAGGCAAGAATGAGTTTCTATGCCAACGCTGAGTGAATTCTGTTAGCTGGAGACCAGTTAAACAAGAGGGATTCACAGGAACATAACATTGAAGGCACACTCATACTTCCAGCACTGTAAATAACTATAATAGCAGCACTAAACAATGTTGTTCTGCTTCTTAACTTAATTACTTGATATCCTTGGTGACATTTGTCATGTATCGCATGGTCTATTATTGAATAGTTATTTTACAACATGCTTTTTGAATAAAGATCCAAACAAGCCTGGATTGGTACATTACAGCACTGCTTTGAACTTGCAGAACTGACTGTATCCTTGTGACATCTAATACGCTGTCTGAAACAAAGACGGTACTGTTTAGGTACCCACCGAAAGAGAGGTTTGGAAACAGGGAATCCAACATTGAGCTTCCCAGGAAATATTGTGCCGCTTTGTGCTATGTTTGCGTAAGGTGTGCACAGTTGATGCATGACATTTGCTCTCGACTCCCATCAACCATGTTAGATAACATTTTAAAATAACTGCTCAGTTTCAATGTGACGAAGGAAGCAGTTCCGTTGGTTTATGATCAATCAAGTTTCAAATTGACTGGAACTGTCCTCATTAACTTCATTGATACACAGCATTGGAGAAAAGTATTTTCTCTTTGTTACAGTAATGGTAATATTTCATTAGGAAACATCAAACAATCCAAAGATGTTATGTACAATTTCCAAAACAGAACTATCTAAAAAAAAAAGTTCCATAACATTGCAAAGTTCTCTACATAGTATTAGTATTTACAGAAAGGCACCAGGGTTTGAACGAGGGTCCTTCAGATTTCTGTATCTGTGCGTAAGCCACACTCCCAGGATCTGAAAATGAGACAAAAAGAACATTGGCAGTAATATTCACACATTTGTGATTGAACATCCCATACAACAGTATTATAGAGATATGGAATAAATTCCTGGAACTACTACTACTGTCTGATCTCAAAATGGCTTATTTTTATGTTCCGCTTTATCCATGTTTATTTGTATAGGCATATCACAGCTAACAACAGATTCCACCCTGTTGCAGTATGTCTGCTTTGGTGCTATGGCAGGTTGCTTACCTCTGTGAAGCTGAAGAAGAATCCAATCCCTCCCACAAAGCGTAAAACCTTCCCAGCATGGCTTTGGATGATGGGGGCACAGGGGTCGCAGGAGCCGTGGGAGAAACAGTCCTGGAGTGTGAGGACGTGTAGAAGACAAGGAGGATTTAAGTCGTGTGTTCATCACTGGAAATACTGCCTGACTGTGATTAAGGTTTTGGTCCTCTGTGGCTCAGTTGGTTGAGCATGGCGTTAACAAGGCTAAGGTTGTGGGTTTGATTCCCGCTGGGACTGTATATACTGATAAACGTATGCACTCACGGCAATGCAAGTCGCTTTGGGTAAAAGCGTCTGCTAAATGGCGTATATTAAGTTCTAGCTGATACTGTCAGACTATGAGGGAAAGTTCTTGCTGATAAAAACGTCGACATCTTACAGCGTCACATGTGTCATTGGAATTGAAGTGGCTGAAGCCACAGCAGTTGAGGGTCTTCTCTACATCCTTCTGAGTGGTCAGAGACCTGTTCCATCCCACCTCCAGAAGGTGGTCCTATGGAGGGGTATACCGATGAGGACAGGCATGAATTTATTATCAATGGTAGAGGCTCAGAGAGGCATTTAACATAGGAGTTTTATGCCAAAACGCCAATAAAATGACTGCCGTCATAAAAATAAAACCCTTCATGATATGAAAGGATGGTAGCCATATTACATACATACAATCTGTTTACATAATAATAATATTCTTGAAGATCAATTTTGATAAATGTCCTATGACCAAAGATTTTGCAAATGGAGAGCGTTTTGGAATGAAGCTCTTCATATGTACCCCTAAATTGTATCATTCAGAGTACTTATTTGGTGCTTTATTTCAAGAGTATACTTTCACAGGATGAAAATTCTGTTTGGTACATGAATGTATGGGTGCAGAATAAAATAACTTTATACACAACTACTGTGTCATGTATGGGCAGTTCTAGAGAAAGAGATTGCCTAGCAGGCATAGCAGGCTTTTTTCACATGTTTGAATCCCAAGTCGATTCAAGTGGAGCAAAGTCAGATGGATGGTAGTGTCAATATTGTGTCTTCATGAATCCTGAATCAGTCATAGACTAACACCTTATTGTAGTTTGGATTTTTTTTTTAAATCCATGAGGTAGGAATATAAGAAATGACTGAAATCTTTTCATAGAAGTAATGTGCATTTAATACTACCAGATCTCACTGCTTCTTTGACACCAACTTTGAAAGCCATTGTGGCAGTTCAAGAGAGCATGATTGCCAGCGTCAATGAGGCGTTCTGCGTAATTAGCATACGAGACATTGCGTCACCCATGTAATCATGAATGACCCAATGTTGATGTTCAAACAAATTATTCAAACAGGTTGACATTGAGACTATTGACATAGAAAGAGATGATCGACATTGTTACTGCTGTAACCACACTGCGCAACTCATTGTACATCGTCATCGACACAGACATCATACGTGAACAAGGTCAAGAATATCACCTATCTGAAAAGGTACCCATTACCTAGTGTGTGTATATAGCTAAGACCACATATACATACATACCTGCTGGTCTTTGTTGAGAGCCAGGCATGCACATGACACAGAGAGCTGCACCATGAAAACCATAAACAGGATGATCATGTACTAAGCCCAGTTAAGGAAGCCCGTGGAATAAACATCCTCCTGATAACAAACTAGGCAAACATTACGCTGTGAATAAGGATACGAGAAGATATTGTGTTCTGTGAGATGTAATGAGAATGGAACAGTTGTTACTTGGGAGACCGCTATTGTAACGCGAATTGACAGTCTACAGAACTATGTAAATACAGGGTTAGGGTTAGTTTAATAGTCAACATCTGAATAAGCAATATTGCTCATAGACCAACCCTATTACAACAACTGAAGGATACAAAGAACAGCAGGACCTGGTGGTGCTTCAGGGCTCCACAGAGTCCCACAAAGGCCACCACGAACAGGAAGATACCCACGCCAATGACTGCTGCCACCACCCGAAAACTGGAGACCAGGCCAAACCATTTACCCCAGGCTGCCACCCCAATCAGCAGCAGGCTCACCATCTGAGGGCCAGACACAATACCGAGTGATGACAGAAGTCCACTGGGGAGGGAAACACACTCCAAAGACCCTTTCATACTGATTATTAACCCTTTCATACTGATTATTAACCCTTTCATACTGATTATTTGAATGTGGGAAATGTCAACAACGTCTGTTATGCATCACATTCAGCTTGATTAAAGCCTATAACTATAAATTCATTTCTTTAAATCAGGAAAAAAAAATTATAAACATTATATTTAATCATATTCATTCTGTTGTTTCTTCCATCATGGCGCGTCTTAAAGATTGTTAATAAAGCTATGGTAAGGCCGCATATTCGGAGATATGTGGGGAGGCAATGACTTTACGTCATTTTGACAGGTATGTCAAGTCCTTCTCTTCTCAATTTGCGCGGCATCTACGTTGCTATTCGAGAAGAACTATAACAGTAATGAGAGACGAGCCTATTATAACTTGTTCGAACGCGTATATTATAGCTTATGCGTCACAATTACGACATACTTTTTCCATTACTTCATTGACATTTATAGAACGATGAAGCTATCTCAGTTCCATTCCATATGGGAACAACGTGATGCGTTAGTACTCACAACGTAAAGTATATTGAGCGCGCAGAGTGAATTCTTAGTGCAAACAAATCCGCCGCAAACCATTGTCGATTGTCAAGTATTCTCGCACACACGAGAAATGTCAAATTAATCCAAAGTAGCCTATTGCAGTTTTCTTATCATGCAACGGCAAACAGCGGCCGAGGCGATGCAACAGGTGGATTTATAGGGAATTCCTAAAGGAAATAGGTTTGCCCGCTGATTGGTCGGCTTCTTGAAACGTTTTTCCATGACAATTATGCAAACGATCACAGACTGTGCCAGGTGTTACATTCAGGGAGGCGTCACATAGGTCTACATCCATACCAATAATGTGACATACATCTTTGACATACATCAAAAAATAAAAAAAACAGTTTATAAATCTACCTATCAAATAAGCCTCTATTCACTGTGCATGCATGTTCTTGTGTTTTATTGATAGATTCAATGATTTGACCAACGAGCATTAAATTGGTGTGAAATCGCGTGAATTATGTGTGCTATCTGAGCAACAATGTATCAAATCAGAGCAACAATGTATCAAATCAGAGCAACAATGTATCAAATCAAAGCAGCGATGTATCAAATCAGAGCAATAATGTATCAAATCAGTACTACAATAATATACAATGTGCTACAACGTGAGGAAGAATGAACTTTCTAGACTTGTGGACCTGGTAAGACATGTTGAATGAATGGGGGAATTTGAGCATTTTTACGTTACATTTGTAACGAACAAATTATATTATGACATTGTACATATTACAGAATTTGTAAAAGTCAAACTATATAAATAATATTACATATTTTACTTAGAAACCTGAATTAGTAGATACAATAAACACAAAAATAATGAGTACATATTCCAACCTCCACCCCTCCACTGTATGGTGGTATAATCCAAGTGACAGCTAAGCCTCCAGCTAGTCAGCTAGCAAACTGCAGAATGAGAATCAAACGTGTCATTCTGATTTAGTGTAGGCTGTCTATCCTCCGTGTTTACCTTATTGTATCGACCGATTGTTTACATACCTGCATTTGTAACCAACATGTCAGCACCGAAGAAGGGAGATCTATCTTCCACCGAGAAGGAATTATTCCAGGTTATTGCTGCAGGTAAAGCCTCCTTAGCTAGCTACTAGCAACATTTTTATGCTAATACAATTTTGACAGCTATCTTATCCATTGCTGATAACTTTGTGGATCTAGTATCAATATGGACTAAATTCATTGTCTCGTGATGGTGGAATGTGCAATTTGTCAGCTAAATGTTTTTTTGTTTTTTTGCAAATTATTGCAAGCTGATTACCTTGTGAGTTAGCTACTGTAGCTAGCTATGCATATTTGGACCAGGCATGCCCAGCTAGTCAAGCAATGCTAGCAAGCATCGTTGATGTCAGCAAAGTGGAGATGATTGGCATTCATGTTTGTCCCTTGCCTTGTCAATGGTTTGTCCTCATAAACTAGGCTAGCTGAGGATACTTCACCTCCAGCTAGGTGCCAACGTTTAGTAGTACTAGTACTATAATACTGTATAAAACAACTGTTGATTTTAAGCCATGGTTAGCTTTGTTGGTTATCGATTATTTTAAGTTAGAAGTAAGAATACTCAATAAACAGAAAATAAAGATATGGCACACATGCTTAATTCGCACTTTATTAACTTTACTGTATCCCAATTTCTTAGGAAATGTTCAGGAAGCCTCAAGACTATTGGGCTGCAAGGATGTACGAGTCAACTGCTTGGATGAGGTACATGTCCACAATGTCGATGTGTCTGTCAGCGATTTAAACATTAACAATGTAACTGTATGCCATCTCTTGTCTCTCATTCTGTTTTGATGAAAATCATTTTATTGCTGGCACTGTTGATTTTCTTGATCTCACAATTTGCCCTCAAATTGGACAGTAGGCCTATGTAGGCTGAACCAACTGCCAGGGGGCTTATGTCCCCTTTGTTCCTGACATGTGCATATGACTTAAGAGGTATAGGCAGAGCCCTAAAGGAGGGTCTCTTGAGTGTGGCTGTCTTAGAACAGCAGTTTCAGTGTCATTGTTTATGCCTGTCTGTCAACATCAGGTGTGACAAGCATGTCCCGATTCATCATTATTATCCCACCATACTGTTGCTATGATAAAATACCTTGTCATCGATGTCGGCCCGATTCAGTCCCAGGGTCTCCACAATTCTTAAATGCTTTTCTCAAACATCACACACCGCTGAAGTGTCGTACAGTCTTTGACAGGTGTGTTTCTCTTCTTCAGTATGGGATGACCCCCCTCATGCATGCTGCATACAAGGGCAAGGCGGACATGTGCAAACTGCTACTGCAACACGGGGCAGATGTGAACTGCAATGAACACGAGCATGGCTACACGGCGCTGATGTTCGCTGGGCTGTCAGGTATTTAGAGAGGAGATAGCCCTGCGGCTCGGTTGGTAGAACATGGAGCTAACAACGCTTAGGTTGTGGGTTCGACTCCCGCTGGGACCATATATACTGAAAGATGTATGCACTCACTGCAATGTGACAAAAGTGTCAGCTCAATGGTTTATATTTATTATTATTATTATTATTATTATATTATTATTATGTTATTATTATTATATTATATTATTATTGTACATGTTACACAACAGGGCCTAACTTGTCCAATGAGAAATCTTTAAATGTGTGAAGTGACTTTTTTTCCTCTTTTCTTCACCTGTAGGGAAGACTGACATCACCTGGATGATGTTGGATGCCGGGGCGGAGACAGATGTGGTCAACTCCGTCGGACGCACAGCAGCTCAGATGGCTGCGTTTGTCGGTGTGTGTTGACATCACACACAGCGGTTGTTTACAACATATGAAACCAGCATATCTCCATACACACAGTGTGTCAACATCCTCATCCTCATATTCTGTGGCATGTACATGGTGGCAACTGTAATAGTTAGACATTTATATAAAAACATATATATATATTAAAGGTTTCTGATCCAGTGGTGTCTTGTCCGTCCTCTCTTCAGGGCAGCATGACTGTGTGACCGTGATCAACAACTTTTTCTCCCGGACGAGGCTGGAGTACTACACAAAAGCCCAGGGGCTGGAGAAGGAGCCCAAACTGCCCCTCAAACTGTCAGGACCTCTCCATAAGATCATCATGAGCACCAACCTTAACCCTGTCAAGGTAAACCATGAGCACCACTGTTTTTTTTTTAACCACAACGATTTTAGTCGTTGAGCATTTTAGTCACTCTGTGAGTGGTCCGCTTACTCTTCATCTAAGTACTCCAAAATAGCCCTTTACTCTTGTGTTCACTACTCTTGAACAACTAGTAGAGGCCTAGGTGGTATCATGGCCTCTACTAGTCTTCCTAGGTGGAAGCAAAATGACAAAGGCTCACTGATAAGCAGAGTCTATGTGGAGTGCAGTCAAATTGCTCTTAACTACCCAGAGAGCCTTGCTAAAAACACAATTACTTCATTTGTGCCTTTTTATGTAATAACTCTGCCTCCGGCCCTCTTTTTTCCCCTCTCTCTCTCTCTCTCTCTCTCTCTCTCTCTTTGCCTCCCATTGCTCCCTCTCTCCCCCCCCCCAGATGGTGATGCTGGTGAAGGAGAACCCCTTGCTGGCGGAGGTGGAGGCCCTGGAGAAGTGCAGGCGTGTGATGGAGCTCATCTGCGAGAAGTGTGTGAAGCAGCAGGACATGAACGAAGTGCTGGCCATGAAAATGCACTACATCAGCTGTGTGCTGAGCAAGTGTGCCTCCTTCCTCAAGGACCGCGACGACAAGCTCGACGGACTCATTAAGAGGTGTGTGTGTGTGTGTGTGTGTGTTTTATAACCACATACACATTAAATTGGGCCTGGGTCAGCGGGTTTAGCAACTGGTGAGCTACATTCAGGACTTCTCATATGTTACTGATATTTCGCCTTTATTTTTTGTTGACAAAGCTGCAACACGATGTTGTAAGCTGTAGAGTAGATGGCACAATATGCTATGAATAATCTGCCAGTGAAGTGTCAACATACCCTGATATACTACACCTTGTTTTGATAGGCCACTATATTGAATATAAACTGTTGCCCTCCCCCAGCTTGTTGAAGGGTCGGGAGAGCGACGGCTTCCCGTTGTTCCAGGAGAAGTTTGTCCGAGAGTGTATCCGCAAGTTCCCCTACTCTGACGCAACTCTGCTGCAGCAGCTGGTCAGAAGCATCGCTCCTGTGGAGATCGTAAGTCACTCAAACCCCTTTTCAATCCGTCTTCGTATCCAAGCGTTAGAGGTCAGCTCTTGTTGGAGTGAAGCCTCTCTCGTGACGGTTTTGTGCTGAGAGTCAGAGAACATTTTTTTGATTCCGTTTGTGGTATTTTCACACCGGGTTTGTGGCCATTGCTACTTACATTTTGTCCTTGACATTGTCTCCCCTCTGTCCTGCTGTCCCTTCAGGGAAACGACCCCACTGCTATCTCAGTCCTGACCCAGGCCATCACGGGTCAGGTGGGCTTCATGGATGCGGAGTTCTGTACCACCTGTGGAGAGAAAGGAGCAGATAAGAGATGCTCCATGTGTAAAATGGTAGGCCACAAAGCCGTCATACAGTTGATCAACTTAATATAATAATATACACTCACTGAACACTTTATTAGGAACACTATACTAATACTGGGTAGGGCCTCCCTTTGCTCTTTATTAGGAACACTATACTAATACTGGGTAGGGCCTCCCTTTGATCTTTATTAGGAACACTATACTAATACTGGGTAGGGCCTCCCTTTGCTCTCAGGCCCAAAGTGTGCCAAGAAAACATTCCCTCCACCATGAGAAGGTGTACAGGTGTTCCTAATAAAGTGTTTAGTGAGTGTATATGCCATTTAGCTGATGCTTTTATCCAAAGTGACTTACATTGCAGTGAGTGCATAAATTTTTCAGTATATATGGTCTCAGCGGGAATCGAACACACAACCGTTGTACATCATATCATTGGTCTCATATGGGATGTATTGAATATGGTTCAACCCCACTTTTTATACGTTGTTATACGCAGGTGATATATTGTGACCAGGACTGCCAGAAAACACACTGGTTCACCCACAAGAAGGTCTGCAAGAAACTGCAGGAGCAGAGGGAAAAACAGGAAGAGGAGTCAGCTAGGCTAATAGAACAACGCAGCAAAGGTATGTACAATCCCCCACTGTACAATGGACAGGTGTAATCCATACCCACCTTGCTGTAAATCCAGGTGACCATTCAGTAGTTGGGTACGACATGACAACACCCACTGTAGTTGATTAATGACAGGATAATAGGACACTTTCGCAGTCAACTTCAGAAGTGGTCTTTAGCTGATCAAACAGGCTCTTGTCCCTCTCCTGGGCATCAGTCAAACAGTGTGCTCTTTTGTTTTCTCAGAGGAGAGTGAGGCGACAGAGGATGTGTCCAGCTCCATGCAGGACCTCTCTGTGGAGCCGAGTAGTGAAGACTATCCCTCCTCCCCCTCAGACCCCCAGGGAGAGCCCCCCAGCCCTGACTCCCCTCCAGCCACCGACAACTGAGAAGGGGGAGCCTATGAGGGGACGTTAACCATGGAGACACAATGCCTACACCCAGCTATCTCGTACTCCAGGTTCACACTGTGGTCCTACAAGGGAGGTCTACCCACAAGACCAACAGCCAACCAGGAGATGCAGTATAAGGGAGCACACAAGCTTCTGGACTGATCCAATAGAGAAAGAAAACCTTATTTATCAATGATCGGACATTGCCACCAAAGCAGCGCAACACTATTGCACACGGGGAAGGATGTGGGTCACAAGTGTCAACTTTTTTTTGTTTCGTTTTTTTTAAATTCAATGTTGTTTTTCAGTCACGTTATCCATATTTACTGTGAAATGTTGAAATATCTATAGACCAATGGAATGATGTTTGTCCGGTTTTATTAGAGAACATGGAAGTATTTCAGGGAGTGTGTTGTGAAGAAGTAGTGCATTTGATTGACATTGTATTGGTTCAGGTCATTTAAGACTGCCTTAAGAGACTCTAGCATAAAGTATATGTCTTAGTTAGCACATTGACAAAGGAGGTAATTTGTGAACATACAGTTAAGTATATTTAAGGTTTGTATTTGCCCCCAAAATAATGACTTTTACACCATAATACTCTCATCATCCCTCATGGGACTTGGGTGGAAAGATGACTCAAGCCAAGTTGCCCACCTCTCTAATTATGTTGCTGTATGTCAAGCTGAATACGGATGTTTCAAGGATGTCAAACGACTGTGATTGCAATACAATAAAATAAACATCAACCTCATCACCCAGTATGAATGTTTTGTGCACCATTGTTATTATTATATTATTATAATTTTTTTAATTATTTATTTTATTTTATGATATAGTAGTATGGACTCAACTTGCATGGGAAATGTTTTTAATTGAGAGCAGCAAGGAATCAGAGTTGCTGATCCTATACTGAGACACACCTCTCTGCCTGGTTTAAGTGGTGTGGGTGCATCTCAATAGTTTAAAGTGGATTTCTCTGCTCATCTCCTTTCCTACATCTAAACTGAACTGGTGAACAGGCAGCCTGATGCTAGTTTCACCTATCCTGCATTTTTCGCTCACTGGGGGCGAAGGAAAGGAGATGAGGAGAGGGAGCCACTTTAAACTATTGAGTACTACGATGGAGCGGTCATCTGAACTTGACGGTGAGGATGTTGGGCCCTGGTTGTCCGTCCAACTCTCCCAGCCGTCTCTGCTGGTCCGTGGGGATGGCGCTCCAGTCCACTGAGGAGAACTGCATGATGGACCTCTGCATCGCCTTCCTCATCCTGGGGTCTGCTATCTCAGCAAACGGATTCCGATGCCTAAATGAAACATCAATATTCAAAACGAGGCAGCCAGAGGCTCCATTTAGAGCTAATTGTATTAATGTATGTCACTATTATCACTAGTGATTTATGGCAAGACATACGTTTCAAATTCAAAACGAGCACAGATCACAGCCGTAACCACTGACCTGTTGAAACATCTTCTTGCGCCACAGCTACCTGCAAGCCAAAGCCATATCATCAATTAAAACATCTGTCTGACGTAAACGATATAAACATACATTGAATTAGGGCACTTACTGTAGTAGTAGTAGTAGTAGAGACAAGTAGAGACTTGTTGACTATATAGTATCTCGCATGACACATGTATGGCAGGGTGAAATTATCAAGCCTGTCAGATTCAAGTATTCCCAGTGCTTCAACACACTGTAAAAGAGCAGCAAACCAACGAGACCGAAACCTTTGAGTAGATGACCGTCATCGTTGGTGTCCCTCATTGTCATGTCTGAAGTCTCCGCCCGTCTGCCGAAGGCCAGGGACTGGAGGACACGGTGACGCTCCGTACTGAACAGCTGGAACGAGCTTCTCCTCTCCTCCTGCTTCACCTCTGTCGACAGGCAGTTATTTTAGGTTCATGTCTGAGAAATGCTAATGGGTGTAAAGCATGCTGTCTTAACATGTAACTAACAGTGTTTCATTCTTCTGTCGGAAAAATGCTATACAGGGTTTTACACAATTTTATTCATTAGGCTATCTTTGTTTATCTGAGTTGGTTATTGAGAACACATTCCATTTTACAATGACGACTTCGCCAGGAGGGGGCAGTGGTACTCCGTTTTTGTAGAATGTAAATTGCTTTTACCTAATGTTGGAAATGTACGTTACCTCTTCTGTCCAGTAACTGCACCGATGGCAAGTGATGGACCACGTACTGACGATACTCAGGGTCTTGTGAGAAGGGATTCAGGAAAAAGCCTGCAAAAGGAATTTTTCATACTTTCATAATCAAAAAATATAATATTTTCAGAACTTCCTCACTTCCTCTTCCTCACATGACTGTGTAGCACGTGGAGGCCTAGTATGTTCGGTATGAGTGTTAACATCGGTCACTCACTAACAGTATGGAGGTGCTGCATGTTCCTCAGCTCAGCCACTGGGTCCTCTAGCCTCTTCATCTGGTTGTTGTGCAGAAGGAGAACTCTAAGACAGGTCAGGTGACTCAGTACCCCTGTCAATGGAAAATACAGATACATACAAGATACCTAGAACATCATAGGCCTCACTTAATGTTAATACTTCAATTTATTGAAAACAAATACCACCAAATAGCACATTTTAAAAGAATACACAATGTATATTCCTACTGTATATTTTAGGAAAACCATAAATCCTTACCTGAAATAGATGTTATTTCATTATTTTGTAGGTAAAGTTCAGTCAAGCAACAGTTGAGAGTGTGGCAAGAGATCTCCTTGATCTGAAAAGAAAATAAGAAGAAACTGTTCTTCTTCTACACTTATGTTTGAAATGCACTGGAAATGCATAGATGAAATGGTATTTTTCTTTCCAATATGAATTGCCTTCCATCTCGATTGTCAAATGTCCAACTACACAACAATTATGGAAGTGAAAGACATTCCCAAACCCATTACAGTGCAATGAGTGCAGACAGTAGTGTGCAGCAGGCCTTTCCAGTTGCCTACCTTGTTGTTGTTCAGCCATAAGTATCTCAGCATGGAGAATCTTGACAGGTCAGGGATATTGGTGAGTCCTCTGTAGAAGTAATATTCATGTTTATTTGCTATAGCCATTAGCATGTAAAGAAGCCTGATAGCCTTCCCAAATAATACTTTGCAATAATTGCAAGTAGTCCCGCAATTCTAACATTGGTAATTCTTTAGAAGTTGAGTAAACGAATCGCTTATCTACTTTTTGGCGAGGTAAAGTTGACAGACATCGATGTCCCTCCTAATTCCATACTTGTGGAGAGCATAATCAATGTCCTATAAGAATATACGGAGAAATTACAGAGTATAGTGCCTTCAATCTACATCATATTTGAGGAATATTTCAACAGAATTTAGTTGATAGTTCAGAGATAGCTAGCTACCTTCCCGCAAACCTCCATCGCCTACCTGTGAATTTACCTGACCACCTACCCAACCACCTGTTGCCAGGAAACACCTGTTTTACTTTTGTGTCAAAACAAACAAAACGAAAATCTGTGCCCCTGATCTGATTACTCAAATTGCTGAAGTTTACTCTCATCTTTTGTTTTTTTTGCATGGATGTCAATAGGCCTAAGTTGTATCTGTTATGGCTATGCCTCTTTGTCGCATGATATTAAATTAGTGCGCGATCCAACCCTCTCTCTGGTGGCGGTAATTCGTCACTAGGGGGCATACTTTCCCTATTTACTGTGCCTGGGAAGCAAGCAACGGTGGTTCAGGTTGACACACTGTAGCTGATAATTAAAGCCTACTGTCTTTGCGCTTGCATTTTGTTGAAAAATAGTTTTCCTCCAATACATTCATTTATTACTTATCAACAAAACATTTACTTATCAACAAAAATACTTGTGACTCATATTTTTGGTATTATTCTATTTAGTTATCTTTGACCTGAAGAAAGTTCACAATTAAATATTGTGTCTGCAGTATTTCAGTTAAAGGGACAATCTGGAATTGGTACATCTGTTTTTGGACTGGTCAGTCCTTGCAACCAACCATAGCTCCGTCGCAAATGGCCCCTTTAAGACTACAGTGAGTAACAGCTTAGTAAAGGAGATTATAGAAAATAATTCATTTATTCCAATGCTATCATAGGGGGAAATGCAGCAGATCCCATGGGTATGGTAGCTAAGAACAAACACAGAGAACACAGCTCTCACTCCTGACTGAGATATACATCCATTGTCTGCATTTTTCTACCGTGGCGCTTCCTTAGGGATTCATACCCAATTCTATGCACCCATGACCTTTCTTTCTTGGCTTTGTTCCTAATGCTATGCATTCCTCTTGTACCCCACCCCCCAGGTTCCCCCCCGGCCTCACCTTCTATTACCACATGAGGGTGCTTCATGGTAATGTACACACTCCTGTCATGTTGCTTGTCAATATGTTAATAACTCATGCTCCCTTTATTTCCCATAGGATTAGCTCACCCTACCTACTGTATGTCACCGCCGCCTGGTCTGGACACATACAGAGGGGCTAGCTCAGCTTTCCGCTCCCTTAGATGTGAGGAAAATAACAGTGGCATATCGTATGAACTTCTCTGGCATTCAGCTTTAACCCAATCACCAAGGAGACTCTGAATTAGTAAACCATCCATGTACTTAATGGCCTCTTGGGATGCACTGGTTGTGTTGACTTTATTTTCCTGCGGACGTGAGGTGAAAAAAGCTTTGCCACAAGACACCTCGCACATAAGAGAACAGAGACAATAGCGTAAACAATGTATTGTGGCTTCACGTGGACAGGTGTTCCGAAATACATAATATGAAGAGACACATTGTCACGTTTGCATTGTGGTACACACTAGTGTTTACTATGGAAAGGGGCTACAGTATTCTAAGTGCACACATGAAAATGACACCAGGGAACAGCAGCGTGTCAGATTTCATTCACATGAGCAACAATTAGCGTCTATGCGCGACGCCTCTTTTCAAATCTGTAAGACAAGTCTGAATTGAAAGCTCCCACAGAAGTAATTATATCTCTCATTTTCCATACAGAGAACACACAAAGACTCCAGTTAGTCTAGGCACTCCAATCATCCAAGTCAATTAAAATGACAGGGGATTGAGATGTGGAGAATGAGGGTGACAAGTTACAGACAGCAAATTACTAACACAGCATATCATGCTTCACTTTTGAATTAAGTGAATAGGTGAAACTGCATGTCAGAACAAGGGGAGAATATGTGATTGAGATAATGTTTCTGAAGGCCAAAACATTTCCACAGAGTCACACCACATTGTTGCCGAGATAAAATGGATGGGACATGTTCTTCTATTTGTAATCAAATGTGATTAGCGGATGAATGCGTTCTCTTCATATGATAATGAAGCACCTATCAATCAATTGCACCGAATTCCATCAGTTTGAGAGATGCGAGGTTATTCCAGATGTTGCGGAGAGGCAGTGCTTCTTTAGCCTGAGTTTAGGATAAATGGGCGTGGTTGCCCAGGCAAACACGCCCATGCTTGATTCGGAGGCTCTCCAAGATGTGCACCTGAGCGGTTGCCAAAACACGTCGCGGGTATAGTATAAAAGCATAGGGGAAAGGTAACGCACTATCTCCGTTGCAGACTTCAGAGGCACAGCATCAACTTACCTGACACGGGATCTGCCTGTTCCCTATTCCCCCAGAAGCAGACATGCACTTGAGAGCGTGCGGGTCGTGCCATCTCCTATTCTTGTTTTCTATACTGATGAGGAGTTGCCAAGCGTTCAAGAATGACGCTACGGAGATCCTATACTCGCACGTGGGCACCCCGGTGCAGGAAGCTCCGACCAATGCCTCTTTAAACCGCGCAAGAAACGGCGGGAGAGGTGCGGGTAATACTGCAACTGATAGAGCAGTCGGTGAGTATTGTGAATAATTAAATATTGAAGTATTTGATTAATCATATCGGTTTTTGGATCCTTGTTTTAGTTGAGCACACATCGATCAATTTGTATATATTATTTAATTAGCCTACAGAATAGAGATAACCTACAATTAGGATGCTGAAATCCACAATGAAAATACATTGTAATACATTGTATTTTCAAATATGATAACTGGCGTGAATAAAGTAAAAAAAAATAAAGAAAAATAAATTAAATGACAAAGGATTGCAACATTGATTTAAAACGGTATTACTTATTTTTTAATATACTATCTTATCTCAGAGTTATTGAACGAAACATATTTCAAATAATCTAATATCACATTACTATATCTATGACAATATTTAATAGAATGCAGAGTGATAAAATCAGTTGGCTGCTTCTGCTCACTAAGTTGTGACGCTCTCCAGAGACAGTATCAAATGCACAGTGAGAGTGCGACGATGAAGCAGTGCTTGGCCCGACGATCTCCAACGCATACTCTCCTGGCAGACGTCCATGCTGGGCGGTAGAGATGAGAGTCACTCAGTGGCAGACAGGACAGGCAGTGTTTGGGGAGTGAAAGACTGCCAGTGCCAGTGAATGGAGGTGTGCTCCTATACACAGGAAGTCTGAGATTGTGGCTCTGTTTGACTTGAGCTCTCTCAGTACCCCGAGCATGAAGGAGAGAAAAGAGAACCTCTCCTCTCTTCATTCATCAAACTCTGTCATAGAGAAGGGGGTGCATTGTCACCGAGGTGTATAGCGTTGTGTGAATGGGTCTGGGCTTGGGTTTCGCAGTGTAGAGGAGGGAGTTGTAGCCTGGGGCAGAACAATGCTGATAGTCTTACCAGTTGTGCAGGGATAATCCTACTATAAAACCTGCTTTATTGACATGGCTCAGAACACCAAAGCCTTTCCTCTCATGCAAAGGAAATGCACTATTTCCTCTACAAGCAAGCAATAGGTAGGCTACTGTGTCTACCCCAAACCCCAAAATAATCGTCAGGACAGTTATGTTTGTTTTCGTATCTAATAACCTTTTCTGCAACCTGCAATAGAATTGGAAGACAAAAACAAAGTTGACAGAGGTCGAAAAAAGGTGGTAAAAATGTAATGCTTTCAAAGTGTCCTGGATTACCTCAGGCTCCCATCATCATGCCTATGCCTCTCTCCCACAGAGAGAAGCCAAGTGGGGTGTCGCGAACTGAGGTCCACCAAGTACATCTCCGACGGCCAGTGCACCAGCATCAACCCCATAAAGGAGCTGGTGTGTGCCGGCGAGTGCCTCCCGGCTCAGATGCTCCCCAACTGGATCGGCGGGGACTACGGTAGAAAGTTCTGGAGCCGGAGGAACAGCCAGGACTGGCGCTGCGTCAACGACAAGACGCGCACCCAGCGCATTCAGCTCCAGTGCCAGGACGGCAGCACGAGAACGTACAAAATCACCGTGGTAACCTCGTGCAAGTGCAAGAGGTACTCCAGGCAGCACAACGAGTCGGGCAACAAGTTGGAGGAGCCCGCCCTCTCCCAGCCCCAGCTCCTCCACAAACACAAGGCCAAGGGCAAGACCAAGAGGAGGCTAGGGAAGAGCAGGCTGAATAAGAACGTGCACGAGACAGACCCCTAGAGACACGGATGTGGTCACTGACAGATGTGGTCTTGGATTAACTCTCACTGTGTTTGGCTTGGGAGGACCACTAAGGGACTTGTGGACATCGCCTCGGTGAAGGCTGAGAGCCCAGGGCTTCATTGACTCTCTTGTAAGCTTGTTCATTTGTTAGCTCATGTGACTAAGACGATGTGAACCAGAATGGGGACACGGCTGATAGAACTTCAAGATAACCCACATTACTCAAGATGTATGTAAATATAGTGTGTCAACATCTTCTTCATTCAATATATGTAAACTAGATTTTACAGCCAATGTTGTGTAAGACAGTAAACTCTTCATAAAAAGGGACATCTCAAACAGCATCACAGCATAAAGTGTAAATATATGTACATACAGTATAGTATCATATTATATCATGTCTTTTGAAGTATGAAAACATATGTATAAAAGCTTTCTTTATGATGTATATGATGTAATATATATTTTGTACTGTGGTTAATTTGTTATACTGTTTTGTATGTCAAAATTATGACTAATTATAAGCATGATTTCATTGAAGAGTCCAGTTCCTTGAAAAGCTATATCATTTCTCATGTTTTCATTGAAAATAATAAATGTTAATGCTATTACCTCATCAATATATCTGTTTAATTTTACTTTATGGTGGTCTTTATTTGTATTGTCAAAAGAGCATAGGCCGATACAATTTACAGTACCGCTATCAACTTCAAAAACAAGTCAAAGCCTCAAAAAGCATTCATTCAATGTATTAACACACACATAATTGTATGTCCTGGGGGGTCACATTAAAGGTCTTGTTTCATTGATGTAAATACCTGTACCCAGGGGCACTTGACATAAAAAATAGCTTACAAGCCATTACTTTCTGTTCTAACATGTTTCCTAAGTGGCAGTATATGTAGACCACCAACAGAGTCCCAATTGCCTTGCACTATTACAAAAGAGCTGAAGCTGCGAAGAGCCCTGAACCCTCAGTATTGAGGCATACCTTCTATCTCTACATCCAATGTTCTCCATATCCCATACCTACCTTCTCTACATCCCAACAGGCGAGCAGATCGGCACTTGACTATGCATTGGAAACAAGCTGTGAAAATAAATCACGGCATAATAAACCCTACATTGTAGATAACAAATATCTATATACAGTACGACGGTGTGATAGGTGGGAATGACATCTCCGTACAGTAAGAACCACGGGGTAAGATTATACATCATTCCGTGACGCGCGTAGCATCCTTGACAGCGCGCGAGCAGCATTTGTGGCAACAGTGTAGGCGAAATGCAAATCGCCACCAGGCTCGACTCCGCCCAAACACGGAGCTAATGAACACTGCACACGGACAGAGAATCATATGTTTTCGTGACAGCGTTGTTTTGACTTCAAATGAATGAAGTGCCTTGAAGTATGCAAGAAGGAGCTGACGTTATGGACAGGCCTGTTGAACCAGGACATTTCTCAAACCGCGAAGCCGGGTTGAGTCTACTCAAAGCGGGGAATTGCAGCGTCGATTTCTCAGTTGCTGTGGTTCTTCCAGCCGGCGGCTCTGGAGAGAGAACAGGGTTATCGACACCAAAACAGTTCTGCAAATTTCTCAACAGACCTCTGATAAGCTACACAATTCAAGCTTTCGAGAGGTAACGTTTGAAGTGTTGAACTTTGCAACATTCTGTCTTAACCTGCACCATCATATTGCCACTTGTCAGTTGGTCGAGAGAGTTGGTACAGGTAAACAAACTTCACACGGGTGTCAAGGAAACCGATATTTCACTCGAGTGAGTAGGCATCAACTGTTCTATTGAAATGTCTTTAATCAGTATCTTCCATTTAATTGCATTTTTACTGAATCTATTATTTTGATATAACAAATACTCTCATTTGTATCTTCCCTAAGACAGACAACGGTTCTTTATTCGGTTATTGTCACTGCCATGCAATGTGCTAGAAAAGTCATCTGTCAGGTGGAATTATTAAGCTGTCCTGAACACAGTATCACATCATAAGGTTACATCATTTCTGGACATGGACTCTTTAGATGTACAGATTCCCAAAACAACAACATGACACAAAACACATGACACACACTTGTTTCCCAAATCAAACTGCAAAAGTTCTTAACAATAGGCCTATTGTACTTCTTCATCAGAGTTTCATGGATCGAAAGCGTAGTCGTAGTGGTTGCCAAGGAGAGCCTGGATCTGATGATGGACATTATCCACCGCTTCCATCACAGAAAAGTCAAAGTGGTGCACGGAGGATCTACTCGCCACAGATCCATATTTAATGGACTCCAAGCCCTTAGTGAGGGAGAAGACGGATCGGCCCTCTCCAAACCAAAAGTGGTCATCATTCATGATGCAGTGCGGCCCTTTGTGAAGGAAGACTTCCTCCTCAAGATAACAATGGCTGCCAAAGAGCAGGGGGTTTGTATACCATATAAGTCCTCCGCTTGTTCCTTTCCCTTATGTTTCACTTTACCCTAGATCACACTTCAGAGCCGAGCCGAGCCGAGCTGAGCTGAGCTGTGCTGTACTGTGCTGGCCTGGGTCGGCCTGATTACCTAGCCACCATAGCTGCTGATGCAGTGCTGGAAAGGACAATGTGAAAGGAAAATATTTGAGATCCGCAGAGTATGGTTTGGGTTGGTGCTGTTGTATCTAAAGCCCATCTGTCATGTCTTACTCACCAAATCAGTCTTTATATGGTGGAGACGATCAGACTGTCAGATTCATTGCTCCCGATGGTAGAGTATATATAGCCCATGTTAAATGAAAAACATTTGGGCCGATAGTGGTGGTTGCTGTGTGGAAGACACCTTGAGGTTTGTACCACAATGATTCAAAGCTGTATTTTACTAGCTGTGAGAGGACGATGTTGAAGGCAGGTCACAGAGACGGAGAGTGAGAGCAGGCCCTTTGACATCTTGGGCTGACATTTACAGTGTGTTGGTGAGGCCCCCCCCCCCCCCCCCCCCGTGTGTGTGTGTGTGTGTGTGTGTGTGTGTGTGTGTGTGTGTGTGTGTGTGTGTGTGTGTGTGTGTGTGTGTGTGTGTGTGTGTGTGTGTGTGTGTGTGTGTGTGTGTGTGTGTGTGTGTGTGTTAGGGAGTAAGCAAAGTAAGTAAGTGTATGTCGGTGACTCTTAAAGCCAAGGTTCTGGTCTTCATTATCTTGCCAGTATCCCTAATCATGATGGAATGTCAGTCTCCACCAAAGAGCACAAGATTAATTTTGATTTTAACAACATGTGTAATACTAATAACACATGTTTGCTTTCATTTAGTTTGCGAGTCAATCACCCTCTCTATCTCATTGACAATGCTTATTTTTTTGCACAGCTGAGGTTTTCCATCTTCAGTCATGCCATGGATAGATGAAAATATTATCTCAGAAATGTTGTCAGATTTTCCTGATTGTAGAGGAAAGGCATTGTGTACACAAGCTGTGTTGGTTAACGTGGATTTATTGTTGTAATCCCCCCCATGGTCAGAACCAGTGTGGTACGCCTCAAGATGATCCAAAATAGGATCGGAAACCATTTTTCAATTTAACATTGATTTATTTACTTCCCATAACGAATAATGAAGAGTGACTTGTTTATTTCTACGATGTTTATTTTTCCCTAGGCAGCCGGGGCTATCCGGCCCCTTGTGTCTACGGTCATCGCCACCACATCGGAGGACTATCTAGACCACTCTCTGGAGAGGGCCAAATACAGAGCCAGTGAGATGCCCCAGGGCTTCCTCTATGATGTCATCTACCAGGCTTATCAGAGGGTAGGCAGCTCCTGTCCACCAACGTCACCTGGACAAACAGTGGTAGAGTCCTGTTCAATCAAAAGAGCTTACAGGGTGCCTGGGCTAAGTATTAAAAGCCATTTTACCAACATGTAAGAGAGCATGCTTGAGAGAAAGCACGTCTGAAGGGATGTGGCTGATAGATTGATAAATCGGCTAATTGATTAATAACATCTCTGTTGACGGACTGCATTTTTACTATATTTGCTCTTCGCTACTCTCTCCTAAATGGGAATGTGTCAACGAATATGCGCTTAGCAATATCAAAACTTAGGCTTATAGTCGAGCAAATTTAGAGTATGCTTGTCTGCAAAGTTGTTTTCACTTCTCTGTCGGTGTAAAAAGAGAACCTCAGACACGCACTATTTCTTTGCAAATGGAGCACCAACTCCTGCAGGTTTTTTTTTAAAAATATATAATGTTCCCTCTCAATGTCAAATAATTGCTTTAAAAGGTCCCTCGAATCACATGAGGTGACAGTTGGAGTGAGATTTATGCTTGAGAAATAATTACGCGGAGCGATGGCCCTGATGACAAAAGACTTTATGATTCTCATACATCACAGCTCTTTACAGTCGTTCATTGTTCAACAGATGTGCCAGAACCTGCAGGGTTTCACGCTGAAGAGTTGGTGTGGGTGCTATCATTTTCACTATGACTTGATTATGTCTGGGATAGAAATGACACATTAATACACTCTGGCACAGCACAGCACATCATTCTGTTAAACAAAAAAACGGCCATTTGGCGTTTGGTAACGTTAAAATAACACTGCAGTAAAACGTGCTGACTTTACAGTACTGGATAAGTCCAACTGTAAGTTCTTTGGTTCATATATGAGAAGATTTGAATTGAGGAATACCTGGAAAATGTATTTCGACTTTGACTAAAATCATATAAGTGAGTTGATTCTTATCTTAATGGTGCAGTTTGTAACATTCAAGCTTTCTAAAAGATTTGTAATGACTATGTTGAATTGGTAGTGATCAGGGAATAAGATCCCTTGACCTGTTTTGGTCCTGTGAATGCACTTTCTAAAATGGAGTGTCCTACCCAATACTTGGTTTGTATACACACATGTTATGGCCAGGTGTGTTTTAGGGGAATTAACACAGATTTTCACATTTCTGTCTTTCGTGGCGACCTCTTCGAGTCAGGCACGCATGCAGAAACACAACAGCTTATGTTCGACACAGCAAGTCCATTTCACAGGTTTATATTATTATTAGGGAGGATGTTGTTGTTGTTTGGAACGTCAAACTTAATTTCGCTGTGGTGGTCAGGGATGGCAGATTTCGGACAGACTTACTGCTTACCTGCTCCTTTAAAGCATAGACTCATCACTTATACGTGGTTAGCTGTTTATGTTTGCCTACCATGAATCTGGTGGTGTAGAACCTTGCTCTATTTATTTTTCAAGCAACCCAGACTCGTCGAAGCTCTGCTATTTGAACCTTGGCTCCATTAGATGGTGATTCAGATACCAGTGTTTTTTGAAGGACGCAGGAAGCCTTGAGCTAAGAGCTAAAGGCTCCAATTGGAATCCCATTTGTCTGCAGTTATTTTTGTTCCTGGCGCATATGAATTTGAGATTACTTGGGAGCCCTGTTGGTTTTGGCTTTGACTTTTAGAATGTGAGGGCAAATTTCACTTTGCGGTGTCAAGGCCAGTCAAGTACTGTTTGGTCGAAAATTACGACACATTTTTTGTGATGTAAATGCATGTGACATGGACGGGGTTGGGCTCCAGTGGGGCCCCCCCCCCTTTCACTTCTGTCCGTCAAAGTGGGAAAGTGTAAGGTGTCTGTCAAGTTAGCACTGTAGGACATGTTCTCGAAAATATCTGCGTGAGCTGCACATTTGCCATTTGACATCCATTGAGTCTGGCAGAACTCAGGGCTGAAAAGACAAAGGGGGAGACACACTATCCTGTCCCCAGTGTACGCCTTTGTACCGGGAGAAAATGCTCAAGGTTAGATTACCACAGGACCAAGACCATATTTCTACTGTAATTTCTCTTTCAGTTCCAGGGTCCTGAGAAAAAAGCCCCTCTCTTTTAACCCGATAAAATATTGCCCACATGTTATCTCAGGTAGCATGATTTCACCTTTGTAGTCCACCTGGTATCTTAAAGCCATGAGCTCATCGCCTAGATCACATTATCTGTGAGATCTACAGAGAGGCCGCAACTTGATTCCAGAACGTTCTCCCAGCGATGGGCCAAAGTGTAATGCTCACATGAACTCTCTTCTCATTTTGCCCTTCCTTCCCTTCTTGCCTTGTTTATCCAAAGAAGACTAAGTAACTGCTCACGAAATGTGCACTAAGCTGACAAAGTTTATTATGCTTCGTCAACAGCCTTCTGTCTCTTGTGTTCTGTTTTCAGTGCAGTGAGTCAGACTTTGAGTTCGGTACGGAGTGTCTCCACCTGGTTCTGCAGTACTGTGGCACCAATGCCAAACTCATCGAGGGCCCGCCAACCCTGTGGAAGGTGAGCCAGCCTGAGAACCAGTTTAGGACATTCTTATTTAGATCTTGTGCCGTCATCCTGGCACAGGTTTATGTTCATGACTGGTTTATTGTAGATAACTGAATACAGGTTGGAATCGATACTGATGAACGCAACTTTGATTTGACTTTTATACAATTAAATCCAGTAATCAGAAGTTGTGATTGGTATCATGTACCAGAAGAGGAATTCTGCGGTTTCATAGCTCTGAAATAAGCCAGTGAATCTGAATCTCATTATACTGCACAGTATGTAGTCATATTGGTTTATGTGGTGGTATGAGTGGTATCTAATGTGGTACTAAAGTCTTATTTGTCCTCTAGGTGACCTACAAGCGAGATCTGGCTGCAGCAGAGTCCATTATCAAAGGTACTCTATGTGAAGTAGTTATTTCAGTAAATTCTGCATGAATATTCCTGCCTGTATAGCAGACACATTCTCTTTGTTCGCTCCATCCAGACCAGTAACCAGCTGCTTTCGAGAACTTGGTGTCTCTGTTATTACTCTTCCCTCTACTAGCTACACAAATGATGTCACGTTGTTGAAAGACGGTTCTGTGTGCCCATATGAAAGAATGTATGGTCAAATTTCAATGGAGTAGAATGGAATAGAATAGAGTCCTTTATTGTCTTCCAAGGACAATATGCTTTGCAGTTCTGTTTAGGTTTAGATTGTTAGGCTAGAGAAAGAGGAGGATGTTTTCAGTCGGGAATGCCTTGGCATACAAGTCAGGGCAAGGAGGCTACACAATCAGAAAAAATGCACATAAACACAGCCCTACTTTTCACCTCTGTATGCACCTGCACCAACAATTACCAACTGGAGTGTGGCACACAGTAACGGACCTGATAATTATGCCCAGAGCTTTTTTCTGTGTGAATGAATTCATTGTTTGTCTGTTCCCAGTGCTGTATATGTAGGAGTGTTTTCGTTCATAGCACGCGTGTGTGTGTGTGTGTGTGTGTGTGTGTGTGCGTGTGTGCGCACGCGTCAGCGTCAGTGTCGATGTCAGTCAGAGTCAGTCAGAGTCAGTCAGAGTCAGTCAGTCAGTCTGGAAGCCTTCACGTCCTGTGTTACATCAAGTCAAATCATGAGTGTTATTGTAAATTAATTTTCCCAACATTTAAAGATGATCGTCATTGCCAAGTAATGGAGATTTGCAGCCAACCGTCTCTCTTTCTCTCCCAGAGACCCTATCCCAGTCGGCCAGTGTTATCACAGGTGGGTCTGCACAGGCTACAGGGCTGGCCGACACACTGCAGAAGACCATGGGAGTTCTGGACATGGTAGGATGATGATAATTACGATGATGATGATGATGATGATGATGACAATGTTTGTGAGATTGCTCATTATATCTCCCCTTCCGTATCCACATCCCATATCCCCTAAACCATGTGAGCTCCACTTGGGTGGGCCAGTGGTTGAATTTGCTGTCTGCGGTCAGACCTCTAATGGAGCTTGTCTGAGACTTCCACACTGTCCTCCACCCTCTCACCCCCCCCCCCCCCTCTCCATGTGCTTCCTCTCACCTCTCATGTCCCTCCATGAGGAAAAGCAGATGGCAGTCATATTTGCCATGCCATGGTAATAGGGTTGATTAATTTAGTGTACGGCGATGAGTCTTCACTTCTCTCCTCCGAGTCATTCTGAAAAGAGCTTCCAGCTCCTCATTCCGTCCCCGCTCTCCACATTGAACAGGTTCTCATATTGTCAACATACACATCCTCCCTTGGTAGTTGACCACAGAGAGCGGAAATGCACTGCGCATGATGTGTTTGCGTGTTGCACTGACCTCCGACAGCTCATCCTCCTTTAAAGACGTGCCAAGTCCTTCATCAGTCTCAACAGGCGGATCTGGCTGTCGCGGGGCCAGGCGAGGCCCTGGGAGACGTATGGGGTCCTCATTCGGCCCGTTCCAGCCTGATTGGAACCATGCTCGACTTTGCACTCAGGTGGCCAGTGGGGTCGTGTTTTCAGATGTGCGCGTGTCTGGGACCAGATATGTCCTTCCCAGGGGTTTTGGAGAAGATGAAAGGAGACAGGAGGAAATGGAGGATGAGGAATTAGCTTTGTCCCAGTGCCATTTGTGAATCTAATACAGGGATAAGGGAGGTAGAGCTCTTGCTGAGCCTGTCTGGGAGCACACGGAGCAGTGTGTATGTGTGCAGGTGGAGGATTTGGCAGTGAGTGTGTGTGACTCTGAGGAGAATATGATTAGGGGATCAGGATGTGATCCCAGAGTAGAGGGATGCAGGAGAATAGAGACTCTGATGTAAATATGCAATGCAACACATGACTAACCATGTTCATGTATGCACAACTGTTCTATTTCTTGCATACAAAGTACTTCAGGTTTTTTTTTTTTTTAAAGGAGTTACCTAAATTGAATATCAAAGTCAGGAAATCTTTAGCTGTCTGGAATGCTAATGAACATCTGATATTACCAAACTAGTTCCTAACTTCGGTAAGGAAAGTGACATTTCATTTATGCTCCTCCGATGTCTATGCCAAGGGAATCTGAATTTTACGCGACATAATTCTTCCCGTATAGTAATTTAATCCCATGTATAATCTTTTAATATTTTGCCTCCACTACAATTTGTACAGATTCTGGATAAATCTCTCCTCTTTGAACTTTGTCAGAGGCACAGACTTTCATCGCAAGAAGAGAGGATTTGATATAAAGACACATCACCTCCTCCGCATCCTCTCTCTTATCGCCTCACACTTTGAGCTCAGTATTAGATAGTATTTTCATATCCAGTCTGATGAAAGTCAGATGAAATATAATCCTCAGACACATGTATCTAATCACTCCCTTTCCCCGTAGATTAGCCTCGACCTATACGATATAAATCATGTGCACACTGCACACACTGCTAGAGGAACAGCTCAGAAATGACACAGCCCAATGAACTCCTCTTTGGGTTCTGTACTGTTTGTATACGTACTTACTATACTGTATATTATACGTACATACTATACTGTATATTATACGTACATACTATACTGTACGGATCTATTAACTTTTATATAATGTCAATACTTTTTTTCTGTTAGAGTATCTCAACATTTCGAATCAGGCAATGTTTGCCTCCAAAATAAGAAGTACTAATACTACTACTACTACGGCAACTACTACCAAGGCAACTACTGCTACGGCAACTACGACGACTCAATCTATGCATCTATCTTCAAGCACAACAGCCTTGCTGTTTCTGGTGATGGCGTCTCTCCTCCAATCATAATCATTGACAGTGTTGATGAAGAGGAGCATAACTGCTGGAGCTGTCCCCCCAGCCCATCGGGTCATCAGGAGAGCTCCCCTGGTGGTGAACGTTGTGTATGGCAGCTCTCCCTCTCCCTCTCCCCGGCACTGGTTTGGGCGCACTCGAGGTCTGTCACCGCTTCATCGGTTCGGGCATAGCCAAGATCTCTCTCACCACTTCATTGGTTGGGGCACAGTCCAGGTCCCTCCCAGCTGCCTTTGTTTAGGCACAGCCACGATCCCTCACCGCAACGTTGGCTCCACATCGTTCCCTGTGACTTGGCCACACATTCAGAATCCTGACAAGGGGGGAAAAAAATATTCGGATCAAGTTTCAACTTGTAAACTTACCGTGTCAGCTGGTTCTTTTTGATGGTCCACCTGCTGGTGCCTTTACTGGACCCACGGCTGTTTTCCCCATTGGTTCCCCTGCTGGTGATGCCTTCGATCCCCAGAGGCAAAATCTCCCCAATATTGGCACACTGCTATCCTCTGCAATGAGCTGTCACGTTCAAATCAAGAGCCTGACCTTCACGCATACTATTTTAGCTTTGAGGGAGATGATGAGGCCAGACCACTGGATCTTCATCTAGAGTCCATATCATCTACACACCCTGCTGCTCTCATGAGGCCCAGACTCCCCCACATGCGAGAGGCAAGGACATGAGAGTGTGTCTGCCGCCATGGTGCCAAGGGGCAGCTGAAAGAGAGACAGGTGACACCTCCAGCTCAGATAACACTGACTCAGAGGGAATCTGACACACCTGACATTATTGCATATTATTTGCACGAGTACTATTGTCACTTTTCTTCAGTTGTCACTGTGTTACTCTTAGTGTTGATTGTTGCTGAACTGTTGTTGTTGAGGGAGGAGAAAGATCCCAATGCATTTCACAATGTCAATTATGGCTGTATGCGATGTACATGACAAATACATTTTGATTTGATTTCAATCTCTACAAAGAGGAGGAGAAGAGGATTCAGAAAACTGACCTCATCCCCTTCAAATAGAGTAATAGTTTTGCATGACATTTACATTTGAATTGAAATAAACAAATATTTAGATTGAGTCTTAATTGTCCTTGTATATACCGATATCCTCTCTATCTTCTCTAGATTTTAAAGATTCACTTCTCCACACAATTATACATATTAGACACTTGAACCATCTACAAGTAGTTTACAAGGGGAGTAGTGATCTGAATAGTAGCTCATAGTTTGGGGTTACTGAGAGTCTCCCTCAGTCACTGGTGTGTTGTTGGTCCTTGAGCTCCTGTCTCTCCCTGGCCCCCCCTGGCCCCCCCTGGCCTCGCCTGGTCTTAAACAAATATTCCACTTCCAGGATTTCATGCCCAACCTGGTTTAGATTTAAGAGTATTTAATCTTGCAAATCTACATTTCGGACTCAAATGGTTTTTCACTTGAAGTCACGGGCACTTATCTTTCAGGACCAATTAACCCCCCCACTCACACATGTTTCCCATAACCATTTCATATTTTGATTTCTTGTTATTCTAACGGTTGCAGCTGTACAACTGTGAGTGCCAATCACAAACTAGATTTTTTTTTTTTTTTAGTTTGTTTCTGTGTTTATTTCATCCGTGTGTGAAATGTTAGACAGGATCAGGGACGAATTACTGGGAAAACAACAGAGATGCACATGGAATGCTGTCCATATACTATAGCATGCTATTCAGCATTATGCAATTCGTATGCCAAGACTGAATCTGTTGATAGATAAAGGAGTTATAATGTGCTTGTACAATGAACAGACAAGCCTTTACTGTTCTGGCTTTCGCTGTATATTGATTTAATTTTACAGTGTAATGAAATATACCTGGGCTCATGCAAAGTTCTTGTTCTGGGCTTCTTCACACAGCTTTATCACCGGTTATAGCTGCAAAGAAAGTCCAGAAGTGGTCCCCTGTTACCTTCATGTGCACTAACATGGCCGCTTGCTGTGGAGAGAGAGTTTTGCTCTAGATCAAGGGTGTATAATTCCGGTCTTTGATCTTACACACGGTATCCTGGTTTTCGTCATTGCTTTCTAATCAGAGGTTGATTTATTTCTGTGTAAGAAGGTGTGTGGACTTTGTTGCTAACTGATTAATGAAGTGCCAGAGAAAAATAAAAAACAGAAAGACTTTGGCCTCTGTGGACTTGAGCCTTGACCCTTGACCCTTGGTTTAAATACTGTAGAGTGCACCTGACTTTACCAATATCACAACGAATTTGACATCGTTAACAAGCAGTATGTGGTCATCAAGAACGCATAATTAGTTGTTCTATTCAACCTTTATAATCATGGATTTCTGTTTTTAACAGTTTTTGCTTTTAGTTTTTAACAGTTCTTACTTTGTCTTTCAGGAGGTGGATATTATGCCAGACTTGACAGGAGACAATGCCAGGTCTCTGTCAAAACACTGGAACTTCATCCACATTTCCGTAAGTTCACACTTTGGAAGTTTGGAAACACATAACACAAATTAGTGAGAGTAAACATTAGGAATGTTGTTTATACGTATGATAAGATGTTGATGTTGTTTCAAAAAGAAAATAGTCTCATCTGAGCAGTTGGCAACTATATAGAAAGTAATTTCTTTGTGGTTCACGTATCCACAGATACTCTTCAACATTCTGGTCTTTTTCTTTTTTTTACACTTGTTTTGTCTGTAGGTGAACAATTCTTGCTTGTCTGAAGTGGGAGAAACTACGAGAGCCCTTGAGGAGTCGAACCAAGCTCTCCTGCATCCAGTGGTCATAATTTGGGTGAGTTCACATGGGGATAGACCTTTCAGAGAAAATGGAACCTTTTCATCCCTGTATGCCTTTCTGCACCCCTGACTGTTTCCTTTGCTTATCGTGAATTGGGCATGTTGGTTTAAGAATGGAACTGTAAGCTAGCAAAGACCATGGAATGCACTGATGTTGGGTATCCCAGTAGCTAGCTATCATTTTTCGAACAAGGTGGCCAGTGTGTGCTCTTAGGGAGACGAGAAAGAAAGTGTGTGTGTGCGTGTTTGTCTATGTGAGTGCGTGTTTGTGTGAGTGTGCGTGTTTGTGTATGTGTGTGTGCGTGTTTGTGTATGCAAGTGTGTGTGTGCGTGTTTGTGTATGCGAGTGTGTGTGTGTGTGTGTGTGTGTGTGAGACCAGTGGACCTAGTCAGCCGTTTAGCGAGTCTTTAGGGAATAGACGTTTCTCACACTTATATACTTATACTGTATACACACATATACTTACTTTGCGTGTTTCAAAAGCAGACATCTGGCATGGTTTGGATCTGGTTTCGTCGAGATACATGTTCTACACGGCTAGCCAATGTTATTCAGCTTGTAAAAATGTCACCTGCAGTCTACCTCAGGTTGCTGTCTAGCTGTTCAGAAACCCTATACACCCCCTGAGAAAGCCTCACTTGCTGTAACGTTTGGTCTGGTTGAAATGTCGATATCAACCACAGAGCAACATTGACACATGAGAGCTCATTTAAAAAAAAAAATCTAATTGTAACCAAAAATAAACATTTGTCTTTGAAAAGACCCTGTTTTACTTTTTTGACGTTACCTTTCAACCCCGGCAACAGCACAACTGCCAAAACAAAGCGAGTGAAAAAGGCACTGTGGACCTGGGGAGGTTGAATTCGAGTTTGTCTCCAGTGAGTTGTTACCTCAAAACAACTCGGTTTTAATCACTGCAAATGTCACGCAGCATAACTAGATTAAACCTTTGCTTTGATTTGTGTAAGGCCCTGCTAGCTGTTCAGTGAAGCTCTGAACACACACGCACGCACACACACACACGCACGCACACACACACACACACACACACACACACACACACACACACACACACACACACACACACACACACACACACACACACACACACCGGCTCCTCTCTGGTGGCGTGGGGCTTGGTTCCAGGCTGCATTAGGGTGGGATTGACTCTCTCCGCCACACTAGAGTAAAAGCATCTGTACATGTTTCCCACAGCTCATCCTGTGGACGGGTGGTCATTTCCACAGGTAGAGACAAAGAAAAAGACCCCCAGCACCCAACAGCTTATTAAAAAGAAATGCTCTCCCTGGCTAGCTTGATTTCATGGAAGCCTTAGAATGTTCCACATGAAGGTCAAGAATATAAGAATAGGTGGGGTGGCCCGAATTCCAAACGAGAATTACTTTACGAAGAGATCTCCAAATTTCACAGCCATAGGCACGGAGGGCGCTAAAATCAACAGTCGGGTTTTTTTGGCCGGCGTCTGACGGCACATGTTACTTTTCATGGGTTCAGTCAGTAGCGTTAAACAATGACCTCATGATGGTAATCAGAGTGGGTGGGAGATAATCGAGTTTCGCAGAGTGTGTGCCAATGCATTTAGTGTGTGCCTGGTTATGATCTGGTCTAGACCTAAACCGAACTAAAGACACACTCTGGGAGGTCTCTTTGACACCTTTTTTGGCAAATCTAATCAATCTAATCACTTATTATTGAGTTTAAACAGATGGTGATGAAATGTACAGTACCAGTCGAAAGTTTGGACACACCTTCTCATTCAATGGTTTTTCTTTATTTTTGTATTATTTTCTACATTGTAGGTTAATATTGAAGACATCAAAACTATGAAGGAACACATATGGAATTATGTAGTAAACAAAAAAGTGTTAAACAAACCAGAATATGTGTTATATTTTAGATTCTTCAAAGTAGCCACCTTTTGCTTTGATGACAGCTTTGCACACTCTTAGCAAGGTGTGTCCAAACTTTTGACTGGTACTGTATATTATTTCATCATGTGGTATAGTGAAGTATGTGATAAAAAGCGTATTTATAGCAGATTTACACATTTGAAATGCAACTTGTGTCACTATTGCTTCTAATAATACATATTACTGATATACGTATACTGTATTGTACCAGTGTATATGGAAAAAATATTGGAGTGAATTCACCCTGTCGAGAATCTGTCAACAGTAATATTTGAAAAAACAATTAAACAGCAGTGGAAACTCATTCCCTCAAGTGTGACGCACTAAGTGAGTCATTGGGACGGTTTATGCTGTCCTAATGTGGGCCCATCTATCTAAGTAAACACTCTAGGCCCCGAAGATTTACACCTGAGTTAGAGGGATTAGAACCCCAGACAGCACCAAGTCTCATCCGACGACGTCTGTTTACCCAGAACTCCGACACACACTCCACTGACATCCTCCTCGATTCGCACCTTAAACAAACAGGCCTTGTTCAGTCAAAGCATGTCTAACGACTGTTTGGACAATGAGTGTTAATTGCTTAGAAATGCATAATCTCTCTCTTAGTAAGAGATCTCCAGCATTGGCAAGAGATGTTTGACTGGGCGCGGCGGGCTGTGTTTTGATAGGTGCGTTTGAATGTGTCGGACGGCTCGTCAGTCAGCGAAAGGACGGGAGAGCCGGCGGCCATAATGGAACTCGCCACAGGAGCCAAGCTCCGAAATATTTTGGTCTATGGTATCCAGCTCCATCACTCAAAGGTATGCCTCTTTATTCTTTTTTTTTCAGGTCTTAAGTACTGCCCGAGTGAATTCAGAGTTCTCCTGGAATGCACTTGTGAAAAAAGCCAAACAAAACAGAATGGGAAATGTATTGCTCCTTGTTCTAGAGTCTTGTCTCCTCACGTACAGTATCTAGGCTTGAGGCTAATTGTGCTGTCTGTTGTGTTGTCTGTTGTGCTGTGCTGTGCTGTGCTGTGCTGTGCTGTGTGTGTGTGTGTGTGTGTGTGTGTGTGTGTGTGTGTGTGTGTGTGTGTGTGTGCGTGACGATATAAAGGAAGGGAGTAAAGTTTTAAAGAAGTGTGAAGGACCATGTAACTTTCACACCATATATTGTTTAACATGTTCACCGTACCACATGCCTGCTTCAGCTGTGTCTGGTGGGAATGTTCTGTATGGTGTTCCCTAGCCGCCTGTCAAAAGTTCACTGGAGTTGTCAGAGTTGATGTGGTTGACCTGAAATCTGTTGCTGTCTGCAATTACAGGATTCTCGAAATATGAAAAACTCCTCTGACAGGATGAAAGATGGCTGGATATGTAAAGGCAGATACATTGCTGAACGCTTTCAAATGTTTCCATTATTAGTCTTATCCACAACAGTAAGTAAATAAATAAGTAGATATGATATCTGCTATCTTTTTGTTAAAACAAAACCCCCAGAACCACAGTAATAGACTTTTAATTGTTCTAATATTGTTTGCGTAAGACTTATGCCAATGAGTGTCATGTTTATGATCGACTGAATGTTTTTGACAAATGATTGCAATATTTCCTGCCAGCAACATCACATCACAAATCAATGCTAGTACCTTGCTGCCAGGGGAGGGAGAGGCAGAGGGAGGTTTGAACAGGTTATTTTGTTATAGCCTTGCCAGCGTGAGCTGGGGGGGGGGGGGGGGGGGGGGGGGGGGGGGACCTGAGTGATGGATGAGGATGGATTCCCATTTCCTCTTGGTCAGCGTGTCGGCAATATCCACCGGCCCCTTGACGTCAACGTGTCGTCTGATTAAAGCGGGGTGCTTCATATTGGTGTTCTTGACTGGGAAGCATGCTACACACTGGTTCACATATGAGTTTCATTTCTCCTATCAGACGCTCCTCTCAGGTGCCGAGCATGCCAGAGTCTTCCCCTGACCTATGGAGAGTGAGGCTGTTAATTAGTCATCCTGTTGAAATTCTTTGGGAGAAAGAGAAGCGGGAAGGGAGTGGACGGAGATAATATGTGTTCGGCATGATAAAATGCTTATCGTTATGAGATAGTGGAGCAGCAGAACGGGACCTTGTTATAAATCACTTTCATAGGTTTTTTGTTATAATGAGGATAATTCTTCCCAGATGGGCTTATTCATACTTGTCAAAATGGCTGCCAACACCTCCCTTTGTCAGTCCTCCTGGCCCTATGTACAAATATCTCTCTACAATAATGCATATCCACAACTTAAGCACAAAGCTTCTGTATTATTTCATATTTATGTTGAAAATTGACTGGCCAATATCTGATGAATTAAACTTCACAAATCCTACGTCGGCGCCTAGTCAATGAAACATGGTGATATATGCCATTTATATAATATATCCCATTTATCTGACGCTTTTATCCATTGTAGTGAGTGCATACATTTTTCATTATATATGGTCCCAGCGGGAATCAAACCCACAATCTAAGCGTTGTTAGTGCCATGCTCTACCAACTGAGCCACAGAGAAGTTGCCAATGATGTGTTTGGAGACTAAAACGTGTAAAACCTATAACTTTGGACATAAACCCAGTATTTTTATGATACACAGGCGTCACAGATGACGCCTCTCTTTTCCCTGACAATTTGAAGGTGGGGTTTTGGATGGCACATCAAACCACACCTAAAGAAACCAATCTTGTTCTGATTTGCATTTTTGGAAAATGAGGAGGGGGAAAATCAAGCGAAATCAGCCAGTGCAGTCCTTCTTTAAACTTATCTTAAACTTATGTCCATGAGAAGGTGTCGATAATTTATGTTGATTTGAATTAAACAGCCGGCAAATGTAGGGGATGCAGTTGCACACTGCTGTATTCCAAACTCATGTTGGAGTTGGTGCTGTCAAGGGTATTTAAAAACATCTTAAGATATACAAATATCTTTTTAATTTATTTAAACAATTTTGTGCACAGTGAGTTCTGTTTTGTGTATCGGAGATGTTGCGCTTACTGATAGGCAGTGTCAGGGAGCTGACTCAGTCATTCCAACAAGAATGGAAAGTTAGTGAATGTTTTGTTGCATTTTGTTGGGCCCAAATTAAATGTTAAACAGCAATCTTGTTTTGTTTTGGGTATGCTACAGTTTCCAATTGTTTAGAGATGGAATTCTTAAACTAGTCATCAAGAGGGATTATTGTTGTAAGAACACTGTCATTTGATAAGGATCACTAAACATACACTGGTAACAAACAGTCTCCAATATCGGATTGAAAACAGTCTTTCTTATTGTCTGGGACTTGCCCGATTTACCCTTTTGACATCCGTGAGTTTTGTTTTTGTCATGTTTAATTTCCTTATGTGCCAAGACATTACCAATGTGTGCGACTACAGCAGTATTTCCACTGTGTCGAACCAGAAGAGAAAGTCTCCCTTCACTCCCAATTCTCCTTTGTTTAGACATTTTGACTGTCAAACGCATAGGAATCATGACCACTGAGAAGCTCAGATACAGTGCCTTGCATATTAAGTATTTTTTACAGTGAAGCATTTTTTCTTCTTTTGGCTCTATACTCCAAACAGTTTGAATTTGAAATCAAGCAAACTAATATTATTTCTAAATTAAGCACTCGTGTGGTATTTGGTCGCATATTCTTTACATGCAATAACTGCCTGAAGTCAGCGACCCATTGACCCCACCGGACACTAGGTATCTTCTCTGGTGATGCTCTGCCAGGCCTGTACTGCAGCCATCTTCAGTTGTTTGTTTTAAGGTCTTATCTTCAGCAAATTAAATGCATGTTCAAATGGATTAAATCTGGAAATTGACTTGGCCAGTCATTTCAACGTTTTACTTTTTGGCCCTGAAAAATTGTAGTTGCTATGGCAGTATGTTTGGGGTCATTGTCTTGCCGTCGAATTAAGTGCCGTCCAATGAGTGTGGAGGCATTTGCTTGAACAGTACATGAGCAGATACCTGACTAATTAGAAACACCTGTCAAGCCAATTGTCCAAATACCTTTGGTGCCCTGAAATAGAAAGACTATGTATAAAAAGTGTTGTTGTTAATAAATGGTCAAACCAATATTTATACAAATACCCTTAAGTAAAATATGGCAATCTATACTTTAACCTCATATTTGTTGTTTGACTTTATATCAAAACTTTTGGTGAATACAGCCAAAAGAAGAAAAAATGCTTCACTGTCCAAATACTTACGGAGGCATACTGTTAGGGTTTTACACAGTATGCACTCAGTCCAGGATGAGAATGGGGCGTTGTAGTTCCTAGTCTTAGGCCTAATAGGTAATGATATATGTCCTGCTGAATGGCATATGACTCGTTCCTCCCTAAATTATTATTATTATTATTATTTTAATTTTTTTCCATCATTCTTTTCTTGAAAAGAACATTGGGGATCAGTAAAATATGTGTCATAGTGGGGGAATACAGGACACACCCTGAATTTGAACTGAGAATGACATGAATTTTAGTTGTTTGTTTACAGTAGTATGGCATACCTTATGTATACCTTAAGTAACTTAATGGCAATTTTAGTTCCATTTTAGCCTTGGATGAATACCTGCATTTGGTCCAAAAAATTGGTTGTTCAATTTGGAAAATCCTCCACCTCATTGGCCTTTAGAAATGTCTCGTTGGACCCAAAGTTCATCTTTGCAAATGAGCCTTGACTGTGGTTGTACATTATTCACAGCAACACCCACAGCTGAGTCCTGGTGCGATTCCCATGTTTACCTAAGGTAAAAGATTTCTCCCGAGCCGAGCAAATGGAGTCACGGACAATGAACTGCAGTGCCTTTGTGGAAAGAGATGTGATCAAAGCACTTCTGCCGACCTGTTGCAATTTGTGCTATTCCGTCTACCACACTAAAGATGCACAGTGGTCATCGTGGGCTGTGATGTGTGAACACTTTGACCGTTTAAGATGTTGGCAGAAGTTCGGCGGTGAGTGTCGGGAGACGGCGTAGCGTGGTAAGCTGAGCCGGCGGTGTGAGAGCGGTGATCATATACCCTATCAATGGCTGCCGCGGCGATAGGAAGCGTCACCGGATCCCCCCTCGCACAGGGTCCTAGCGACCTGTCACCAAGTGAAAAGGGAGTTGTCACGGTGATATATGGGTGTTGTAATCCCCGCAGTGAGAGCCCTGATGTTTACCCTCCCCGCGTTTCCTCCTTCTCAAAGAACCGAGACCAGGAATCTTAAACCCGAGAGGAGATTAGCTGCTCCCTAAAAAAAAAAGAGAAAGAGACAGACTGAGAAGGAGAAAAGGGAAGGCTCTATACAGTAGGTCTATTCTCCTCTACCTGTTTAGATCCACCTCCGAATGGCAGGCAGGTGAAACTGTATACTCTGTAGCAGAGTTCTACTGTGGCCCTCCTGGACCTGCGTGACCTGCTCCCTCTCTGGGGGTCACAGGGAATCAAGGGCATTTGCCGCCAACCTTTCTCAACCAAAATCCAACAATTATCCTATGTAGATATTCTACATGTATTTAGTATTAACAACATTTGTTTTAGATTGCCCTTTGGTAGCAGGCTTTCACAAGACTCTCACTAGATAGGTCTGATCTAAAGACCTAGTGTAACTATGCAATATGCTAATAAATCATACAGAAGTTGACATCGTATTGGCCTGTCGTAACTCTTCAAAGAGAACCCGCAACTGATTCACAGTAACATGCTGTTACTTTGCTTTTACTGTTGAGACCACTTCAAAATACCGATCCCATGTTTGGAAAAACATTCTTGCGCTGGAAAACTGCATGGTTGAATGAACAGTAGATAAGTGAATCAAATGTTTGCAAATATTAACGCTGATGAGAGATGATTGGGGATTTGAAAAGCTGTTTTTCGTTACTCCAAAGACACATCCAGCAGCGCTGGCCAATCTTCTCTCGTTAGCGTCAGATTTATGTTCCAAAATCCACCCCGCTCATTAAGACAGTGTTCTCCCCTGTCACGAGGCTAATCATTTCTCTTTGTTGTCTCATAATAATACGCGTCACCATTATTATGGATCCCCCTGGAAACGCAGATCAGAAACAATCAGTTCCCCTTGCGGACGGTTGACATCTCTGTACAGGCAGAAGCCCTTGGATTGCCCCCCTCTCTGGTGATGTATTTGTAGAGTGTTAGGGTCAGAGCCTCAGGAGATCTGGACCGCGGTGACATGTGCAGGACATCAGGCTTTATCTCTTGCGCGCGGAGTGCGCCAGATGTGTGTCGGTATGTGTGAAACTCAACCGCCACAGTTTGGCGAGAGGAATTAGACATACCAAAGCGGTGTTTATTCAGCTTTGATTTCTTAGATTAAAAAGACCAGCGACGGCCTCTCCCGGGTGATGCAGCTTGACTCAGGCCCTTGCATCCAATTGGGAGGGAGCTTTGAAAACCAAAGGGGATAATCTTATAGGGGATTAATACATTCCAGGTCCTCTGAATTAGTTTGTAAACTTTCAATCAGGCAAGGAACGTCAGAGTGTATTCATTTATGTATTTGCTTTACCACTTGCTTTGAGTTCGCTTTGACCACCCACAGCAGAGGCTGGTAGCGTTTCCACATCTTAGGGATGTTAAGTGAAGCACACTGCAGCACATGGGGGGGGATTACACTTTTGGTTCACAGGCTTTTTTTAATGACTGTTTTTAGAGTAGTAGAGTTCACTTTTCAGCTCTCTGTCTCTGGCTACATGTGTGGAGGACCTCGCTGTAACACAGAGTTGTGTATTTTTGGGAAATCCTCACGGAACACCTTGAATGAGCGTGAAATGAATAAAGGATGCACACCCAAGGCAACGAACAGAACAAAACTCAAAACTGAATGAAAAATGAAAACTCGCTCTTCTTCTCGTTGCTGTGGCATTTATTCATCCCGCCGATGTTTTTCGGCTCAGTAGACTCCCTGGGAATCATTAAGTATGCATATTAGAAGGTCACAACATCGTAGACGTGCCACGGCTGAGTGAATGAGTCCATGAGTCTTCTGTTACGCCTGTAAGTGAGTTGTAACCTTCTGGCGATGGGCTTTTTAACGAGGTGATCTGATAAGTGTGGTGTGGATCATTCCATTCCCCACTTGGTCTCACACTCTGCATCCAATAGGCCCTATGCCTGCATGTCCCCTCGTGGTTTAGTCTGTGACATGGTGTTGTTTTGACAGCAGCGTAAAAAAACACATTGTTGCACCAGTGTTTGTTTTCTTGGCTTGCGTGAGGCATGTCCGCGATTGCATTCTTGCACTGTGTTTAGAGTGGAAGTGAGGGTACGAAGCCGTGACCAGGATGCTCGGGGTTCAGATCCAGGGTGCGTCACGGCCAGTGTGTTAATGAGCAAAATACCTGTACCTGTAGACTACCTGAATCTGACCTCAGATGCCCTATGATACAGACTGTGTAATATTTACTATAACTGTAATGTGGGTTATTTCTACTGGGATAATTAAATGAGGCATCACTCTGGGTGTGGGTGGGAGTGAGGTTCCCATGTGGGATTCCCATGTGGGGTTCCCATACCACATGTAGGGGTTGGTATATATATTTATATATATATTCTCCCCACGTCTTCATGTCTCTCTATAAAGAGCCATTGTCCTGGTTATTGTTTGGATGTATGTCTGTCGGTGGGTCAAATTCAAACAAAGTCATCACTCACTAAAGTTTGTTGAAATAGCACAGCATTCACTCTGAAAAGAGCAGACGGAAACATAAGCTTACTTTATTTTCTCTTCTGAAATGCTCTGTGTCCTGTTTTGACCGGGGTTTGTTCTGGCTTAAAGAGACAAGACAGAGAAAGAAGACATCACACATTACATTGATTAACACGCTGTTTGGTTAGCCAAGGGGAAGTCTATAGATATATGCCTTTGGCAGGATATTTTGAAAACTCACTTTGAAAGGGTTTTCTTTCTCTACCATGACCGGTTTTTGCGACAACAATTGTCATGTCAATGGGGTCTAAAGCACAGCTATGTATCAATACAAGTGCAGTTTCCCTTGGCTGGAAAGACTGAGAGAAAACTCATGGCCACACAAAAGTGGAGGAGGATAAAGACAGCCAGGCTTATATGCTCAGTACACATCCTTTTCAAATGAAGTGAGGCAGTGTGGGAGTGACAAGGTCATTCTAAATACAGACATTCGGGCATCTTGCCACTTCCAACGCCTCGCCCTCAGTGATTCAAAAGACTCAAATACCCTCTTTAAGTGTCACAGAATGTGTTAGTCACCTTGTCATTTCATTGGCAAACATAGAGCTTTTCACATTTCTAGCCTCTCAAATCTCTTATTATTCCTACTGCTCAATGGCTCACAGTCGAGGTCGGTCGAGGCAAGGCCCAAACGATAGCCTGGTCAGTTGTTTGGATGAGGTTACTCTACCTTTGGTGTTTGGGCTCATATCGGGTCTCTGGACCGGACAGTAACCGGACCTGCTACCCCCCCCTGCCCCCCCCCCATTTCAGTTCAGCCTCTAGCTACTGCCTCCCCCTTGAATGAGAGACTAGAGGACTCGAGGAGGGGGTGCTGGGACCTGAATACCCACCAAAGGACGTGCTGTCAGAATTCTGAAACACAATCCCTTTAAACCCAAGGACTAGGGTTTTTCTTTTCCAGACCTATTGTATCAGTTTGGACTCACCTCATGGGTCATTTGGGGAGAGCGTCTGAGAAATATTTTTTCACCTCATTGTTTGAGACAATAATAGGGGGATGAAGAGTACAACAACAAGATAATTTCCGAGTGTTCTACCAAAGAATGTCCTCAGAGTGTTCTAGACTCCTGGAAGATTAGAAGCTGCTGGTTAGCTGTGATGCTAGTTATGACTGCCCTCAAGTGGCTAACGGTACAACCAGCAATCGATAACGCAACTTGCCCCCAAACATTTGTCATGTGTAAAATACGATGACAGTAAGCCATTCCGACGATGAAAGGAGGTGATAAAACTGTCTTTCTAAGTCTTATTCATTCGCTGTTTGTTCTCCGTCGGGTAGCTGGTGTGATTCTAAGGGCTCTTTCCAGTGCACTTGGCTGGGTGCTTCTTAAAAGTCTTTTCCATGAGCTCTTTTTACTGAGGACTCCAGCTCAACTGGCACTCCATGAAGGGAACTAGACATGGGAGCCCTCAGTAGCAGTCCTCGGGGCTGAGATCTTAGAATGACAGAGGCGTGCAAATTGTCACTGTTAAAACTCCTAATTGCCGGAGCCCAAAGCTTCAAAGAGGTCCTTCATGTGTGGCGGAGCGCTGCGCAGTCACACTGCTCCACAATGGAAAGGTTGAGTGCATCTGTGGCATTTAAGAGTATGGTTAGTCCGAGGATTGCTTATTGTGTGGTCTACTGATGTTTTCTGATGTTTTTTGTTTTTTTTCTCCTGTTCAAAGACGTATAGTCTTAAGTCCTGTCAAAATCCCCTCTTAAACAGTAAGCAAAAATAGACCCTAATGATTGAAGTTCCATTCTGTAAACTCGTGGTTTCAGCTTCGAATAACAAGGCTGTGTGGTGGTTGTGCGTGTGTGTGCGCGTGCAAGCGCGCGCGTGTGTGTGTGCGTGCACACGTACATGTGTGCCTGTGTGCGTGTGTGTGCGTGCGTACGTGTGTGTGTGCGCGCGCATGTGTGCGTGTGCGTGTGTGTGTGTGGTGTTTGGTTGCATGGTGGATGATCATCATCGTGCCGTGACGTCGCTGTCGTGAGACCTTGAAGTAGGGTCTCCCTCACGCAGGGTAACGGTTACGACACTGCTTCATGAGCTCATTGTGATCATCTGTGACACGGTATCGAATCCAGCCTTGGGAAAGACGGACCGTACCTGACGTGTGCAGTGTGTGTGTGTGTGAGAGAGAGAAATTAAGAGTGTTTGTTGAGGATGATGTACTATCAGAATTTATCTCAACATTTCGATACCTAAGTTGACATACGGTATGTCCAGATCTCAGTTTGTGATGCATTAGATGTGTGGGTAATTGATGTAGCAGGAGTTACTGGAAAAGGGAGTGTTATGTTTCAGAGTTAATGCTTAATATATGTGCTGGTCTTGCATTAAATGCAGCATATATCATTTGTGACAATCTTTCCACCAATGTGAACAAATGATGACTCTTTTGGCAGGGAGAATTTATGTGTAAGAATCCATGGCAGACTGTCATCATCAAGTGGAAAGTGAGGTTACCTCATGTCTGATATTGGTGAAGTATATTCCATCATCAAGTGCATTAAGATTAATGCAGGACTGCTTTGGTGCTGCACGAGGCCAGACAGTTTGTGAATATTTTACTTGAACAAACCAGGCCTAGATATGGAACATTTATAGATACATTGCGACATTGCTCAGCAGATGTACAGTATCTTTACCATTTACATTACATTTACATTTAGGGTATTCAGCAGACGCCTTTATCCAAAGCGACTTACAACAAATACATTTGACGAAATAAGTGTTTACCAATCCTACTCGCATGTTTGATTTACGTTGTATTCCACAACACTGGTGATCAGGACTGATTGGCACACATACCTCATAGCCAATCATTTAGAAGCATCCATGTACAGTACAGTACAATACCATCCATGTACAGTATAGTACAGTATAGTACAATACCGTCTTCATTACACGGCAGAGCTACAATACTTCACTTCTTCTTCACTGCACAGTACCAGTCAGAGGTTTGGACACACCTTCTCATTCAATGGTTTTTCTTCATTTTTTTTATTATTTTCTACATTGTAGATTAATATCGAAGACATCACAACTATGAAGGAACACATATAAATAATATAGTAAACAACAAAGTGTTAAACGAACCAGAATATGTTTTATATTTTAGATTCTTCAAAGTAGCCACCTTTTGCTTTTGATGACAGCTTTGCACACTCTTGGCAAGGTGTGTACCAAACTTTTGACTGGTAGTGTACGTCAGGTGTCAGTTCCATGTGCCCCAGAAGAGCAGTGCTGCCTCAGCCCTCTCCTGTACTGTAGTGTGTATGGTGCTTCCACCTAAACCAACTGTTTTCTCCATCTCCTAAAACCCTGGAAGAGATACTAAGACTGAGAGGCAGTGGAAAACCACCTCAGCCCTCGAGGACATGTTATTGGGTCTGACTACATGGTGCATGGAGAAATGAAAATCCCCCTCGTCTCAGATTCCCCTCTCTCTGTGTGTGTATGTCTCCGTGTGTGTGTCTCCGTGTGTGTGTGTGTGTGTGTGTGTGTGTGTGTGTGTGTGTGTGTCTCCGCGTGTGTACGTGCGTGCATGCGTGTGTCCGCGCATGTGCCCATAACAATGGACCAGGGAGCCTCTCATTAGTGAGCTGGTTTATGCTTCCTGGACGGTCCCCAGCGGAAAGAAGACAGAACAGAGACCCTGCCATTGGCAGAAAGGCATTGTGGGAGAGCCAGGGTCAGGAGAGGTACCCAGTGTCTGTCAAGCTCATCCAGTACTGTAACTTGAGTGAGTTGCGGTTACTTGAGTGAACTTTTGATTACTTGCGCCGTTTCCTTATGGATACATTCCAGTCTGAAAGCAGTTAAATATGCTAATATATCTTGGTGTCTTGGGTGTACAGACTGATATTTGAAACCATTCCATCCTTTTGCGCTTCGTATTCAGGAGAGGACATGGACGCTGAGCGACAGTTGTGACCACTAAAAGCCGCAGTGACTCAATAAAGGACTCGCAATGCATCATACTCATGTACCAGAGAGGGAGCAGCTACTTGATTTAATAACGCTATTTTATGAAGTATGATTCATATTTCAAAAGCTGTATTTTTGGAGTGGAAATGAGTCTTAGACCAGCTTAAAAACTTTGATCGTCCTTGGTGATCTGCAGTTGCTGTGCCTGATTCCCCTTTTATTTGAGTTTTCCAGCGGCCTATCGTGTTGTGCTGATAGCTCCTTTACAAGGTCTGTTTTGCTATCATTAGCAATGGCACTCTTCTTTAAGACTTTCCCATGGCCTTCATCAATGCACTTGGGTGGTAATGGACTAATGCCGATCCTCCTCATTACATTTATCATTCCTGTAGCCACTAATGCCTCGAAACACATGTCCCATCAGAATTGGTTTCGTGTGAAGAACCCATTGTTGCGGTCTGTGTCAACAAGTGATTTGTCCAATTTCTGCCGAAGACACTTGTTTTTGTTTTTAGATAACGAGCAAAAATAATGCGTTGATTTGATTGCAGCTCTTCACGGTTTGCACAATAAGCAATCAGATTTCTCTGAGAATGCTTTGATTTATCACAAAAAGGTTTGGCTCCCAGTTCCCGTTCCTAGATAAACCTACGCATTCCTGTAATGGTGGAATATGGAGTCAGCTTTTTGGGGTAAAAAAGTGTGTTGGTTGCCGTATTCTGTTGACTGCTCACAGATGTATTGGCCCCTTTCCTTGTTGCCTCATTCTACTAAAAGTAAAAGAACAATGACTTTGATGCATCTTAAAGAAAACAGGAAAAGCCTATTGTTTTTTTTTCTCTCTTTTGATTTCTCAAAAGCAGGGCCAAATGTAAATATAAAAACATACACGAGAAAGCACAGGAAATGCTCAAATTAAATGCTCCTGGAGCCCGTTCAAAGCTATCGGATTTTGATTCCATTATGACTTTGTGTTGCTTTAATCAATAAGACGAAGACGCTGATCCGTCTTCCAGCGTTTTAGCCTCGATTCCCCTCGTGGTGTGGAAAATCTGTGTCATCTGACTCTCCCCTGCACTGGTTCTGATTAGGGAGTGCTCCAGGAGTTCTGCATCCAGCGTGCTCGCTCCTATTAACCACGGTCAGGCCTGATTCCACGCTCCGTGCTCTCATACCTCGTCACATTCCTCTGGGATCGTCTCCTCGGGCCTGGCTGGATATGTACACCCAGGGGTGGGCTGAATCAGTTTGGGTCAGGTGCATCCCAAGTGCATTTGGTGCCAGTATTCGAACGGGACAAAGGCCTACAGATTGTACGACGAGAACAATGATTTTTACGGCAGTGACTTGTTACATATTGTATTTTCAGAGGTCTTAGTGATCAGGATTGGCCGTACACTGTTGTTTGAATAATAATGAAATTGACCGGCTTAAGCATCGCAGTACAGGACAGGCGGAGAGTCCTGTCGGATATCAGGCCGCTGGTGGGAAATGGCTGCAGCACCGTAGCTCTCTAAAGACCGCTGGGTCTGAAAGACAGAAACCAGCGAGCTCTCTCAGAGTTTGGGCCGCCCACCGCGGGAGGCACTCAATGCAAGGAATGGGGAGTGAAAACCATTAAAAGAGCATCACGCAGGCTGCCTGGGGAAAAAAGAGACAGAGCGCAGAGGAATCACGAAAGCAAAGCAACCACAACAGTAGAGACTGCCTTTAAAACCAGAGGGGGGGGCCCTGCTTCAAGAAAGACTATGCGCTGACTTAATGTGTGGTTTTCTGTAGATCTGTCCAATATCATGCACGGTAAACTGTAAAGAATGCCTAAGCTGTCGGGTTACGAGTGCAACAGGACCTGTAATTCAGCAACACACATCAGATAAATATAATAAAGCACTTTCATTTTGCTGTGTCCCCGCCCCCCCCCTGAAATTGCTTCCGGCTGTTGATTGAACTTGCTATCGAATAACATGTGAGTCACGAAAATCCCCCCCAGAATTGGGTTTTTAACCAATTTGATTTAGAGAATTCAGATGTTTTCACTCTAAATGTTTGTTTGGCCTATCTGTGTCGGACATGCGGTAGGTATTACACAAAATAACGTGCAAAGGGCTGCTTTTCCAGTGTAGGTTAAGTTTTAGTGTAGATTATAGACTCTCCCAGGGAAATTCTGCATTTGCTTTGGTCACTTGGTGCAAGACGACTGGATGTGAGTGAGAGTGAGAGTTATCCTGGCAGTACTGTTGTCTGAGCTCAATCAAATGTTGATTCGAACAGTGTCTGTGTTCGTGTCCATGTTTGTGTGGATCAGGAAATGGAGCGGATCCTTGCTCTGTCTGATTGTTTTTGTTGAGACGGCCCAGTATACAATGCGAACGTACTGTATCTTAACAGAGTCTGTGTGTGCGTCAGGAGGATGTTGCTTGTAGTCCACAATCCAAACAGCATGTCTGCAGTGTGTCAGTATGAATCAGCATACAGAGCGTAACCCAAGACTGTGTGTGTTACAGGAGGCTGAGCACTGGGCGAGGTCCGTGGAGAGGCTGGCTGAGATCACGGCGGCTCTGATCCGGGACAGAAACCCCGCCCTGACAGGACAGCTGCTGCAGGCCTGAGCCACTAGGAACACCACCCTACTCCACTTCACCCTCGGCCCACTCCAGGGACTTATTGAAGGGCAGGTCGGGGGGGGGGGGGGTGGTGGGTGGGGACGATGTGAAAAAACACCATCCAAGAGGGCGTGCATGACCCACGGGGGGCGTGCATGTCCCTGGCTCACCCACCCACCCACCCTCCATGGCCTGACACACCCCTGACCCTCCATACTCTGCCTCGTTATAACTATAATAAAAAGACGTGTAATGAGATGGGGTATAGTTCAACACTATTCATGAAGTGTGTATGGAGAGTTGTTATTATTACACGTGTGAACTACTATCTCTCCTAGCTTTCGAACTGTTGTGTTTGACTGTACAGTCTTTGTCACTGGAGAAATGTGCAGCATGACTGAAATGCGCTGTGTACATTGCATGTGTATGGGGAGAATTCAACATGGTATGTGTGTGATTTTATACCTTACTGTTGGAGTGGCCTATGTTTAAATTATTAAACGGTTGCTTTTCATAAACTGACTTTTTTTCTTTCTTTCTTGTGAGCCATTGCTTCTACTGAGCCCTCTTTACACACACACACACACACACACACACACACACTTCTTTTTTGGAATTGAGTTGGAAATGTCTATGGCTTGCTCTACAAGTCCTACAGAAGACATATAAGGAAGCGGAACAGGGAAGAGCATGTTTAATTACAATGCTGGAGAGCCCCAGAGCCCATAATGAAGCAGCTTAGTGATATCGAAGCTCCTGTTTCCTCACATAAACTCCCTAACCTTGGTCTCATACAATGAGCCCCACCGGGAGACATTAGTGTTAACCCCTGTATAGTAGCAGGGGGCCCAAGGCAAGAGTGTATCCTACTCTTAGGCTTTAAGTGATGTCTAACATGGAGGTATACAGTATTCAGGCCATTAAAGTTTATCCCACCAGTTAAGAACAAGGTGTGTGTGTGTGTGTGTGTGCGCGCGTTCAAGAGTGCATGTTTGTGTGTGTGTGTGTGCGTGTTCATGTATGTGTGTAAGCACCGTACTCCCATGGTTAATGTGTTTGTCACAGGAGTGGAGGAAAGCCTCAACATCAAAGGGCCTTTTGACTGTTGATCCCCTCCACATTCCAAAGTACACCGTACCAAGGTGAAGAGCGATTGGTTTTGTTGTTGCTTAGTATATACCACTTACACTTCCAGGCCCTCTCCGATTTCTAACGTTTTTACATCCTCCATAATTGAGTGGAATTCCGACTGTTGAGGGATGACTGCCTCAGGGTACGTAGGAATCACTGCTTTCTACTTTCTTACAGAAATTACAGGGAGCCTCCTCAAGCACGAACACCTTACCTTCAGTTATCAGAGGAAATAGTTTTACCACACATTGAGTACTGTCTGGGGTGCCACTGCTGTTGGTGTTAATGTGTTCTGTGTAATACCTGCTGGTATTGCAATGCCTTTGAGGACTAGGCACTGTAAAATAAATAACCAGTAATTGTACTGTAATATGCTTGCGATTTACATTGACATGCAGTACGTGGGGATATAGGGACACCTGGTGGACAATCATGGAAGACAGAAATATGTTATTGCTTCTTTTTAGTTCGCCACTTGGCGTCCTCAGTGAGTCCACTCTCCACTCTCACGATTCAAAATACGTCCAAAATACCTGTTGCTTCACCACATACTTGCTGTTGAACAGCCAATAAAGTATTTTCTCTAAACGAAAGAGCCCAGGATGTATTGATTGATTGATTGATTGATTGGTGGGTTTTTGATGGGTTTTTGGCCTGTTTGTACATACCATTAATGATAATGTGTGTCCATTGTCCTTTACAGCTTATTGATGGTATTTTCTATTTCATTGCACACTCCACCTCAACCGCTCCCTTCCCTCTCCCTCACGGTCACAGGCTCCACCAATTAGTGTCTGACTGAACTGATGGTTATAGTAATTTGTTATGTCGAAGCAGATTTAGCTTTACACCAGCCAGAGACAGGGACTGTGGCCACCTCATCTCAGTTCTGGACTGTTTATTCAACTGCAGTGGTCTAGTGCTGTGCAGAAGGAGACCTAACACAGATCCCACAGTACGGTGACTGTAGGTCCGCCAGCCCCAGACAGCCAGTCGTCACCCTCACCAGCCAACCACAGGTTTGATTATGGCCTTGGCTGCCGCTATAACCCTGGAGGCCCGTAAGGGGTGTGTGTGTGCGTGCGCGTGTGTGTGTGTGTGTGTGTGTGCACATGCTTGTGTGTGTTTGCGTGTGTTTCCGTGTGCGTGTGAGCATGTGTGCGTGACTGTGTGTGTGTGTGTGTGTGATTGCGTGTGTTTTTGTGCGTGTGTTTTCCCTAAACTACCCAGGGAACTAAGGGCCAGAGGGTCCCCTAAAACACAAAGCAGCAGAGACGCCAAGGAGAAACACACACAGACCACAAGAAAACGGCTCTTCCTGGATACTTAAAATACACTGCATATAGCAAGGGTCAAAAGAGCAGACAAAGCATATAGCATACAATATCCAGCCTTTACACGTCAGGATGTACGTATATAGAGGATATCGTGCCAAGTACAATAGTCTGCAGTCAGGAGGGAAGTATTTAGTCAGGTGACCCCCAGGTCAGTTCTGTTGAGTATCATCTATGATGTCATTCTGAACTTAAGTCATCATAATATAGTGGTAATGACAGGACCAAATTTAATTGAATGTATGGCGCTGATAATGAGATATTCAGACTTCACAACACACTAACAACAACAACAACAACAACAACAACAACAACCACCACATATTACTGCTTTAATCTCTGGGATCCCACTTACATCATTAGAGGCTAACCTGATGTGTTGTGTACAGTATGCAATATAACATTTTCAACCACCATGGCTTTACGTAATAAAAACTTTAGTCAGGGTTGTCATTTTATAATAAAGAATCATCAGTGCCATCTAGTGGAACTGAGAGTTTGGATCATCACCTGGGAGGTGAGGTGACCAGAACTGGTAACAATTACAGCAACACTCAAGCCAAGACATGCAAATAGTATCAGTCATCATTCAGTACCAGTGCACGGTTGTTCCGTCAGGGTTGGGTTTATACCAGGGGAGGCCAGTGAAGGTACAAATTGGAGGACAGGCTCATTGTAATGCATGGAATGGAATGAGGAATGGTATCAAACACGTGTGTTTCATACCATTCCTCATTCCATTCCATGCATTACAATGAGCCCGTCCTCCGATTTCTACCTCCACCAGCCTCCCCTGGTTTATACACACCAAGACCACAGTGGATGTCATCAACGTATTGCTCTAATAGGGTGCTACAGTATGAAATACAGACTCTGAGGGTTCAATTATCCAGTATACAACACATTTATCAAAAGCCCAGATAAATGAGGAAATGATTGAGGTGAGATTAAATGGGAATGATTGTGGGGATGGAGTATAAACTGTATGCTGATGACTTTAATGGATTGCACACAAAGTACACTTTCTCTTTCTCTCTCTCTCTCTCTCTCTCTCTCTCTCTCGCTCTCTCTCTCACACACACACACACACACACACACACACACACACACACACACACATTGTGATCCACAGCACAGACTGCAAACCCAGATTTTCCCATGGAGAGTGCAGGCCCATGAGCATTAAGGGCCCAGCTCTCTCAGAGCCACAGCTTGTGTGCACAGCTTTAGAGGGAGACTAATGTGCACAGAGAGGAATAGAAATGTGAAAATATGATCTTTCATCTTATTTCTCTGCAGCATCAGCATTTTGAGGGTGCTAACACATACAAATATTTTGCAGCCAACTTACTGTGTGTGTGTGTGTGAGAGAGAGAGAGAGAGAGAGAGAGAGAGAGAGAGATACAGTACACCTGGATGTATTCACACCTTATGGACCATTAACTTTTACAAAAGGCCCATGTGTTACACACACATCAGGTGTGTATGTCACGCTCTGTCAGGACACCTCTACAAACAAGGCACTTAACACTCGACCCCTAATTACTATCAACAGTCAACAGTCTATCAACAGAGATGTTTTTTCCTGGCTTATAACAAGCAATTGAGTTCCGCACAAAACTTTCCCAAATGTCTCAAATCGGGCTGAATTTGTCCATCTCCATGCGCGTGGGTCTTGTGTCCTTAATTATCATAAAAACGCAGGAATCGCATTATTCTACTCAAGTGGTTCTGTGACATAAGGTGTTTTTATCTTACATGCCATTTAGCTGACGCTGTTATCCAAAGCGACTTACACTGCAGTGACTGCATACATTTTTCAGTATATATGGTCCCATCGGGAATCGAACTCGCAACCTAAGCATTGTTAGCACCATGCTCTACCAACTGAGCCACAGAGGACCACAGTTCTCCAAATGCTGTCTGACTATTTTGCTGATAACCATGATGGTTGAAGTGGGTGAGCTTTTCATAAGTGTAAGGTTAGTTTCAGTGGACAATACTGAGGGCAGCAGCTGTTTTTTTCTTTGCATAGAAAGCATAAATGTGCCAATGACACTCACACACTCGTGTGTTCACTCCACTCTTCTCTTATGTCTCCCTCTTTCACTCTGTCTTCCCAAATACCGGCGCAACACAACCCTCCTCCTTCGTTGCCCCTTTTCTCTCACTGTTCCTCTAGATAGCGATGATGAATGACGACCACCATTTCCATTTATGGCTTTTCTCCCACCCTCTCACTCTTTTAAAACCATTCTTCCCCGTCTCCCTCACTTCCTCCATCCCACACTCTTCCCTCACTCCTCTCGGTCGTCTCCAAACGCCACATTAATCCGTTCCACATTTCCTCCCTCCTGAGCTGTCACTGGTCCACACACACAAGGTGAGCTTTATGGGAATCAGCAGGACACCGACTCTCTGACAGCCCCGTGAAACCAGAGGAAACTGGACTCGGTCAGTCAGTGTGAAGTAGTCTGACATCAACCCCGGTCTAGGCACAGCCCACTCCCCACTGTGTGGGATACGCACCGGGCCCAGCACTGACCAGGGGAGGGGCACCATGAGCATAAACACGGTCCAACACCAGCCAGCTGTCCCATGCCAAGATCTTAAGGGTGGGCTTTGTGTAGACTGGAGGGTGTGAAGTGGTCCAGATTGGGCTGGGCGATTATCCACAATTACCACAGAGGACAGGCGCATTGCTCATCACAGTTGATTATTTGTGTTGTGGAGGGAGCTGGGAGGAGGAGGAGGAGGAGGAGGAGGAGGGGTCGAGTTGCTCTGTCATAGACGGAGGATGGGATGGAGTGAGTGAGTCATCGTGTAGGTGGAGGGGGGGGTTATGGTAATAGACGTTATAAATGGGAGTGTCCCTCCTGTGTAAACCAAATAGCTGAGAAACCAAACAGAGGGAAAAGGATAATCATGAGCAGCCATAGGACTGGGAGCCCTCGCCCTGATCAGAGGAGGAGCAGGAGGATGGGAGTCTTCAGTCCTCTCACCCAAATGTATACAAATTACAAGTAATTGCTATATAAATAGCAAAGCCAGGGTGAGAGAGAGAGAGAGAGAGAGAGAGAGAGAGAGAGAGAGAGAGAGAGAGAGAGAGAGACAGAGAGTTCTTATTCACTGCTGGGGCTCCACCACTCTATGAGGGCCATGTTGCAAATCACAGATGATGAAATATCAACACGTCTCTAAGTGTCTCCTCTCCTCCTGAGCCAGCATCCATCTTTATTGTATTCTTTCCCCCGTGAACTGGACACCACTCAATCTAACCCTAACCCCCCCCCCCCCCCCCCACAGACACACACACACACACACACACACACGCACGCACGCACGCACGCACACACACACACACACACACACACACACACACACACACTCAATCAAGCAACCCCCCCCCCACAGACACACACGCACACACGCACGCACACACGCACGCACGCACGCACACACACACACACACACACACGCACGCACACACACTCAATCAAGCTGCCAATAGATACAGCACAGACGATGATCTGAGATATGAACATGCATCATTGAATGAAGATACACACCCTGTGGGCATTGGACGTACCGTACTCCCACAGAAGTGCCGTCTGTGATGAAAGATTGTTACCATTTCCCTGAGTGAACCCTCCAACCCAAACCAAGGTACTCAGTCATAACGCATCGCGATCCGTATCATGTTGTGGAAATCAATGACAAATCACGTAGACTCACTGCCATCCATCTATGCACCACACTGTGCAGAGAAAACGTCCTTCGAGGACTCATCATCTCAGTCGTACATGGAAAACTCTCTGCGTTTGGCAGCTCCCCGCATCTCCCAGAGATGATTTATGACCAGGAATCAGGCATACTGTTCACTTCCCCTGAGCGAAATCTCCAGACATCCCTCACTTTATTTTTTTACTCTGTCACGTCCCATATAGACAGCTCTGTATGGAATTGAATGTGTGGGTAGATTTGGCTTGTCTGCACATATGTCT